>NW_026844334.1:126739-438747 GCF_029955315.1 Cylas formicarius | reverse complement strand
GATTGAGTTGAAAATCAACATTACGTTAATTTTTTAAGTTCCAATCTAATGATGATTTCTTCACCTCGGAAATTAACCAACTCAAAGTTTTGATCCAGAACCTGTAGGGTAATGTTGTAGATTTGTCGTTTGTTTACTGGCAAGTACGTTAGATATTTAGGAGTTTCGTCGATGGCGTACCCCGGATCGACGGACAAGGCAAACTCGTAAATTGTGTGCGAAGGTCTGTCGTTGTAGAACGCTCCAGACGTTATGTTACTATCTACATGTATCGTTCGCACTTTTATTATATCCACGGGTAAATCTGAGGAATGCATAATATTGGGCTCCAAAATTTTCTGTGAAAACCCCAATAATTTTCCGATACTGTCCGAGTGTTGTTTAAAGTTTACCCCGTATACGGGGCTGTAGATTTCACACTTTATCGTATTATTGTTGGGTTTGATTGATATCTCCTCTATTAACTTTGGGATCGTATTCTTCTCTTCCTTATTTTTTGGCAGATGTTCGTTAATGTAGGTTTCAATGTCGCTAATTTCATAGGACCCGGTCGGAATTTCAATTACGTTTTCTTTATTGTTACCATCGAAGTAGTAAAATTTATTCGAACCCTTATCTATGTTGGGAATGTTGTTGTAAGAGTGGAATCCAATCAGCGCTAAACCGTACTCTACATCTTCATCCAACTGCAGCGGATTGACAAAGTCGATGGATAATGTCGACGTGTTCCCTTTTAACGTAAATATGATCGACATGTTGACTGCTTATAGGTCCGCGATTTCAGTCCTTTTTATAGAGAAATTGCAAACACAAATGACCGCAATTGTATTGCGTAAACTTTTGATATCTATCGTGATTATAGTAGATATTGGCGCTGTTGCCGAAATATTTAACAAGTTCTGCGGGTGGTTTAAGGTTACCGAAACTGTCAAAATACTCAACATCGTTTCCCTTCCTCTTTTTGTATGCTACCCAGTGGGTTCCTCTATTTCGACGAACATCCAAATTTACGATTCCGCATTCTTGCGATCTGATTCGACGGGGTAAACTATCTCGCATAAAAACACCCCTGAAGTGAGGAATTTTTAATTTGCGCGCCAGAGATATTAAATCGACGTCGTATAGAGCCCTTCTGGGTAGCTTTATTGGGAGTTTTTTTGTTTCTTCAGATAAAGACCGAATCCGCCGCGCGGACTCTTTTTCAAGAATAGACCCGATCCCTTTTTTCCAATCTCTTCCATAGCTCGGTTATGGCGGTTGTCCTCTTCGAGTTTCTTTCGTGCGTTTTTCGCATCGATGACAGTTTTAGCGATAGCAGCGGCTCCGCCCGAGAGCGAACCTAAAGCCCCTAGCGCTCCTAATAACGGTAAAAGTGGTAAAATACCGCCCGATTTTGATTCGAACGGTATAATTCTAGGTACCCTAATTTTTTTACGTCCTCCCGCTTTTCTTACAGCGGCTCTGCCAGCTCGAAGCGCTTCCAGTGCCGATCTTCTAAGCATTTTAGGGTTATCGATATGAAACAATTGTTTCTTCTTTAATGCATTGCGAACCTTTTTCACGACACCCTGTCGAAACGAAACAGAGGGACGCCGTTGTTGACCCATACCGAGCTTACGTTTAGTTTTCATAGTCGCGGTGACAAAGAATGCGGCAGCTTTTTCACCAAACTTTGCGTCTTTAGATTTTACTCGCTGCCACGCACGCGTTTCCAATTCTTTATCCGCTTTATGACGTTCGTCTAACGATTTGTTTTGCGAATAGGCAATGTCGTGTACCTTACACGCAGCGTCCAAAGGATTCACCCCGCTATCGCCTCGGTTCAAGCGTTTTTCCAATTTTGTACCGGGACCGCAAAACTGGTAACCCGGAATGTGTACTTCAAAAGGTAACTTGTTAATAAGCGTGTTAACGAGACCACTTCCGGACGCGAAGCATAACATACTAATTAAAGGAAATTGCTTGTGTCGTATATATATACGAGGTGTCTCGAATAAACATTGTAGTCATGCGGGTGGTGCAGCAGAAACTCAAGCTCCCCATCGATAATTTAGATTTGGTTTGCGGAGATGGTTTCTTTAACAAAAGCAAACACGGTCAACTGCTACCCAATTCATTTAGGGCGGTGTTTTGCGGACCTAGCGGTTGCGGCAAAACCAACACCATGTTAGCGCTACTCTTTAACCCCAACGGGGCAAGTTTCGAAAATGTTTACGTCTACTCAAAGTCGTTGTATCAACCAAAATATCAACTGTTATCTCGCGTATTGAGCAATGTCAAAGGAGTTGGATATTATCCCTACAGTGAAAGAGACTCGATAATCGACCCCAGCGACGCGAAAGAGAATTCTCTGTTTATTTTCGACGACGTGGCGTGCGACAAGCAAGATAAAATTCGCGAGTATTTTTCGATGTGCCGACACAAGGCCATCGACGCTATTTATCTCTGTCAGACATACTCCAAGGTACCCAAGCAATTGATACGTGACAATTGCAATATTGTCGCGTTGTTTAAACAGGATGACATGAATTTACGTCACGTTTATGATGAACATGTCTCACCCGACGTTTCATACGACACGTTTAAACAAATTTGTTCCGAGTGCTGGAAAGAAAAGTACGGCTGTTTGATAATTGTCAAAGATTTCGACGTAAAAAACGGACGCTACCGCAAGGGTTTCGATAAATATATAAAAGTCGATATTTAATTGTCGATAGAAACAGTCATGAAGGCGACGTCCGCCGACATCGCCGACGCGGCGCTAAAAAAAAAAGTAAACGAGTTGTCTAGATCTATTCGAAAGAAGTATTTAACATTAAAATTGGGTAAGAGCGAAGAGGATGCGTCAATTCGGAAGCTTTTCAAACCCGTCAGCGAGCCGCTAGAACGTATAGCAAAAATAAAGCTATCACCGTCACCGGCAGAAATAAAAACTGAACGTCGAGGTGTCAAGCGGGAACACAAAAAGGAACCGAACGAAGAAACAAAAAATAAGGTTAACGTATCATTTTTGCCTATGGAAGAAATTCAGGAAACGCCGGATCCCAATAAGAGCGTTGAGATGCAAAATATCGATGAGGAGGAAGATGATGTGTTTGACACATCGAGCGTGGCCAACGCATCCCTTCAATCATACCTGGAACAATATCCAGAAATTTCCCATTCATATATTCAAAATTTATGGGTAAAATCGCCCGACACCGATATTGTTTACGGACCCGTTTACGACAAAATATCATCCAAATGGTTTCTCGGCAATAAATCGCTGGATTTTCATCAAGGATCTGGCGATATTATTGTAGACGGCGAGAGATATTCCGGTACCCGCGGCTTGTATAATTTGGTGTTTTTGAAAGATCCCATAGCATACACAAAAGACGATTTGGCACAATATAAAAAAATAATGGAGGCTACCCAGGTGCACAGGGACGCGATCGGACGTTTGAAAGGCGCATCGACTGTACCAAAATATACCAAGGTCATCCGACCCTTAATAAAATCTCAGTCGCGTTCGTACTCGTACAGCGGTCAAGGTTATAATATGCGTTATAATGACGCTCCTACTGAATATGTATACTGGGACGACGTCAATGAACTCGTAGAGCGTCTGAAATTACTAATCGCGTCGAAACACGCAGGCAACACGTCTCATGATAACGAAATAGTTTCAATCGTTGAAGAGCTAAAAGAATCAGGTTTTATACGTTAGTTTAACGATGAGTCTGGACAAGTTTGGACGTTCTAGCGCGCTGCGCTCTAAACGACCCTTCACTAATACTGTGATTAGAAGCGCCCTCGACTATATGCCAGACGGAAACGTCAATATGAACAATTTAAAAATTTGCAATGTCCAAACGCCTAGCGATGACGGTGACGTGGCTAACAAAAAATATGTGGATGAGACAAGTAATTTATTAAAAATTGCATTGAGAAAGATTATTGGACAGAAACTCGAAGCGTACACGAAAAGATTACAAATTGAAGACAAAACTAAATTCTCGCGTCTTGAAGAACAACTGAAAATGAGTAGCACTACACTCGAAAATGAAATTATGCAGTTTCGCGAAGTTTTCCACCAAAAGCTAAGCGAAATGAGCGCAAAGAAAGATTTGGAAAAGCACATGACAAAAGTCGCCGTTTTGTCACAGCAATTTCATGATATTGTAACCAAAATGGAGCGACTTACGAACGAAAATGAGAATATAATGAAGGTATTGAAACAAAGGGTTTTAAATCCTCCATCGCAACCGAACACACATTATGAATAAAGAGAAGGTACAACTGGTTCGAGAACTGCACAAGCCGGCACGCAGAAATTATGCTCGCCGCCGGACTATAATACGAGGGATGGATGACCTGTGGCAAGCGGATCTGGCCCAATTAGATCGCTACAGCAAACAAAACAGAAATTTTAAATTCGTGCTGGTTGTGATAGACTGTTTCTCAAAATATGTATGGTGTCGCCCGTTGAAAACCAAAACCGGGGTCGAAGTCGCCAAGGCGTTTTCCAAAATTCTCAAGGACGGACGGCACCCTCAAAACTTGCAAACGGATCTCGGTAAAGAATTTTACAACGACACGTTTCTGAAACTTGTGGATAAGCATAAAATTAACCACTATAGTACGTATAGCATAAAAAAGGCCTCAATTGTCGAACGGGTGATACGTACCCTCAAAGAGAAATTGTTTCGACATTTTTCTTTACGCGGGACGTACAAATGGATCGATGTGCTCGCCTCTATCGTTGATGAATACAATAACACAAAACATAGAACGACGGGTACGAAACCCATCGATGTGAGTAAGAGCAACGAAAAGAGAATTTTGAAAACCGCGTATAGTAGCATAAAAATATTCGGTCCTCGTAAACTTAAAGTCGGCGACATCGTTAGAATCAGCAAAGTCAAGCACGTTTTCAACAAAGGTTATACACCGAATTGGACCACGGAATTGTTTAAAATTGTTAAAGTACGGGTTACTAACCCCGTAACGTATTTGCTTCAAGATATGCAGGGTAAACCCATAATGGGCGGATTTTATGAAGAAGAATTGCAGAAGACAGTTAACCCGGACTTATATCTCGTCGAAAAGGTGTTGCGCAGACGAGGCAATATGGTTCTCGTGCGCTGGTTGGGATTGGATAAGTCGCACGATTCGTGGGTAGACAACGTAGACGTTTTGAAATAAATTTAGTCTCGATTTAGAAGTTCTGACATAAATACGTGTATATGATGGCTCAAGAGAAAATTGTGACATCCAACGAATTGTATAATTTATTGGAAAATTTCGAGTTGCAATTTCCTTCATCAGAAGTGCTCCCGTCCAGCTTCGTTCCTGTAGAGCAACAAACCAAAAAATCTGCGACCAAACGAAAACAAAGTGCGTCGGTCGTATCCCGCAAGAAGAAGAAGAAAACTACCACAAGTGAAGCGTTTGCAGCTCCAACGTCATCCGCTGATTGGCTCGAAGTGTTCACGGACGGTAGAGAAAAAAGTGTCATTTGTGAGGCATTCAATTTAAAAAGAAACTTGGCGTCTCAGTTGTCGGGATTAGAGTGCAATATCAACGAAATTGAAACACAAATTGCGCTTTTTAATACAGACTTGCAAGTGGCGCGGATGCAAGCTCAAGAGTGCAAAAGAAAACTAGAACAATTTAATAATTTAGCATTTAACGAAATTGTAAAATAGTAATAATGTATATAATAAATAAATTATACAATTACAAACTTCTGTGTAATTATTATGCGGTGTTGTGGTGGTGGTAAAAAAGAAAATAGCGTCTAAATATATACATGTTTATTCTTGTTGCAATACAATGGAATACAATCAATACATAAAAGTCTTATCTACAGTTACATATGTTATAATAAAACCACAGTATTAATAGTTCAATGGACTATCAGAAAAGCGTAACTTTTTTCCATATTTCCTCTCATCGTGAAGCATTAAATTACATTCATCTTCAGTTTCTACAGTGAACAAAACTTCTTCAAAGCAGCTTTGACACCAAAATTGTTTATCGTGATATACATCATTCAAATTATTTATATCCAGCTGTAAATGATAGTGATCCAATAAAAGTCTAAAATTTTTCTTTTTAAATTTTTTAACTACTTGAAATATAAAGTGACAAGATTTACAAACTAAAATTTCCGAATATTTTATCCTGTAATAACTGACCCATAAACAGTAAGCGGATTCTCCGTCAAAATCAATGGTTGGAGTTGCCAAAATGCTATTTCTGTAAGACGATCCAAATCTCTTATTCAACAGAATGAATTCTAAATTTAATAAAGAATTGCCATCAGACTGGAGCGCTAATTGTTTAAGGTACTTCCATCTATATTTCGAATAATATTTAAATATTAGTATCGTTAGTTTCCAAGGCAAAGGTGACTCAAGCAAAAAATCAGCACTACACCTAATATTTTCGCAAATTGTTATAATACAAAGGCTTTCTAATGTAAGTTGTTTGACCATAATCTGTAACAAAAATATATTAAAAAATAATTACGGCACTTTATAATGTCCCCACGGAAGCGTTTCATATGAATTCGGCAAAAGATAACGTTTATCGTCTAAAGGACTCAAGGCAACTTTTGTTTGTTCGATGCTAAATACATTGTGAGTGTATGAACGAATGGTTCGTTGAGTGGCGTACTTTTCCCTAAAATTTGTTAAGCATTCTACGTAGTCATCAAATGAAATTTTATTTTTTACAATATTGTACTGAATACCCTTTGACTTTTTAACTACCGAACCCGTTAAAATTTTGAAAGTATACATTTTCGACCTTAACCCCGCATAATGACTAATGATGGTGCCATTAGTCTCATCCTTCATCAACCCCAAAACCTTTTTGTTGATTTGCGGTATATTATAGGGATTGTCATTAGGATAATCAGACGTGTCAAATTTTGTTAAATCGGCCTTAATAACGCTTTCATATGCGTCATAACATTTGATATTATAAATGAAACTGTCCGTATCCATGTATTGAATTTTACATTTTTCGGGACCCAAATTTGGAAGCATGTAATTATAATGAAACTCGTACATGGTCGTTTTCGACAAATCCAATATGGACATTCCAATATAAAGTGGCTTATTAAAGCAAAGTTCCGATTTTTTTAATTCTATAAGCAACAAATTGTTATCAAGTATGGTTCTACTGTGAAATCTAGGACTAGAAATTAAATTTTTCGCACCGTAGCGACCATCCCACGCTTTAACAAATTTAACAATACGATGCTTGCGAATGTTTTCCATTGTTTTACCGTAAGCGGCATTATTAAACAATTTGTATAAATTTATACCAAATTTTGTCTTTGCTTGGGTTCTTAATTTATTATTATGATCGATATAACATTTCAACCAACGAGATTGGTTAAATTTTAATATTTTGTGAATTTTCTTTAGTACGAGACCGTTTTTGAGAGCCTGTTTTAAATTGCGATAGTGTATGACGTATTTTTCTTTATTATACAAAGTAGTCATTAGTTTTGGTAACTTTGAATTGGGGGGCACTCGATGTTCGGCACAAAATGGAAAATCTCTATGTGTGTCATGTAATTTCTGCGGGTATTCCAGGTCTACCTCTAGGATATATCCTTGGGAAGATTCATCTGGAATGTTCATGACATTAAATGAATCAATCTCTTGATGAGACATCCAGTCGAATCCTCCGTAAGGAAGAGGCTCGCACATGGCCTTGCCATAGAGGTTATTGACGTCAAAGTACATGATATAGGAATCATCCCTGGATGAATCGTAGTTGGGCATATATTTATTGTTGGCCTCCGCATATCTACCAACACACACCGAAATTCCACCTCGTATAGCCCGCTCGATAAACATAATTTGGTCAATGTCGCGCAAAAGTTCTAAACGACATTTTGTGAATCTAAGCATGCAATCCCATGTATACCCGGGCATACTGAAATACCACGCCGGATCCAAAACGTGTGTTGCCATACAAGTTTTTCGAAAATTTTCGAATATATCTGCCAGAAGAATAACGTCGGTTTTTAAATACAAATCTGAATACTCGCCTAAATTTTTTATTTCAAACGACTGCCAAACACTTTGTGCGTGGGAATATTTTTCTTCACTAATATTGCTTTCACTTAATTTATTATAGAATTCTTCAATCGGGGGTAAAGTTGTTTCATTTAATTTGTCTATATGGTCGATGTAATCGTAACAAAAAATACCTTTTTGCGACAGTAAATTTAATTTTGATTCGTCGAGATCGGAAAATTCTTTTCTTAAAATATATAGTTCATTTTTATCCATACTGGAAACTAAATTATCCAGAGATGCTCCCAAAAATCTAAACGAATCTATAAATCTAAATTTTATGTTATAATCAGGTTCGAAATATGTAAAAGAGATGTATTTTTCCTTATTAACCGGAACTATGGATACATAGCTTTTTTTTGCTAAAACCGGAAGCAGGAAGTGGCTATCGTATCCAGAAAGGTTCTGGAATACTACGGGCACTACAAATATTTTTTTAAAATTTAAATTACAAGCCTGATGGGCAAAACCTCTAAATTTACCAGTAAAATGATCATGGTCACGAACAATAACATCTTCTTTTAAAAAAGGTTTTTCACAAATATGACAATGACTCGACCTTTGATCTAGACTAATTTCACTATCCATTGGTATAATATCCTTAAATTTTGAACGAACAAATTTTGATAAATTAGATATTTCCTCCACGAACCAATCAATACAATCTAGACCACGATAACTTTTGAAAAATGATATTGAATCATCATAAGAACATTTAAAGTAATATGCAGCACTGTAAGCTTCGTGCTTTTGGTATTTCGAGGTTTTATCTGAAATTTTCAAATTTACTTTTCTCAATTGACTCTCAAAATCGGCGTAAATTACAAACGGAGTCCTTTGTTTATATATATGGTTTCGAAATTCAACGTAATCATATTTGGGAAAAGACACTTTATACTCATTGAAACTGGAACATATTGTTTCATGGTCATGTAGACGAGTTTCGTTATTGAAATAATTCAAACACCTATCGCAAATGTATTTCTTGTGATTATATTTACTGAGCTGTGAGGAAACTAATCGAGACAAATTTTTAATGTAACAATAGTGATATTTTATTTCTTCATAATCATTATCTTGCGGATCAGGATCAAAATCATTAACTTTTGGATAATATTTATTTTGTATTAACAACAAATTTGAATGTTTTTCGCGTTTTTCTTTTGTTAATCGTGCAGGTAACACGGAATAAAAACTAGTTTTTTCATTTTTATTAAGCTCTAAGATATAAACATTGATGGAAATATCATTGTCTTTTTCAAATTTGCTTATTTTATTCATTTCCATAGGTGTTTGTAAATTTTCAGTTTTCAAAACACTTTTGTAGTATGGATATGAAGAGGGTAAATACTGACGAAAACGTGCTGGAAAGAGTCCGCATACAACTGACCAATAAAAACACGCTTGATCGTCATTTCTAATGTTAATACAAGCCCTTTTATTCGCAATTTCTTTAGGCAACTCAACGAAGGATGACCCGTTACCCATTTCAAATTTATTAATGTTAATCTCTAAATAAATAATATTATTTAAAGCCCACCCGGAATCACGTTCCTGAAACTCTGACATTTGATTTAAAATTTTATCTTGCACATTTTCAACAAACCAATCATTCAATTCTGTTCCTAAATCAACTACAGCATTTCCGGTACTCAGATATTTAACATCAACTTCGCCTTGGACATCATTTTTTGCCTTAATAAATTCACCGCAAAATGTGGTATTTACTTTCAGCAATAAAAATTTCTTTAAAATTTGACTAATTTTTTGTTGAAATATTGGACGACAATCGTTTAAAAATTGAATTAAATCTTTATGAAGTAAATTAATTATGACACCGGTCTGAACTCTTCCCTGGAAACACGACGCTACCGATTCCCATACAACCATTTCATTTGTGTTTGTCTCACGGCTACTACTTTGTAATCCCAATCCAAAATGCTTATGTTGATAATTAAGAATAATTTTTCTAATAGCTTTCAGATGTTGAATTGTAGTTTGTAATTTTCTTTTTAACCCAATAGATAAATCCTTTTCGTTAGAAACGATTTGGTTGCAAGATTCAATATTTTTATTTAGTCTCCTAAGCCACACATCACTATCTCTAAGAGTGAACTTGTCGGAAATATGCTTTTTTAATTTTTGTAAGGTTAAAATTAAGATTTGCGCTCTATGAATGATCTGCTTTACGCGCATCGTGGTTTATTAAATATATAACAGTAAATAAGACTTACCCTGTATAATATGTTGATTAATTTTGAATTATTTTGAATTTCTTTAAAGAGTTGGGCTTTCCAATATCTTTGGATCCCTCGTAGACCAGTTTGTACTGCCCCGACGCAAAGTGTTCTAGTCTCGGACGGAAAGCTTCTGTCACGCGAGTAGGAAGAAATACTACGGAATTTTCTAATTGCAGCAACACGGAATTGCCAAATTTTGTATTAACAATTTTGGCTCTAGTAATTTTAAACGGAACGCCTATCGGCAATTCATGCAGTTTGACAATCGGCTGCTCAAAATCACCTTCTGCAAGACAGGTTTGATTCAGTTGACTTAAGTCCATCTATAAATTATTATTAATTATTTTATCTCAAAATTAAAAAAATAAAAAAAAACTTACGCTTAAGATTGCTGCTATTCTATTTGCGGTTACGGGTTGAGAGTACTAAGATGATCTTTAGGACCTTTATAAAATAATAACAAATGTTAAAGAATTAAAATAAGACAATAAAAAAGGTACTTACTGCTTTTTTGTACGAACACCAAACCACTAAGTTAGCTTCCACGTTGCACGAATAATACCAAAAACAACTACTGACAAAACAGAGAAAAATGAGATGTATTTATACGGTGCGAGAATACTTTCTAAAAGTTAACAAACGAAGACACCTCCACATGCGTTGCAACAAATTTTTCCCATTACGTTAATCCCACGGAGCAAATATAAAGGGGGCAATTAATTATTATTCTCAACAAGCAAAACAACTTGACATTTAGACTCGGCGCGTTTTGAAATTCCACATCCCATACGGAGATTGTAAAAAATGAAAGCAAGTTGGCCTTGATCTTTTGCGGCAACATACGTTCGTCCAACGTCCGAAACGGTTGCGTTCCCGTGTGAAAGCGTGTTGACCTTGAGACTCCTACCTGCACGGTTGTCTGGCGACAACATCGCGTCTATTCAAATCGGCGTTGGTGCTTGTGGGTAGAAGACCTTTCGACTTTTAATTCAACCATGGAAGGGAGTGCATGTGTATAAATACGTTGCATGTGTATTATAGACTATATTCAGTGCAATGAATACAGAAGTGCGATGTCCATTTCCCTACGACCCTACAACTGGTAAGTTTTATATTTTAATTACCTTTATACAGTGCGCGTCTTTTCTTGTGGGTTTCAGTTTGGGTTATCACTTTTTTGGTTAGTTTCTACCTGTTTTTAAAATATGATACTCATCTTTTTTACGTTGCATAATAACCGATTTAAATTGAGTGTTTTTAATAGCTTTTAAATGACAGTGAATGGAAAAGGGAATTTTGGCTTTTAAAAAATAAACAATTTTTAAATTTGTTTCAAAAATGTTTTATTTTTTGTACTAAAAAATTGCAGTTTGCCTTTTTGACAATAATAATCGAATTAAATTGAGCGTTTTTAATATCTTTTAAATGACAGTGAATAGGGAATTTTGGCTTTTAAAAAATAAACAATTTTTAAAATTACTGAAAGTTTTGTTTCAAAAATGTGCGTTTTATGGGGAAAACGCGAAATATATACATATTTTTGTTTATTTTTTGTACTAAAAAATTGCAGTTTGCCCTTTTGACAATAATACACTTACATTTAAATGACAGTGAATTGAAACGTGAATTTTAGTATGCGCGTATAACTTAAAAAACAATTTTTAAAATTATTTGATAACCCCCCTTTTTGGAAGTTTTGTTTAAAAAAAAAAAATGTGTGTTTTATAGGAAACGCTACATATCATACTTTGTTTTGTTCTAGAAAAAATCGCGGTTTGTCCGTATAACAAGTCGCATATTATGTTGGCGCATCGCTTAGGGCGTCACATATTCAAATCACACAAAGAGTACCGGGGGTTAGAATTCCCGGTACGACATGAAACGACAAGGGAACATCACCAGCAGCAGGAGCAACCCGGTGGATCAAAAGAAACAAAGGAGCAGCAGGAGTACCCGGGTGGGTGGTCGACGGAGTGGGACGGCGAGGAGTGCACTTCGTATTTAGATTTCCTCCGGGAACGGGAAGAAGAACAACGCAAGGAACAGGAACAATGGGATGGTCGACTGAATCGACATAAAAAGAAGAAGAAACTCCTCGCCAGACCAATTTTATAAATAAAATAAAATGTATTAAAATTCAAGTTTATTTAATTATCCTCCCGATCCACCGCGTCACCGCGCCGCACCGTCACCGCCCTCTACCGGGGGGGCCTACGACGGTCGGAGCGCGCGACATCTAGCAGCGACGGGCGGAACCGGGGCAAAACAGGACGCTACACAAGCGCGCGACATCTAGCAGCGACGGGCGGAACCGGGGCAAAACAGGACGCTACACAAGCTGGGTGGGGGGCGGAGCGCACTCTGGTAGACAGGGGGGACACGCGCGGGGGGCCCCCGCTGCGGGGGGGTTAGGAAATTGAGGTTATGTACGGTTTCTGTTGCTTATATCGGCACTATACATCTACTAGCGACCTTCTCAGTTATTTTAAATAAATCGTTTCGATTATAGTAAAATTGTATTTAGGTACATTTTACTCGGAAAATTGCATACGGCGATTATCACGAATCATGAAAGGTTAATAAAAACGTGTGATTATATTGAAAAATAGTAAAAAATTGTTACTCTACTTTGTTTCTTTCATATTCTGGCCGGGAAAATTTGGCGCTGCCCTCGTAAATTGCTGTTCTTTATGTCAAATCCAATAACCTCTGCTTTATTTTGCAGACTGTTAATTTTATTTTGTTTGTAAGCACACTGTATAGTGCACAACATTGTAGAGCGACGTAAGTCGCTACGTCGAAATAATAAGCGTACAGATGGCGCTGTTTCGGCGTCGAGAGAGACGCGGCCATCCGCGATGGCTATCTCGCTAATCCCGTGCAGATTTATGGTGTTAATCATGGGCGGATTAGGCCGACGCCAAGCGGTATAGCCGACTGGGACGCGTTTCGCGTGATATACGGTTGACGTATTCACACACACACACATACACACACGCCGTAACCGCTGTTTATTAATGCGACACCCGTCCTAAATGACGCGGCAATGCGCGAAACGCGGCCTACCGCGATGTAAAGCGTCGCGGTCGCAGAATACCAAGGTTGCGAAAAATCGAAAAACGGCGCCCCCGTGCGGCTGTCCGGGGAACTATTTCAGGATCTGACGTCGACACGGACGTTGTTTAATGTGTATCTCGATTCAGTTTCCGTTTGGTAGTGTCCGAATCCGTGGATTAGGTTTTTTTCGGAACGTTCTTGAACGATTTTATTATGCAAAAAACAACCATTGAGATGCGTCGCATAATAATATGTTGAGCCTTAAAGCCCGGTCCAGACGGGTAACTGAACCTCGTGACGTAACCCGCTCGCGTAACATTTGATGTTCATTTTTCAAAGAAGCTTCCACAGGCTACTGTAATACTTTTTACGAAACAGTTAGCTTCTTCCGAGCTGGCTCGCGTTTTACTCTGTACCTGCTTATACGAGGGCAGCGCCAAAATTTCCCGATCTGAATATGAAAGAAACAAAGTGGAGTAACAATTTTTTATTGTTTTTCAATATAATCCTCCTTAAAAAAATATTCTTTTGGTTTGTCTGCAAAATGATCTAAAACAGCCTCTTTTAATTCAACTTCGTCGTTAAACCGCCGGCCACGTAAGTCCTTTTTCAAATATCCAAACAAATAATAATCGCTGGAGGCCCTATCTGGACTATAGGGAGGATGATCTATCTGTTGGAACCCACACTCTAAAATGGCAACCTGTGCGACACCAGCAGTATGAACAGGTGCATTATGATGCAAAAGACGCACACCTCTGTCAGTCTCGCAACTTATGTAATAATGTTTATGTAAATTTACCATTGACAGTGGTATTAGTTTCTTTAAAATCTATCAAAAGAATTCCTTCACAACCCCAAAAGATCGTGGCCATCGTCTTTTTTGTTGACTGGCAGACTCTGAATTGTCTTGGAGGTGCTTCACCTTTACGACGCTACTCCATTGATTCTTTTTTCACTAGAGGGTCATAATAGAAAACCATAGTTTCATTTCCCGTCACAATAGTCTCTATCACAGACTTCGATTCCGACCGACAGAGTTCCAAAAAAGAGCGCGCGCACTCGACACGGCGTTGCTTTTGAATAGCCGAAAGGTTTCTAGGAACCCATCTTGCACTAACCTTATGCATACATAAATGATCATGCAGGTTTCGACGAACACTTGTATTAGAAGGCTTAGGAATTTCTGAGATTTCCTTGACCTTTAAACGTCGATCACTCTCCACAATCGCAACAATATCTTCCGTTATGACCTCCGCTGGTCGACCAGTTCTTGAATCATCTTCAAGGGACTCCTGCCCCATTCGAAAAGGTTTTGCCCATTCTTGCACTACAGAATACGAAGAAGAATTAATGGTAGACCGCCCTATCATAAAACCATGTTGCTTTGATGTTATACTGTTTTTTAAATTATTGTATAATCTATTGTACGGGAGCGTTTAGAAGAACTGCAAAGTAACGAAATGGGCCGAAAAATTTGAAGTAATGCCCGTGATTATTTTTTCGGGATCGGTTTGATTTACAGTTATAATAAATTAACTCATTAATTAGTAATAATAAGCTTCCTTCGTGGTCGGTGTCGTCACGTGGGGGGTACACATCGCGGATGACAAATCTACGGTCAATACAGGTGCGAGGGGCAGGGAGGGATTCATATTTCGTCGCCGCCGCCGGATGAAAATAAAAGAAACCTCCCGCCCCTAGTTCCGGGTGGTTTCCCGCTCGATTTTCCAGGAAAAGGGCCTCCATTGGGGGGCGGCTCGTCGATCTTCATATCGTGGCCGCAATTAGACGGGTCGTTGGCCACGAGGGGTGGCGGCGGCGGAGGCGGCGAGCGGTAACTTCCCCCCTCACCACCGCGAACAAAAAGAACTCCCCAACGAGACGGGGGAGCGAGACCCAACGCGGATCTAATGGAAGGTGACGTTTCGAAGGGGGGATGGTGGGGGTGCTCTGCCATTGGACGATTGATTTAAATATGGACGCGGAAAATGGGGTGGAATATCGCGTAAAAACCAGGTTTGTTAAGGGAAAACATTCCAAACGGACTGCGATAATAATAGTAACAAAAATAATAATAATAATGGCATCACTAGCGAAAACCTTCCCAAAAGCACTACATGCGCCACAACATCTTACGGAAGGAAATACTTACCTGCTACACAAAAAAGGCGACGCAACACAACCTGAAATTTACAGACCAGTCGCCTGTCTCGCAGTTATAATAATAATAAATTGACTTTATTGTTGTATATTGTTAGATACAAACATACAGTAGAGAAGAGGCGAAGTCTAGCAAGAGCTACTCCACTTAACCTCTTAAATGTTTAAATTGAAAACTAAATGGGAAGTTATACTTACATCGACAAATTACGTACAGTATAATAGATAAATGCAATAGTAATAGAAAGTTATGAAAAATAAAAATAAAAAGAATAACATTGAAAACCAAGGAGGAAGCTCCTCTCTACCAAGATCATATCACCAATACCTGCAAAGCAGGGGACTATTCTGTCTAGCTATCAAGAGAAAAGTAACCCTTAACCCGGAAACAAAGAACAACCCCAAAGCTAATAGCGGCCAAGTTGACAAAGGACGTCCGAATGATATTTGGACTAGGAAAGTGTGCTTTTATGCATGCGGAGAGAGGTGAGATGCTAGAATCCAATTTCATCAGATTAATACCCTCGGTGTAAAGCAGGCGCTAACCGCTGAGTGTTGAAACAAGTGGTAGAGAAGAATCTTAATGAAAAGGATTGGAAAAGTGAACTGAGGTAGTTTTTACTTTTACTAAAAGTTCAGATTATCACGAAATTATATATTTTCATATGACAATTGTTCCGACAACACCGTCTCTTTATCAAATGAAAAATGACAATAAAACGTTAATTAATGGTGTTGTGACAATTTAAGTTTAATAATGGAGAGGTATTTAAATCTAATTGACCGTTAAGCAATACATTTGAATGTCTCATCTTGTTAATCCCCATCGCTTCCAATAAATTTCATTTTCTACTTTTTGTGGCTGTATGTAAAATATTAAAAATGTGTTTTTCTCTGTTTAAGTGTGTAGCATAATTAGAATCTAGACTATTGTTTTAAAACGCTCTTTTATGTTCGTTAATGCGTTTCTTGAAGGACCTGCCTGTTTGTCCAATATAAATTTTAGGACAAGATCCGCATTTCGACCTGTAAACACCTGATTTTTGAGATTTTGGACATTGCATTATCAAACCTTCCTTAAAGATGTAAATCTGTCCATTAAATTCAAAATAATTTTGGACTAAAGATACTATTAAGCAATTTAATAAATCTTGTTTCACCAATGGGTTAACCTGTTTCCGAGTTAGGGTGAAATCTACTAAATCTATCACATCGATAGGTGGAATACTGGGAAATAAGTTTTGTACATCAAAAGACAATAGTGTTGCGTTAGAAGGGATTTTAATATCTTTAATTTTGTTAATTAATTCAAAAGAATTTTTTTTAACTCTCAATTAATAGATATTTAATAGATAACAACAAACACAAAGAAATTTCTCAAGTGTAGTAAAAACTATCAAAAACAAAGCTTGTGAAAATAACATAATATTTCCCGTTGCAGATAAAGGGAAGGCAGTCATAGCTATCGATCTCCCAGAATATATATCAAAAACCAACAATTTTCTTAAGCCTGAACTTTTCCAATGTATCAAACACGATCCTACCCAGTTATATCAAAGACAACTCAAGGAAGTAATTACTAACTCTACACTGTTTAGTGACAAAGACAAATATTTTTTAACAATTATGAATCCACAACCGTCGAAATTATATTCTTTAGTTAAATTAAGTTAACAAGATATTTGCCCATTAGACCAGTCGTGTCTTGTGTAACCGCTCCGGCAGTTAAACTCTCAACAAAATTAGCAAATATTTTAAAGTTCCACATATATTTTAAACCAAAATTTGCAAAAAAAAATCTTTTGAATTAATCAACGAAATTAAAGATATCAAAATTCCTTCTAAGGTAACACTATTATCTTTTGATGTACAAAACTTATTTCCCAGTATTGCACATATGAATGTGTCAGATTTAGTAGATTTCACCCTCACTTGGGAACAGGTCAACCCATTGGTGAAACAAGATTTATTAGATTGCTTAATAGTATCTTTACACCAAAATTATGTTGAATTTAATGGACAGATTTACATCTCTAAGGAAGGTTTGATTATGGGAATCCCACTTAGTCCATTGTTAGATTTTTAGGGATAATTTGGGAAATATCATAGTAGAACATCCTTTAAGTAAAAGTTTTCTATGGTGGCATAGATACGTGGATGATGTCTTTACTTGATTTGTTGGAATTGACAGCAGGACACGACCAGGAATTCTTTTTTAAATTACATTAACTCATAACATAATCTTATAAAATTCGCTATCGAGAATGAACAGGATCACTCTATTAATTTTTTATACTTAACTATAACGAAAACGCAAAACAAATTAAGGTAAGCAAGGTCATATTATACATTTAGCGGCTTTTTAAAAGGGTGTTTAAAATTAAATCCCTTAAAGGCGATTTAACATTGCAAGTCAACCATATATCTTACGTATATTTTTAATTTTGTAAAAACGCAAACCCTTAAGTATTTCAAATTAAAGATAAATGGACTTAAGTCACTTTCAAAAAGAACGGCTCATATATAATATAATTATTAATTATTAATTAATAAAATGTTTTGTATTTGTTTTCAGATTTTCTTTGGCATTTGCAATATATTTTTGTAGTCAGTTATTTTACTTGTCTTACTGTCAAATAGAAAACTCACTCCTGTTTATAGTTTTAGTTGGTACAAATTCATTTATAAGATAAAATACATTCTGCTCAATTCGATCCGATTCCAATACACTCTAAGTTGTAGTTTGCTTGCGAGGAAGTTTTCTTAGAATAGGAATTACATTACATACAATTGAAATGTATATTTTAAGAGAAATCAGTGGCGTACCATCAATGTCTGCCAAAATTGCATTAAAATATCTAAGGTGGTATTACGGATATTAAAAAATATATATAATTTTGAAAACTTTTCGGCCCTGTATCTCAAAAATTTAGGACATATGAAGTTTTTTTTTATTTTTATTTTGTTTTTTTTGGTATATACCGTAAAATTTTGCCCAGAATCGCCTCCCGACGTTTTTTAAGGAAAGCGCGGCGAGCTGGCAACGTCGCGCCTCGTCATGGGAAACACTGACGTCTTAATCAGCCCCGCGAACCGGAAAATAGCCCGAATTGACTTTTAACGCGGCGAATCGGCACGCGTTCGGTCTCCCTCGCGCGCCGCCAATGGACCGTGATTAATGGCATATAAATTGGGACATTTGGACGTTATTTTCCGGGGTCCGGTGGATAATTAGTGGGGACCGGCCGTTAAACACTTCCCAACTGTTGCCAATTATTCCTCCGAACGGGTTTCTGGAAAGACATTATCTCGCGCTTGGGGGGTCGAGATGGTACACTCCCTGCCAATTATCTCTATACACGGTTAAAATGGGTGAAACGCAAAAATATACAAAAATCGAACAAAGAATTTGTGGAATACGGTGCTGGAAAACACTTGACATGTTGACAACGGCATATGGAAAGCAAAAAACATGTTTATAAGTGGTACAAGCTGTTCCAAAATGGCCGAGAAGACGGCGATGATGAACATCGTTCGTCAATAATAACGTAATAATAATATAAAAAAGGGAATAAAGTTCCCACTTTCATGGGTCACCCGGTATACCCAGAGCTGCCTTTTATAGAATAAAATATTTGTGGGTCTTCGTATTAAACGTAATTTTCTTCTGAAGATCAAAAACCAAGCACTCACATTCGTGATCGCGTTTAGCTGTTTCAAAATCTTCTTTGCACAATGTTGCTATTTATAAAACTCCTGGGTTTCTCCTGCGCCGGTTTTTGTTGTGACGTTTCGCCCTTCATCCTGTTTTCACTTTCAGAACTTTGCCGTTTCAGTCAAACTGTCATCCCACTTGTATAATCTAATGTGTCAACCAAGTGGGTTTAAAAGTTGCATGCTAAAATGAAGATTATGTATTTTATATGTATTTATTTGACCGGCCGTTCGTGGTAATCATTAATTTCGATAATTAACGCGGACGTTAAACCAAGCTTAACGTCGTAGCGGCCAAATTTCCGACTGCCTATTTACGAATCATAACGTACAGGGTCGAGGGGTCTTTTGTCGCCACGGGAGGCGCCACATATTGGCCCGAGACGTCCGATATATATACATTAAATTAAGGTCCGACGGGCTTATGCACGCACACACAAATAAATCACTTTACATGCTTATTAGGCGGTTGGGGGGGGGGATAGGGGGGTTGGTTATTGTGCGGCGAGCCGACTTAATTTCGACTTCGACACGTGCCTTAATTCCCACTTAATTGAATGGCGGCCGTTCACGTAGGTTATTTATTTTGATTAATCGGGTTACCGTGATGTCGCGGTGACTGATAGACCGCCGATATTAAATTTCGAACCCGGTGGGCGTTTTAAAACCGACCTAAAAGCGCGGAAATGTTGGACAGATTGAAACGTAGAGGGTATGGTCTGTTCATAGTCACTTTCTTATATCTATGAACACACCATACTGCTTAATAGTTGATGTCGATAGTGTCGAATCGATCTGTTCGTTAACTTGTTTCGGTGCGGAGCCATTCAAATTGATAACACGAAATTTTTTTCGGTTTTTACGCGGATAATGTATCCCCGGACTTCTCTGTTCCAGGTGTGGTTCAAGAACCGCCGCGCAAAATGGCGGAAGCGGGAGCGCAACGCGATGAACGCGATGAACGCGGCCGCCGAGTTCAAGACCGGTTTCGGGTCGCAGTTCAGCGGTCTGATGCCGATCAACGATGACAGCTTCTACTCCTATTCGACCTACAACAACTGGGCGACCAAGGTGCCGAGTCCGCTCGGTACCAAACCGTTCTGGCCGGTGGTACCGTCCAACCACCACCAGAGTCCCGTGAACTGTTTCAACACGACGTCGGTGGCGGCGGCCGCGTCCATGGGCGGCGCCGCGGGGTCAATGTTGCCAGGCGCCATGGGCGGAGGATTGACCAGTACCCCGGGCACCGTGTCGGCCCAGCCCTGCCCTTATACGACCCCGACCAATCCGTATTCCATGTACCACCATAGAACGGCGGCGGAGCCTTGCACCGCCGTCTCCTCCAGCCTCGCCTCTTTGAGGTTGAGGGCGAAGCAGCACACCAACTTCGTGGGCTACTCGAGTGTCAGTCCTGTGAGATCCTCGTCGGCGGGACTGCAGGCCTGCCAGTACGCGGGCAGCGGCATAGGAGTGGGGGAGAGGCCCGGCTGAGACGAGGACGAGGCCCTGGGGCCGCAGCTCAAGCACGAGGACGAGGACGATTGACGGCGGCAGGCGTCGGGACGCCGTTTCCTGGTCTAAGAACTGTTTTTTCTTTTTTATAAATTCGTCGTTAGTTTTGTTTTAAGCGTGCAATTTCCAAGACGGGAAAAATCGCGGGCGTCGTTTACGGCGTAAACGAGATCGTTTCGTGGTTTTTGAAGTTCGAGTTTGATGTTTCGCCGCAGCTTATCGAACAAGGGGTCGTAGACGGGGATCTACTTTATTGGTATATGTTGATATTTCAAAGATAAGTGATTGCAGGTTAATCAAAAAGCAACAAAATACCTAAACATATTTTTTTTTTCAAATAAAAACGCGTAATATTTTTAATTTTAACTTTGTCTACGCTTATGGCACGCAAGAAAATTACCTCATGTCTAGCCTAAGTCTTCCAAAAAAGAACCTAATAGGAAATAAAGGAAATTATGAAGACGGTCATTTATTTGGAAAGGTCTCAAAATATGCATTTTTTTTTTGTCTAGTTACGCTTCAGAAAATGTCAAAATCTTCGTTTTACTTTATTATATCTTTTGTCACGTCCTTAGAAATCAAGCTGATTTGAATGTATACTTTTTACAAGAACTGCTGGATTCCTCCTGCGTCGGTTTTTGCTGGGTCGAAATTGCTGACGTTGCGCCAATCATCCTGTTGGCTTCTTCAGAGCTTGACTGAATACTGTTTTCAATTTTCAAATAATGTTTCATATTTTTTCTACTTACTACTTAATGGGAACCTGATATCAGTATTCGACCCAAACCCAGATTTTGCTTGCAAATTTTGCGCTGGCAGCTTTTATGCAACATGGAAAAAGCTTTCTAATTTAGTTGTAATGTAATACTCAATATCGCTGATGATTTCTTAAAAACTCAATATCAAACCAGATTTTCGTAGTCATCGTCAGTTGCTAACACAATAGTCGAGTAACTCAGACGTAATTGGTTCGGTGACGTCTAGAAAAGTGATGTTGCCTTCCCGTCACCATTTTTTCATCTATCTTTAATATATCAGTAAAACACGAACCCCTCTTGTAACTAAATTTGACATAAACGTCTCGATATTGTTGTGTTCCGTTTAACATAGGAAGCAACAAACGAAACCGCCGGTCATTTTGTTATCGCTAAGCTGCGGGTTCGGGTGTCGTAGGATCGCCATCTTAACCGCAAAAGCGCGGGCAGTACAAAAACCAACCAAATATTAGCGAAGATCTAACGGTGCCAGACAAATATTTTATACCTTTCTTTATTTAATTTCATTCCGCGTCAATTCGGTAGCGTAGTGCCATTTAGGTTGTTGTTTTCGCTGGCAGAGGCCGCCACGTGCAATTTCGTTTCACGTAATTGTAAGATATAGAGGTTAGGTTGTATAGTTGTACACAAGATATGTAAGTAAACCGTCGTACCTATTCGATTAAAAAAAAAATTACCCTGTGCATATCGTCTTTACCATTAATATTAACTGTCTTCGGTCATCTAGTCACAATAAAGAAGAAAATCAATCGAAAATCACGTTTTTCATTTGAACGAGCCCCGGTATTGTTTCCCTTTACGTCCATAATCTCGTCGGAGCTTCTCATCCACATCTATAAATCTTTCGAGGTCTTGGGTTTATCTCTTCGACCGTGGCCTCGAAAGAAGAAGAGATGGTCCATAAGTTACTAATTTAAGATACGAAAACAATTAAGTAGTTGAAAAAATGTATTGTATTGTATTGTTATTAAAAGCAAAAATCTATCTGTCTGCACACCAAATTCTGATACATTTATTTATTTTTATTATTTTTCATTTTTTATAAATATCGTTACATTACTTATAAAAAAAAACAAATATTTCCATCGAAATATACGAGGGCAGCGCCAAAATTTCCCGGTCTGATTATGAAAGTAACAATTTTTGGTTATTTTTCAATATAATCCTCCTTAAAAAAATATTCTTTTGGTTTGTTTGCAAAATGAGCCGTTGGTACAGAAACGATCACCGTCAAAAAAAAAAATTTTTTTGTCTGTCCGTTCTCCGTTCTCGTCTTTTGGTTTTTCCTGAATAACTTTCGAACCGTTGGAGCTACAAAACTGAAATTTGCCTCCTTGTTAGTCCTACACGAACCATATAAGCTTGTATGAAATGGCCCTGATCCGACGCCGGTATTCGTAATTTTTTCGCGATTTTCGACTGTTTTTTGGACCTGCTATGAAACACGATAAGTGTCCTAAATTTGAAGCAATCGACTTAATATTTAGCAGATATATGCAGCTTTGCCCCGTGACAGAACCTATTGAAAATGGGGGGGCCGGGGGTTCGGGCAGTATTCCAAAAAAATTAAAAGTTTCGCGCGTAAGGGTCTACAAAAAACATCATTTTTCAAACACTATTTACGAGACCAAAAAAATTCTTGAACCACAAGAAGCAGAAGATATCTCTATAAACTTTTATTCATGACAATTTTTCGTGAACATACCGGGTGCGCCGCAAATTCAAAAAAACTGAAAAATGGGTCCAACTATTATTGAAAATTGGCAATAATTTAAAATCTGTGTTTTAGATGTGAGTTTCTTTTACATGACGATATAGCCAATATAGACAGCTTAAACTTTTGTATTTACGGTTTTTAAGTATTGTAGAGGGTGTTCGCGATATTCCGTGCAATATTAAAAAACATAATAAGTACTCCAAATTTGCAGCTACCGACTTCAGACTTGGTAGAGAAGTAGAAGCCTATACCCTCGTTTCGTAAATCAAAATTCGTACAGACAATAGCTAACAGAGTTACAGGGCGTATCAAGAGGTGCAATTACACATACACGTACACGTACGCTGTAAAAAAAATTTCGATAATTATAAATGCATAAATGGTGCAGTTAAGCGAGCAATAAGAAAATAAAATACTTCTTTGGTAAATTGCTATATATCAAAACCTATTACCCAAGGAAGCTTATTATCCAAGGGCCAAGCACTGGAATAGCGACATGGATTTTTACAGAGCCTGGAGCGAAATCTATGAAAACCGTTTTATTTTACAATAAACAAATCACCATAAGTCTGTTGTTGTTCAGACTCCATGAAAAAGTCTCACGTCTCAATCCCTCTAAGGGTCCCTGTTCCCGAAACCCCAAAAAAAAACCTCGTCGTCTTATCTTTTTACGCATATGCAGCAACTTAAGGGTGTCTTAAAACGCCGTTCGCCGTTGTTGCATTTATT
The DNA here is from genome assembly GCF_029955315.1 of Cylas formicarius. Classification (NCBI taxonomy): domain Eukaryota; kingdom Metazoa; phylum Arthropoda; class Insecta; order Coleoptera; family Brentidae; genus Cylas; species Cylas formicarius. Next base: position 414,758 of record NW_026844334.1, on the reverse strand, counting down.
TAGCAAAAAGAATATTTTTCGAGTTTTGTCCGTATTCAATTTCAAATAATTATTTTTAAACCAATTGCTCGCATTGCTCTCCAGTTCCCTAGGTGCAGGTCGTTCCGATTCGGACCATATAAGGTAAAACTGACCCCAAAAAACGGCATAGATCAGCAACATACACTATAAAAATTACAGGGTCGAGTACGGACCCTTGGGGGACCCCACTGGAGACGTTCACCAAACTGTTCCCTATCTAGTAAATAAGATTTTGTTAGCTTAAGAGTTCCGCCGCGAAATCCATACCTAAACAGCTAAACACCTTGTTAAGGTCACACATTGTCAACCCCACCCGATTTCCGGTCTCAAGGCCCACCACCACATCCCGGATTGGAGCTTTATACAATCACAATCACAAAAAATGCATGATGAAAACGTATCATTCCCATAAACATTGAAGAGTAGCGGGCCCGGGTGCGATCCTTGCGGAACACCAGAAGGCACTCTTTCGGTAAGGTACGATGTTAACCATCCCAATAGTTTTCCAATATTTCGCAATTTTTTGATTAAGATTTGATGATTTCCTCCATCAAACGCCTTTGAAAAGTCTGTAAGTGGGGTGAAAGTGGGACCCCTCTCCCAATGATTCCAGCAGGAAATCTGTAAATGTAATTAAGTTTAGCTCAGTGGAGCGATAGGGGGAGAAAGCAACCCTTATTATTTATTTATATTATTATTATTATATATATTAAAAATTAGCGGAAAACGGGCTGAAACGAAACGACTACGTTATTCAAAGGGCAAGGGCGTAAAAGACGTATTTACGACCGCAATTTTCCTATTTTTATATCCCGTTTCGTTTCCGTTTTACGCGCCCTATATCCCCTCCCCCCTTCACGCTCACGTGTATTATATATATATATATATATATATATATATATATATATATATATATATATATATACGTACGTCACTTCCAGTATTTTACAATCTAATCATGGGGAACGCACTGCAGTAATCCGGGGTTATTCTTCCGGGCGCGCATTTTGCAGTCGCCCTGCGGAGCGGTGGCGGCGAATCGCCGGCCCCGCGAGCGCGAACGCGAAGGGCGAGCCTGGAGGGTCTCGAAACGTCGGGGTGTAAAATAAACTAACGTCGCTTCCCCCCCCTCCCGGCGTCGTACATACGTTTCGTTTTGTTTTTTTTTTTTCGCGACACCCGCCTCCGGACGCGCCGTTTTTTCTTTTGCGTAAAATTTTGTAGCACCGATGAACATCGCTGTTTCTACAAAAACCAAAAGCGAATCACATTAAAAAGAAGACATCTGCTCCAGTGGCTGAGCTCGGGCGAAAGTCTACGCAAGAAACCTATCTTTTTCCAATTTTTTTACAAATATAATCTACATGTTGTGGGAAATATAACTAAGAATCTAGAACTACTCCCAAGTACTTCATTTGTGAAACATTTCCTATTAACCTACTATCAATCGAAAAATACATTACAATTTTGTTTACTAACAAATACCATATATGCTGTTTTATTGGGTTGTTCGGAAAGTCATTTCGTTTTTTTTGGGGAACATGAAAGACAGTTTTCGTATAATGAATAAATATTTTATTAAATTATATATTGGCCATTCTGGTCCAACACCTTTTGCCATCTTTCTGGCAGTAACATAATTCCCCTCTCATAAAAGTTTTGGTCCTTGCTGGCAAAAAACTGGTTCAGGTGGTTTTTGACATCTTCATTTGAGTTAAAGGTTTTGCCATCCAAAAAATTTTGCAGGGACCGGAACAAATAGTAGTCGGAAGGCGCCAGATCTGGAGAATATGGTGGATGTTGCAGTACGTCCCATTCAAGCTGTAAAAGTTTTTGGCGAGTGACCAAACTTGTGTGAGGTCTCGCATTATCCTGGTGGAACACTACACCCTTCCTGTTGATTAATTCGGGCCTCTTCTCTTTAAGTGAATCAGTCAATTTGTCCAGTTGATGACAATAGACTTCTGAATTAATCGTTGTATTGTCCGGCAAAAGCTCAAAAAAACGATTCCTTCGACATCCCACCAAACGAAGAGCATCACCTTTTTTTGGTGAATGTTGGCTTTTGACACGCTTTGAGCCGGTTCATCTTTTCCGCTCCATGACCTCTTGCGTTTAACATTGTTGTATACAACCCATTTTTCGTCCCCAGTAATAATCCGCTTCAAAAATGGATCATTTTCTTGACGTTTGAGGAGCAAATCACACACGTCAACGCGACGACACAAATTTCGCTCCGTAAGGACATGGGGCACCCACACGTCGAGCTTCGAGGTTAAGCCCATGCCTTTCAAATGGCCATAAACAGTCGAATTCGACAAATTTAATCTCTCACCGATCTCTCGTGTGGTTATTCGCCGATTTGCATCAACTAATGCCTTTATCGCATCTTTGTCAGCTTCGACCGACCTTCCAGACCGTGGTGCATCTTCGACATCAAAATTGCCGGATCGAAATTTTGCAAACCAGTTCTGGCACTGGCGTACTGTTAACACGCCTTCTCCATACACATCCGTCAATTTTTTTCTCGCTTGGATAGCATTTTTACCTTTTCTGAAGTAAAAAAGTAAAATATGACGAAAATGCTGCTTATTGCTCTCCATATTTAAAAGGGCACCAACCAAAAACTACTGCGTAGAATTAATAGAACTTTTTCACACACAAGCCTTGCAATATCAGCTCTCAAGACATATAATGGTTATGCGGCTTAAGTGGGAAATTGGTTTCGAAAAAACGTAATTAAGTCCTCTGACGGGAAAAAACGAAATGACTTTCCGAACAACCTTATATTTCAATTTAACTTGAATTTATTTACGCACAACCAGTCACTAAGTAACCCGAATTCCGGGTTCGTATTGTCTTCCATTTCTAAGTCATTTTTCCCAGAAATTGATAGCAGTCATCCTCGAAAAGGTTGACAAAAGAATTTTTCAAAATTTTGTCTAAATCGTTCCCATATAGAATAAAAAGCAAAGGTCCTAACACACCGCCCTTGTTTCCTAACTTATCAGATACCACGTTATTAACCCTTGTTACATGGAATCTGTCACGTAGATCATCATCTATCCACACAAGCACATTGCCTCTGATCCCATAAGCAAACAGTTTATCCACCAGACGTCCTCTATCAATGGTCTCAAACTAACCAAAACTATATTACCGTAATGAATGTCAGACCGCCATTTCGAGCACACATATTGTTAAGAAAATTCACACGAAACACGGACTGCCTTTTAAAAATTAGTTTATTCGGTTAAGTTTACTCGGAACTGATACTTTGGGAATAGGTCTCACTTCTCACTTCTTAAATCCCTCACAAATGTATTCCTTTTGGTCTGATAATAACGCCAATCGGTCTACAACTTAGCGTGCTTAAACTTTTTATAAGCAATATATATATGGTTTATGTTAGTTATAAAAGCCGCGTATATCATATTAACATCGGTAACGAAGACTGGACAACATTTTTAAACAATGTGACTATTGTCCAGAAATCGAATGACAATTATATTTAAGCTGAAATATCTCAAAAACAACTATATCAAATGTCAATAAACTATATGTTTTTGAAATCAGAAAAAAAAGATCAACGGTTTAATCTAATAATATATAGGGATTCCATTTAAAAAAAAATGATGTCGCAGTCATTTTGCATAAAAAAACAGGGCAAAAGCCTTTAATTTTTTTTCTATTTTTCAAAATTAACCATGCAGGAGAGTGTCAAAATATAATGTCAAAATATCCTGAATTTTGTTGATACAGGGTGTCCCAAAAGTGCCCCCCTCCCGACATCAACTTTGTTATTTTAAACGGAACGTATATTTCGGCATTTTTAGAATCCCTTGGGGGGGGGGGGGTATTTTTGTACGAATTTACCGAAAAAGCCGAAGGGGGGAGGGGTGCGACGCTGTAAGTGAAAAAGGAAATAACCGGGAAGGGGGAGACTTTCCGGGAGAAGAGATCCTTAATGTTGATTGTCCCCCGTAAAACGAGAGGGGGCGGGGGTGGCAGAAACTCGTTAAAGGAGGATTACGCGCTGCCCGGGCGTATATACGTTTAAAATGGCACCGCATTTTCCGGCCATTCACTCACACGCTCCCGCTTTTAACTAATTAAATAGTTTTATTGCCCCGTCCCGAAAGAACTCGCATCGCGGGGGAACCCCCCCGCGCCGACCCCCCTACCCCCCTTCGCAATCGACGCCGGAAATTTAAAGTTTTCGAAAAACCGCAAAAATAAGCAAAAAAGCAAGCAGAAACGCCCCGGAAAAATATTTAAAATAGAATTTGGGAAAACGCGACCATTTTTGGTCACTTTCGGTTCCCCTTTGAGAGATTCCAATTTCTCCCGCGACACCTCCAACAAACAATAATAACAATAATAATATTTATTTTCCCAAAGACAACTACAAAATTGTATAGGAACGGTCAAAATACATAATAGAAAAAACAAAATTTAGGGTTAGTAGGCAAGTGACGACAAAACACTATCACAAACAAAATCTTTTTTTTTTTACAAATGGAACACCCTGTATATTTAAATATGTGTTTATACAATGATGTAACACACTATATTCCACTCGTTTCTGACAAATCGGCAAAAATAGGAACATTCTATGAAGACATCCAGTTTCCTCTATTACTGGAGAGTATGAAGAGACAGGTACTTCTCGGCGATCAATCCGCTCAGTTTTGAAAGAATATAAGTAATGTTTTTAAATTTCGTAAAACTCAGAAAAAGGAGGATGCAGCTTTGTTTGCTACAAGAAGTGGTTGTAATAGACAAAATACGCGATATTGGTCTTTAAATAGTCCTAGGCAAATACACGAAATATAAACCCTGGGGTATGGTCTGTCCATAGATATAAGAAAGTGACAAATTGCTTTTGAATGGGATTATCCAAGGGTGGTCATTAACATACAATGCAACAAGATTATTACCTAAAAATTGTGGTCCGTAATACAAAATAATTTTATACCTACCTGTGTTTAACATTCTTTGGTTTGGTATACGACTTAGTTTAAGTTTATTAGTAATCATTCTTATTTCGTGTGCGAATTATGCAAAATATGCGCAAATGCAGAAAACACTATTCTATTGAGACCAAGGAATTTATAAACAATGTTTATTTGACTCCCATTGAACGTGGTGCCAGCAAGCAAGCATCTTTAGAAGAAACGGCCACATTGACGAAAATTCCAACATCAACTGTATGGAAAATTGTGAATAATCCCATTTCAGCGAGGAAAAAAAGAAGCGATGCTGACATTTTCTCGGGTGTAGATGAAAGTGATCAATTTACCAGTTATACTAGCTTGCCTACATTAGATATCTTAATTAGGAGGCTTGAAAAATATAAAACCGGTGTTAAATGTGGCAGAACTATTTTATGGAAGTGTATTCAACACATGGGTTTTAGATTTAAAAAAATTGACAAAATGCAAGTTTTATGGAATCTTTTAGAATTCGGAAATGGCGACTGGAATATCTCGAACGGAAAACAACAAAGTCTAATTATTTACTTGGATGAAACCTGGTTCGACACTTATGATACCCCGGAAAAGGGTTGGGTTGACTCAACTGATAAGTGTAAAACAAACGCGCCATCGAAAAGAGGTAAAAGAATAAGTATTTTGCATGCTGACTTTCTCTGTCTGGTAAAAATATTAAAGATTCTTCTCTGGATTACCATGACGATACCACCTCTGATTTATTTGAAGGTTGGCAATGCAAGCTATCACAATAGGCAGTTGACTAAAACCCCTAGCTCACGTGACACAAAAGCAACAATCCAAAACTACATGTATAATAACGACATTTATTTTCACGAAGATTATACCAAAAAGCAATTATTTCAGGTTCTATAAAGCTTGAACCTACAAAAGGAATACGTCTATGATAATTATGCAAAAAATCTAGGGCATACAGTTTTAAGACCTTACCACTGTGTATTTAATCCCATTGAACATGTTTGGTACCAACTGAAATGTCCTCAAACTTATAGAAACCGAAGTTTTTAACATCCCTCCACAAAGTTGCGCAAATTCCGTTAAACATACAGAAAAAGCAGAACAATCGTATATCCATATTGCAAATAATATAGAACAAATAATAATTTTTATTCAATAATTGGATTGCCATTATCTCTGTTTTACACTTTTTTTTTAATACTAGGATGGCCATTATTCCGCTAATTAATAACAGGATCGCCATTATTAATCTCTTTTAATTTTTTTTTCAATAATGGGATCGCCATCATTAACCTCACTTTTTTTTTAATAATGGGATTGCCATTGTTAACTTGATGTTGATTGTTAACTTGATGATAGCGATAGTGATACTGATATATTATGTGAATAATTTTAAGTAATTTAAGTAGGTAATAAAAATAATTTGTAATTTTATTTTAGATTTAAACATAAATACGTACATAAATAAATAAATATTGCTTCACGAAAATGGCGGTCACATACAGCAGTATTTAGAACAGTTAAAGCCTTTTTTATTTTAGTGTGTCTTGTCATCTTTAGTGATCTGTTTGTATATAAAAATTTCTTATTTTTGCCGATTTCTCAAAAACGAGCCGACTAAAACATAAAGCGTGTTACATCATTTTAACCCGAATTAGATATTCTATTAAAATATATCAGAAAATTGATTGTGTTTTGTCTTTACGTTACTTAGAAAAGAATTTGGCTGCTAACCCTACATTTTGTTTTAAACTTTTGCAGGTTATAATAATTGTTTTTTTTTTAAACGGAATAGATATAGATATGTTCAGTTTAAGCCTTAGTTTATTTGAAACAAACGTATAAAAAATTCCTTTGCTCGCAGTTATAATTTGTTTAAATCCAACCTTTGCTTTCATTTTGTAATTGGGTAGCTGCGTCTGCCTGTTGAATGGCCTGTTACATATAAATAAATAAATAAATAAATAAAAAATAAATAAATAAATATTCATCTTACATACTTACGATAGTGTCATAGATAATTATGAATCCTTATAGTTTGGGTTTTGCTTGAGTTTGAATATAGATTAATTTTTCTAAACCAGTTCAGGGCCTAAAACTGAACCTTCAGGGACACGAAATTCAGAGTTTTTCTTTTTCCGCCGTTATTTTTCTTAACAAAACCGGTCGCTAAGAAGTATGAAATTTCAAGAAACTTCATAATAATTATGACGAGTATCTCGAACCGAGTTTTGGATTTGGAAGAACGACCCTCGCTGCCCCAAGCAAATTGCTACTGCACGAGTTTTTATTATAACTTGTTGCCGTATTACAATTGTTCTTCAAGAATGCTACTAGTCGTTCAAGTAATTTTTATAAAATACTTAAACAAATTTTACATTAATATTTGGATCGTTACGTTGATACTATAAGGTTGTTCGGAAAGTCATTTCGTTTTTTCCCGTCAGAGGACTTAATTACGTTTTTTCGAAACCAACTTCACACTTAAGCCGCATTACCATTATATGTCTTGAGAGCTGATATTGCAAGGCTTGTGTGTGAAAAAGTTCTATTAATTCTACGCAGTAGTTTTTGGTTGGTGCCCTTTTAAATATGGAGAGCAATAAGCAGCATTTTCGTCATATTTTACTTTTTTACTTCAGAAAACGTAAAAATGCTGTCCAAGCAAGAAAAAAATTGACGGATGTGTATGGAGAAGGCGTGTTAGCAGTACGCCAGTGCCAGAACTGGTTTGCAAAATTTCGATCCGGCAATTTTGATGTCGAAGATGCACCACGGTCTGGAAGGCCGGTCGAAGCTGACAAAGATGCGATAAAGGCATTAGTTGATGCAAATCGGCGAATAACCACACGAGAGGTCGGTGAGAGATTAAATTTGTCGAATTCGACTGTTTATGGCCATTTGAAAGGCATGGGCTTAACCTCGAAGCTCGATGTGTGGGTGCCCCATGTCCTTACGGAGCGAAATTTGTATCGTCGCGTTGACGTGTGTGATTTGCTCCTCAAACGTCAAGAAAATGATCCATTTTTGAAGCGGATTATTACTGGGGACGAAAAATGGGTTGTATACAACAATGTTAAACGCAAGAAGTCATGGAGCAGAAAAGATGAACCGGCTCAAAGCGTGTCAAAAGCCAACATTCACCAAAAAAAGGTGATGCTCTCCGTTTGGTGGGATGTCAAAGGAATCGTTTTTTTTTAGCTTTTGCCGGACAATACAACGATTAATTCAGAAGTCTATTGTCATCAACTGGACAAATTGAATGATTCACTTAAAGAGAAGAGGCCCGAATTAATCAACAGGAAGGGTGTAGTGTTCCACCAGGATAATGCGAGACCTCACACAAGTTTGGTCACTCGCCAAAAACTTTTACAGCTTGAATGGGACGTACTGCAACATCCACCATATTCTCCAGATCTGGCGCCTTCCGACTACTATTTGTTCCGGTCCCTGTAAAATTTTTTGGATGGCAAAACCTTTACCTCAAATGAAGATGTCAAAAACCACCTGAACCAGTTTTTTGCCAGCAAGGACCAAAACTTTTATGAGAGGGGAATTATGTTACTGCCAGAAAGATGGCAAAAGGTGTTGGACCAGAATGGCCAATATATAATTTAATAAAATATTTATTCATTATACGAAAACTGTCTTTCATGTTCCCCAAAAAAAACGAAATGACTTTCCGAACAACCCAATATTTGCAAATCTTCTGGATTCCTACTCCGTCGGTCATTGTTGTCGCCATCTTCAGATTTTAACTGAAACTGGCTCTCAACCTACTTTTACTTTTAAGCAGAAAAGTTTGCTGAACAGCTTGGCATTATCGATTTCAATGCTTCGGAAGGATGGTTGGTGAAATTCATTATCATTATTATTATAGAATTAAAGGGGAGGAACATATTACTTCTCTTAGCACATCCCCATATTCCAAATCCACGGAATATTGAACTGGCATTTATTCCAGTCAAAACAACCAGTGTATTACGGCCGATGGGCCAGAGTGTAATAAAAAGTCTTAGTCTACAGGAAAAACATTTTAATGGAAATGATCGGACAGACAAAAACCGATTTTTTTTCGCGGAATTTAGTGAGGAGAGCGTATACTTTCGTCCCAGACCAGCATCTTCAACTATCGTTTCACTGGATTGAAGATCGAAACAGGGAGGCAAACAGAAAGGGCAATAGAGAGAGACAGAGAGAGAGAGAGTATCTTGCAAATTACACCTCATATGATGAAGCTCCATCGCAGAGATAAAATTAATATTTATTATGACTGTTGGACGAACTGTCGGTACACGAACAGGCGTCGAAATCAAAACAAATAGCAAATAGTAATAACTATAACGAGGAGTTATCGGGTAGAATTAGTGCCTACTGGCAGCCGACCATATGTCGGGCGTAATCCCGGAAAAGTGGTCGTTTTTGGGAGTTTAATTTAGTTAATTAAACAGTTTCGATGACGTTCGACATATGCAACGATATCGGGCCGGGTGACATCTCTGATTGAACGCGTCATGTGTGTTGGACACTTTTCCGCGATTTCCGCGTGACAAGTGTAAACCGGTTGGGTAAACAGTTGATCAAATACCACGCGGCCAGGTCTAGATAGCGTCGGATATCGAATTGAAACCTCATACGCGCGTATTTCCTAACCTTCTTCACTTTTGAGGTACAGTAGTTGGAGGTACATATTATCCCCAGCATAAAAAATACTTTTTTGCTCTGAAATTGTTTATTTTGTTGCACTTAAGAATACATTACATGCGACTGCATATTTTTCAAAGAAACTTCTGGACTCCGCCTTTTGCAAAAACCGACGCAGGAGGAACCCAGAAGTTTTGTGAAAAGTATATACAAAGAAATACTGGTGCGCAAACGAACCACTGGGAAAAAACAAAAACTTAAGCAAATGTTAAAATTTGTAGTGGTAATTGCAATTTAAAATTATATGCGTCCCATGTGCTATAGACGAAACCTTAAACTCTCTCTCGACATAGGTTACGATACTGTTCATATCAAATTCTCCCACAAAAGCGGAAATTTTTGATTCTCTTTCTTTGAAATCGGTAGCTTCAAATTTGCAGTACTTATTATGTTTTTTAATATTGCACGGAATATCGCAAACACCCTGTACAATACTTAAAAACCGTAAATACAAAAGTTTAAGCTAGTCTATATGGGCTATATCGTCGTGTAAAAGAAACTAACATCTAAATTTTCAATAATAGTGGGCCCCATTTTTCAGTTTTTTTTTTGTATATTTTTGAAAAATTGACAAGAATAAAAGTTTATGGAGTCGTTTCCTCTGCTTCTTCTGGTTCAAGAATTTTTTTCGGTCTTGTGAACAGTTTCTGAACAATGATCTTTTTTGCAGACTCTTGCACAGGCGATTTTTATTTTTTTTTAAATACTTCCCGACCCCCCAGCCAACTATTTTCAATAGGTTTCGTCACTGGGCAAAGCTGCATATATGTGGCAAATATGAAGTCGATTGCTTCAAATTTCGAACACTTATCGTGTTTCTTAGAAAGGTCCAAAAAACAGTCGAAAATCGCGAAAAAAAGATGGATACCGGCGTCGGACCAGGGCCGTGGAGAGTTAAAAAGGAGGCAAATGTCAATTTTGTAGCTCCAACGGTTTGAAAGTTATTCAGGAAAAACCAAAAGACGAGAACGGAGAATGGAGAACGGACAAACAAACAAAAAAATTTTTTTTTCGACGGTGATCATTTCTGTACCAACGGCGATCCTGTAGGACCTACCGCTATCGAGATATGAAATTTTTATATCGAAGTTAGTAGTTAGTAGACAGTTGACTAAAACCCCTTCCTCACGTGACACAAAAGCAACAATCCAAAACTACATGTATAATAACGACATTTATTTTCACGGAGATTATACCAAAAATTACAAAGCTTGAACCTACAATAATTAATGATAATTATGCAACAAATCTAGGGCATACAGTTTTAAGGCCGCTGTATATTTAATCCCATTGAACATGTTTGGCACCAACTGAAATTAAACATATAGAAAAAGCAGAACAATCGTATATCCATATTGCAAATAATACAGAAAAATAATAATTAGAACAGGCGATGATAGCGATAGTGATACTGATATATTGTGCGAATTAATTGAAATAATTCAAATAGGTAATAAAAATAATTTGTAATTTTATTTTAGATTTGAACATAAATACTTACAAAAATAAATAAGTATTGTTTAGTATATTTCCTAACGAAACCCCAAATAATTAAGCAAAGTACGGACCATATTTCATTCTTACAGCTTGCCCGTATCAGTTAGTAATTTTCTTATATCTATGAACAGACTTTACATAAATATGTACTTACTCTAAGGATCGTAGATACTATATCGATTGAAAAGAGTGACTGAAATCTAAAAGTTAAGTATGGTAGACAAATAAACAAATGTTTAAAATGAAACTTGAAAAAAGGGAACGGCGTGTGTAAAACCGGGAATTGAATTGAATTTTTCCGTTTTTTTTTTTTTTTTCGAAATTTAATTAACAGCGACGGCGACGCGATAGCGGGCAATTAAAAAAGGCGCCCGATATCGGCTACCTGTTGACGCAGGTTTTATCCGCCCTATAGTTTTGGGATAAGCGCCGCACTTAATAAGTTTTTGCGCGGAAGCGAACTGAAAATAAAAATCGCCAATACAGGTTTTCGCGTTAATTTTTTAAAATGGTGTCGTAAAATATTCACATATAGAATTAATAAATGCGTTTTTATTATATTTTTGTACTGAGAGAAATTTGACATGCCGATTTTGAACGGAATATAAGTTAAGACAGTTTCCGTTTGTTTAGGTGCGTATAATCTTCAAAATAAATAAGAACTAAAAGTTCAGATTTTCACGAAATTATCTCTATTTGTCTCTATCAAATGTAATATTTACCAATTACCTGCTACTATGTATACCGAACAGTAACCATAAAACCTTAATTAATGTTATTGTGAGAATTTAAGATCAATAAAGTAAATTCTTTAATTTTGCTTAAAGATGTCTCTAAAATTGAGTAAAAAATTTATTTTATAAAAATATATTAAGGTACTTATGTAATAGTAACATTGTAGGATTTTTATTCTCCTCCTCTCGGTTTCGTGGCGAGTTTTTGATTTACAGATTTCTCCATATTCGCAAAATTTATAAGCGAAATTTGAAAATCAAATAGACATAAAAAAATTGATAATGCAAAAATAAACTTTATTGATTAAAGCTGTCGCAACAGGGAACAAGGGCTGTTTTATTTTTATGGACGAATTGTCACACAATTTCAAGAAAATTACGGTTTGAAGCAGGAATTACAATGCGTGGAATTACCGCATCATCTATTTTCTAAATATATGCCTCTTAAACACAATGAAGCGTTAAGGTATTTCACGAACTTCATAAAAAATCCTCAAACTTTTTGTTTCATTCTACACGAAAAGTACGTAGAGCTTTCAAATTTCTCAAAAAAATGATTATGAATTTGGTGTGATTGTGTGTTAAATTTTTCACAAAAAGTACGATTTATATGTAGAATAGGCCATAGTCTTTCCATCTACACCAAATACCTTTTATATATATATATATATATATATATATATATATATATATATATATATATATATATATATATATATATATATATATATATATATATATATATATATATATATATATATATATATATATACAGTGTGTCCAAGATAAGGATGCACAGCATGGGGATCTCGGAAACTATAAGAGATACAGTGTCGGTTAGTTTTGGTTAGTTTAGAAGACCAGAATGGGGTAGCTAAATCTACAGCTCAGTTTATTTTAAGGAAAAATGAATTTAAGCCTTACAAATTCAGAATATGTCAAGGATTAAAACCGGGTGACGACGAACGATGTAGACATTTTTGTGAGTGGCATACCAGGATGTGTGATGAGAGTTTTAATTTTCCATATAAAGTGATTTGGTCTGAAGTATGGTGACCAATAACGGTATTTATAACAGGCGCAATACACACTATTGGTCGCAACAAAATCCACGTGTTAATAGACTATCCAGACATCAAGTTCGCTTTGGGTTTAATATTTGGTGTGGGATTTTTGGTAGCAAGATTATAGGCCCTATTTTCTATAATAATTCCTTAACTTCCGAGCGGTACCTTGACATCTTGAGGCACGATTTAGAAGATGCCTTAGATGATTTACCGCTAGGCGCTGTGCAAGGCTGCTGCATAACTCCAGAGAAGTTCGCCAATATTTAACTGAACGGTTTGATGGAAAATACATTGGGACTTACAGTGAAACCCCTTGGCCTCCAAGGTCCCCGGACTTAACTCCCTTGGACTTTTTCTTATGGGGCTACATAAAAAATGAGGTATTCAAAGAATGTTTTGACAACGAGGAACAATTACGTCAATCAGTACGAGCAGCGTTTAATAAAATTACTCCTGAAATGTTAAGTCGTGTTTTGGAGTCTACCGTGAGACGGGCGTACTTATGCCTAGAAAATGGAGGTCATTTATTCGAACATTTGTTATAGAATTTGTTTTTCATTAACTTGTTGGATTTAGTTGTTATGTTAAATGAACAGTTAGAGTTAGTAAATAAATAAACACATTAACTCGAACTTGTCAACCATTTTCTTTTGCCTTTCATCGTTCGGATCTCATGGCCTACTACAATAAAATACTAGAAATGTATTAAAAAGCCATTTTTCTGGATAAAAACATAAGTAACCGTATTGTATCGTACATCGTTGAATTCGCAATGAAAAGCACAACCTAATACTGTGTGTACTTTTTTTCCGTCCCATAAGAAAAATCAAAGTTGATGGTGGTTCCATGGAATCGAAACGCTGTAATGAAAATTTGTTAACGTCAATTTGGAGAGATTAAAAAGTGCCAATGGAAAAGTGTTTTCCGTTTTTTCATATCTTTTCAAATAGCTTTAAAAAATAATAAAAACGAAATCGCAATATTTCGGTTTTTCTCGGATATTTCCGGAACGGCTTGGAATTTTCAAATTTGTAAAACGGGATCTTGTTCGGTATCAAAATGCGCAACTTTTGTCTAATTTAACCGACACTGTATCTCTTATAGTTTCCGAGATCCCCATGCTGTGCATCCTTATCTTGGACACACTGTATATATATATATATATATATATATATATATATATATATATATATATATATATATATATATATATATATATATATATATATATATATATATATATATATATATATATATATATATATATATATATATATATATATATATATATATATATATAACTATAAGATAAATGAACCGTATTAGTCAATCGAAATATCAATATTGAACCCGGGAATAATTTTTATATATAAAAAATCGGCCCCAAATGCAGGGGTCGGTGGTTTCTACTGCCGTTACTTAAAAACCCGTCGTTAAACGAGAAAAGACCTGATGAGGTCCGCCCGACCCCGCTCCAATCTTTTCCCTAATCGAATTCTTACTCCCCCAGATGTTTCGAACCATTATTATGCTGATCGAGCTATGATAGAGGGATTACACCGGCAATAAAACCGGCAGTGATACATATCAATGCAACCTCAATATGGTGCCGCTGCTGCCGCTCTAATTTATGACCCGAGAGCGGGCTGGTGACGTCGGCGAACCCGCCCCCTTGACACCGACGTCCCGAATAATTTAATATTTTAAGGGAACTCTCACACGTACGAACGTATGTTGTTGTTTCTGAGACGGTAATGGATCGACGAGGAAAAACATCCACCTTCGGTCGTCTTCAGTAAAGAAAACGCGGCAATCCAGTGCGATTTTAATTTTTGAACTCCTTTTTTGTTTTGCCAACGTGATAACAGCGATAAGGAGAAGGTGAAACTTTGTGAAGTAGAAGTTTTGGAGGGGTTCAGCGCGACTGCCTTTTGAAAAAGGAGTAACAAAGTGCTATTTTAATTTTTGAACTCCTTTTTCCTTTTGTCAACGCGATAACAGCGATAAGGAAAAGGCGGAGCTTTCGGAAATACAGTTTTTAGAGGAGTTCAACTAGACTAGTTTTTAAGGATCACCCGGGTTCTTCAAAACCTCCATCCAACCATCTTCAGTATAGAAAAGTGTGATTTTAGTTTTTGAACTCCTTTTTCCTTTTGTCAACGCGATAACAGCGATAAGGAAAAGGCGGAGCTTTCGGAAGTAGAAGTTTTAAAGCAGTTCAGCTCGACTGCTTTTTGAAAAAGGAGTAACAAAGTGCTATTTTAATTTCTGAACTCCTTTTTCGTTTTGTCAGCGCGATAACTGCCATAAGGAGGAAACGGAGCTTTCAGAAATAAAGTTTTTAGAGGAGTTCAACTTTTTAAGGATCGCCCGGTGTCTACAAAATCTCCATCCAATCATCTTCAGTACAGAAAAAACCGTAATCCAGGGCGATTTTAATTTTTGAACTCCTTTTTGTTTTTATCGACGTGATTAAAGCGATAAGGAGAAGGCGGAGCTTTCAGAAGTACAATTTTTAGAGAAGTTGCCTTTTGAAAAAGTTGTTCCATAGTGAGACTTTAATTAGGAGGAGGAGGAGGCTTTTGCAAGTGGAGCGAACTTTGAGAAAGGTTTTTAACCTTTTTGAAGTCTGTGTTTGAGTCACCCGCGTTCTTCAAAACCTCCATTCAACTATCGTCAGTACAGAAAAAGCGGTAACCGAGTGCGATTTTAATTTTTGAACTCCTTTTCCGTTTTGTCCACCTGATGATTGCGATAAGGAGGAAACGGAGCTTTCAGAAGTACAGTTTTTAGAGGAGTTCAACCCGACTACCTTTTTGAGGACCCCCGGGTTCTTCACAACCTCCATCCAGTACAGAAAAAGCGGTAACCCACTGCGATGTTAATAGTAGAACTCCCTTTTCCTTTTGATAACAGCGATAAGGAAAACGCGGAGCTTTCGGAAGTACAATTTTTTAGAAGAGTTCAGTTCGACTTCGTTTTGAAAAAGAAGTTCCCCAGTGAGATTTTAATTTTTGAACTCCTTTTTCGTTGGGAGTTGAGTTCAACATTTTTGAGGTCTGTGTTAGAGTCACTTGGCGTGTTTTGTGATTCCTTGTGTTAGTAATCATGGTTTACAATAACAGCTGCAAACTCTCAAAAATTCTTATTACAATCTCATTTTAATTTTTTTAACTAATTAACGACATTTTTTAAATTAAATTCCGTTTCCAATGATGAATCACGTATCTATACCTAAACCGTTTCGTTTTTGAAATAAAAGTATCACTGAAAACGTCTTTTATTGTGAATAATGCCAAAATAATCCAGTTTTCAGGGAAACTTGCTCTTATTTTAGAATTTTAGATTTAGAATGTGTTCGCTGTAAAAAATGCACTGTACAACACTTTTTTTTATCTCGTAGCCAAATCTAATGGTTTGACCAATATACAGTACTTCTCTAAGCTATGCCCAAAATTTTAAATTTCCACTGGCACCAGTATCATAGTAATAGAAATTTAATTGAAGCCATGTTTGATGAAATTTGATGATTTTGATGTATTAGTAATTTTGTAGATATTCCTAGCAATGAATTTATTGTATATTCTTGCACAACATAGAATTTGCGCTTTTAAACACTAAATGTTTTTCGAAATTTCCCAAAAGAAAACTGCGTCTTTTATGTGTCAAACTGATTTGTTGAAACCACTGAATCTGCCAAAAAAAAAAAGAGGTACAGGTACAAAAAAGTAATTTGTTTTTCAAAATATTACATTTTCTTTCACCGTTGAGTTAGAAAATAGAGTTTTTTGAATATATCGGGTTTGGATCTTCGAAAACTTTTCAGTTATTTTTTCAAAGAGACTTGGGCCTGTCGGCTATTTCAAAGCATGACTGACTGGTCTGATTCTTTTGTTTTATTCAATTCAATTCAATTCAATTGTTTTATTCAAACGTAAATATAGAAAAATAATAAAATATTCGAAAATATACCCCAAATTAAACGAAACTGACGTGGTAAAGTAACGCTTCCCGCACACTGGATCGCTGGGTAATTAGATATTTTACAGACGGGAGTAGAAAAATACATTTTTATAAAAACAAAATATTACTTTGCTTCTATTCATTATTAAAAGTCGATAAGATTAAAAATGCAAAAGAAACTCTCCACAAGCTCATGCAGTGGAATAGAAAAAAAATCAAAATGTACAAACTGTCAGAATTTTCAATCATGCCGACTTGATGATGAATAGAAGCAAAACCACGTAAGTAATGTTTTGTTTTTATAAAAATGTATTTATTTATCTGGTCTTTTCCTTCCTGTGAGCTGATTTTTTTACAGGTTTTGTCAAAATGTTGCAAAAAAAGTATCAGTCTTAAAAAGTTTTTCCCACTAGGGTGCTCTTTGAAAAAACTAGGTTGTCCTTAAGAATTAATAGTTCATTACATTGCTATTTGCCATTAGACATTAGACAAGTAACGAAAAGTTTCATCTACAATTTTTCCCATGATCAGGTGACAGGTCACAGCCTCCTAGACACAATTTTCAAAAATTAAATAAAAACTTAAAAAAACAAAAAGAAATGACGAAAGCCGTCTTATCTTATGTAGAATGATTTCCTGAATCCAAAAATACGCAAAAACAAAGGTTTCGCCATTTAAAAATCGAAAGTTACTGCACACATTGTCAAAAAATTGGACATTGAGCGTATATGCACTATCTCAAGCCGTTTGAAAGTTATAGAATGTTCCCGCTTTCTTGTATCTTGTTTTTTATTTTATTTTATTTTTATATTTGTTATTTTTTTATTCTATTCATAAGGTTTTGTCTTTGTCTTTTTTTCGCATTTTTTCATTCATATAGGTTAGGTTAAAGGTTGTCAGACCCTTATTCGACTAAGCAATAACAACAACTGCCCGCAGTCGCAATTTGGCGTGCTCTTTTACAATTTCGGGTGGTGGGGGGATACCCCAGATTCTGTTTTGCCACGGTGTATCCTAAACGTCTCGGAACTGGAAAAAAAAAGGACAACCCGGTTCGGAGGCTCTCCGTCTTCGTCTGTACGTATATACGGCGCGCCAGGGCAATGAATCTTCCCCCGGGACACATCGACATCGATTATTTGGTCCATTTGTTTCGCGCGAAACGGCCGAAGATTTATATATCTCGCTCGTATTGACTTCCGGGCGGCATCTGCGTCCAGTTAGAAGTCGCATTAACCGAAAAGTCCTCCTTTTAAACATGGCAATATAATAATAATAATGTTTATTTCCATTGACTTTTAACAAAAGTATCGGTCAACAAGTAAAAAAAAAAACATTAGAACACTAAAATACAAACTTTAAAAACAGATACCTACAAACACACAAAGGCAACTTATTATATAGTCTTATTGGTAAAATCATAGGGCTAACTTATGATTTGGTACCTGCAAGATTAGCTCTAAAATTGTAATCTTCATCAATTCTGGTCATGCAGTAATTAGATAGATTCCTCCTTACGTAAATTATGATACCTAATATAAAGAAAGTGGGAACAGGGTTCTACAAGAGTGACTACGAGAAATTTAAGGAGCCATTTGGGCCTGTCTTATATACAGTACCAGCTGTACTATTTTTCTTCCTGTGGTGCTCAGAACTCGATAGGTCTGATCCCAACTTTTGCCGATACTCGCTTTAGAAGTGCCCCTGCCGTCGGCTTAAATCCGGAGATCGCGAAGGCCACTGAATATTTAGTAACCAACTAACAACTAAACAAAAAGTGTGTATTTCGAAGACCGGAGAGACTATTCGCGTCGCTCCCCCTTCCTCCACCCCCCGCATAAATCAAACGGCCGCGACCGGAATAAGGGGGCCCCCTTTCGAGGGGCGGATCCCCGCGCCTATACGCGACATCCCTTAAAGCCGGGACACAGCCCGTTGCTTCTAATTATGCACGCAAAAGATTTTCCGCTTAATTTAGTCCCCACGGAGGCGGGCAGGTCGAAATTTCCCCACCACCCCAAACCCCCATTTCCTTGCACAGTGTCGTCTCTTCGTTTGTCGTTGTTATCCTTCGATATCCTTTCACAGCTTCTATCGCCCCAGTACTTCAAAAGACAGTTTCCATGGCATACATTCCTCTTCTTCTCCTTTTTTACTTTTTACTGGCTTGGGCGAGCAGGTTAAGGACACTTGCCCATTGCAAGACAAAATTCGTCGGTGTAAAAGAAAGTTAAGCTTCTTTTTGCCTTCGGGCAGGCAACGCCGCGTTGTTAAGTTTGAATTGAGCAATCAATATCTACTCGAGGAGATTCATTTTGAAATATCAACGAGGAATTGAAAAAAATACCAGGCGAGTGACATTTCTATCCCAAATTAGGTTCAAATTAAATGGCTTCAATATCAATTTGTAGTGTCTCTATAGTGTCTATTGTCTTTTCTGGCTTACCTATAATTTGAAGCACTAAGCTCATGATAGTAAAACAGTGCCATCTTCATTAAAAAAATTACGTAGCCTTTGTAGTAACAGTAGCAACAAGGACATTAACACTAAAGAATCTAGGTACTGAAATAACTTTAGGGAACCTGTTGTGATTAACAATTAACAACAACATTTCACTTCAACTTAGAATCTGAGGACGCAATATTGGCACTATCATTGGTGTGGTCCAGATTTCCCTGAAAGTGTTAACACTTTCTCCATCCTGATCTATAAAGCGATTAGTTAATACGGTCTGGTTCAGTTTTAACAATTTGCCCAGTCTCATTACCCCCTGCTCAAGGTTGAAATGAGCATTCTCCTGCTGTCTCGAAAAGACTTGAAAAAGTGGTATCTTTCATTGGCTAGTATACAGGGTTTTTCACTTAAAACTCCGCACGCCAATAACTCCAAAACGAAAAGAAATATTTAATTTATGTAAAAAGTAGTCAAAGTGTGGGGGTCAAGTAGATATTTAATAAAGTTTAAAAAATTCGACGCCTGCAAAAAGCTGGGCGTCGCGACGCGTCGAAAAATTATTCGATTGCAGAGACTTTGGAAATACGCGCATACAAAAGTACATATTATTTAAAAACTTTTTTGTTATTTACTCAAACTTATTTACTTTACCCGTTTCTAAGTTATACCGATTTAAAGTAAACATTTCTTGATTAATAAAATATGTGATTAACGCTTATTTTTTCAAGTATGCCATGAATGTTAGTTACTATGGCAACCATTGTTATCGCAGTTGTTTTAAGTGCAATTACAAACAATAGATTTCAACTATTTTAGTATGATTTTATTTATTATTTTTTATCGATTTAGTTCTGATAACATGATAAATAAATGAAAAAACAGTAAAATACCTACAAGTTAATAACCAAAATTATTATTGCAATTAACTACATAATAAGACATTTCAAAAATTTTGTTCAAAATTATGTCCATCTGCTCGAACGCAACTATCAAAATCTTTTAACAGATGAGCTTGGGTCACTTGTAGGAGAGTCCTTCTTATGATAGCGGCACACGCTGCACTAATTTTGTTAATGAGATCAGCCATATCTTCGATAGGTTCTTCATAGATAACGTTTTTTAGGTAGCCCCAAGAAAATAATCTGGTCGTGTAATGTCCGGGGACCTCGCCGGCCACCTTACCGGTCCATTAGTACCAAACCATCTATTGGGATATTCTCGGTTCACATACCTCGTTACTATTTGGACATTATGTGCAGGCGCTCCATCCTGCTGTAGCCACATATTCATTCTAGTGTCAAGAGGCACTTCTTCTAATAGTTCCGGAAGTGTAGTTTGAAGAAATCTTAAATAGCGATCTGCATTTAAAGTTCCTTCATAAAAGTAAGGTCCAATAAGGAATCCATTTAATATGCCGCACCAAACATTGATACTAAAAATTCGTTGGTTACCTCTTTCTGTAATCCAACGAGGACGGTTTTCGGACCAAAAACGACAGTTGTGTCTATTAACGATTCCATTATTTTGAAATCGACTTTCATCGCTCCATAAAATTTTCGAGAGAAAATTTGCATCTTGGCTATACAAATCGGACAATGTCGCTAAGAAATACATTCTTCTAGCATAATCGCCTGGTTCTAGTTTATGAACTAGTTTACTTTTGTACGGGTGAAAAGAGTTTCTATGTAGAATTCTCCACGAAGAACTTATGGTAACACCGGTATTTTCTTTTATCTCTGATAGGGATATGTTGGGGTTATTATCAACCTGCTGAATTACAGTAGCAGTATTTTCATCATTTGTTTTTAAATAATATGTACTTTTGTATGCGCGTATTTCCAAAGTCTCTGCAATCGAATAATTTTTCAACGCGTCGCGACGCCCAGCTCTTTGCAGGCGTCGAATTTTTTAAACTTTAGGAAATATCTACTTGACCCCCACACTTTGACTACTTTTTACATAAATTAAATATTTCTTTTCGTTTTGGACTTATTGGCGTGCGGAGTTTTAATTGAAAAACCCTGTATATAGTACCCGATTTGCAGTCAGGGTTCAGATTCTTCTGTTTTAATAGATATTATAATTAGATTGGACTTATTATTTTTGAAGATACCAATGGTCGTATCGGTATTGCTCAAGCTATAAAAGATCTTATTGCTATCAAGTATATATTGAACCAAGTCACGCACAAACATTTGCACCCCGACAAAATAGGGACAACTTCAAGTTTGCTTTGATCACGCCATTGGCAAACAACAACAATTCTCAATCAGTATTCTTCCAACCTTATCTAAAATTTTGCAGAAAGTCATATATGTATTGGGTTGTTCGGAAAGTCATTTCGTTTTTTTTGGGGAACATGAAAGACAGTTTTCGTGTAATGAATAAATATTTTATTAAATTATATATTGGCCATTCTGGTCCAACACCTTTTGCCATCTTTCTGGCAGTAACATAATTCCCCTCTCATAAAAGTTTTGGTCCTTGCTGGCAAAAAACTGGTTCAGGTGGTTTTTGACATCTTCATTTGAGGTAAAGGTTTTGCCATCCAAAAAATTTTGCAGGGACCGGACCGAATAGTAGTCGGAAGGCGCCAGATCTGGAGAATATGGTGGATGTTGCAGTACGTCCCATTCAAGCTGTAAAAGTTTTTGGCGAGTGACCAAACTTGTGCGAGGTCTCGCATTATCCTGGCGGAACACTACACCCTTCCTGTTGATTAATTCGGGCCTCTTCTCTTTAAGTGAATCATTCAATTTGTCCAGTTGATGACAATAGACTTCTGAATTAATCGTTGTATTGTCCGGCAAAAGCTCAAAAAAAACGATTCCTTTGACATCCCACCAAACGGAGAGCATCACCTTTTTTTGGTGAATGTTGGCTTTTGACACGCTTTGAGCCGGTTCATCTTTTCCGCTCCATGACCTCTTGCGTTTAACATTGTTGTATACAACTCATTTTTCGTCCCCAGTAATAATCCGCTTCAAAAATGGATCATTTTCTTGACGTTTGAGGAGCGAATCACACAAGTCAACGCGACGACACAAATTTCGCTCCGTAAGGACATGGGGCACCCACACATCGAGCTTCGAGGTTAAGCCCATGCCTTTCAAATGGCCGTAAATTCGACAAATTTAATCTCTCACCGATCTCTCGTGTGGTGATTCGCCGATTTGCATCAACTAATGCCTTTATCGCATCTTTGTCAGCTTCGACCGGCCTTCCAGACCGTGGTGCATCTTCGACATCAAAATTGCCGGATCGAAATTTTGCAAACCAGTCCTGGCACTGGCGTACTGTTAACACGCCTTCTCCATACACATCCGTCAATTTTTTTCTCGCTTGGACAGCATTTTTACCTTTTCTGAAGTAAAAAAGTAAAATATGACGAAAATGCTGCTTATTGCTCTCCATATTTAAAAGGGCACCAACCAAAAACTACTGCGTAGAATTAATAGAACTTTTTCACACACAAGCCTTGCAGCTCTCAAGGCATATAATGGTTATGCGGCTTAAGTGTGAAGTTGGTTTCGAAAAAACGTAAGTAAGTCCTCTGACGGGAAAAAACGAAATGACTTTCCGAACAACCTTATACACATTTGTTATTATATTATTTCCAATCATATTGTAACTAACAGTTAATCTGGATTTCGTAAAGGTTTTAGTACTATTAGTTTTTTATACATCAACGATCAGATTATTAGTTCTTTAGATAACTTTTCGACTACACTTATATTTTTAGATTACTCTAAAGCCTTTGATGGGCTTGACCATAAACTGACGTGAACCAAACTGAGTCACTACGGCTTCGACGATGTTATTTACCTAACAGATATCAGAGAGTTACCCTTGACTATGTAAGTTCTGAATTTCTGCCTGTTTCATCAGGTGTACCGCAAGGTTCCGTCCTTGAACTTATATCATTCTTAATTTATATTTCTAATATTTATACATCCGTCGAATATTTGAATTTGCATTCATTTGCTGATGACGCCCAGCTATTTTACTCCTTCGATCCTAAATTATTTGATATTGCTTCAATTTATGTCAATTTAGATTTGCATAATTTATTTCTATATTCTTCTAGGCACAATCTTCAACTTAATGCTAAAAAATGCAGCGTAATGTTCTTTTGTCCTAAACCTAACATTGGACAAATATCCCAAATGTATTTATTAATTAGTTGTAATAAAAACCTTGGTGTTATATTTGATTGTAGACTTAGGTTCGTGATGTTGGTGAAAGTCTGGTTTTGCGCCGTTTAAACAGGCATATAATTGTCTTTAATTTCAGTTTATGGAAACGTCCTTTCGATTATGAACTATTGTTTAGTCTTCTATTAGCCACGATTGCAAAAAATTCAAAACAGCTGTTGCAAATTTATTTTCGCCTAGCGTAAATTAGATACGATTTCCCACAAAGTCCAGGAACTTAACAGGCTAAAAATTGACAGTACTTTCAAGTACTTTGTGGCGTCTACGGTTTTGCAAATTATTAGCACATCCAATCCGTCCTACTTACGAGCTAAATTACGGTTTCGAAATGTTCAATCGGTGGCTTTAAGGCACCCGTACAGACTCTCACTGCCACGATATCGTTTATCTTTCTTCCCCAGATTACTTTCTTATAACGCAGTAGTAATTTTTCATAGTATACCCGGTTGTTTAAAAAATATATCACGTTGAAACTGCTAACTTTTCAAATAATTTGATTTTCAATGTTACTCTTTCTATTCTTTTCTATTGTTCCATATTGCTATTGCATTTATCTATTATACTATATTTAATCTAACAATGTAATTATAACTTCCTATTTATTTTTCCTATTAATTTTAAACATTTAAAAGGTTACGAGGGCGGCGCCAAAAGTTCCCTGCCTGAATATGAAAGAAACGAAGTAGAGTAACAATTTTTTATTATTTTTCAATATAATCCTTCTTAACTTCAATACACTTATTACATCTCACTATTAACAATTCAATAACTTTATAAAAATATTCTTTTGGTTTGTCTGTAAAATGAGCTAAAAGAGCCTCTTTTAACTCAACTTCGTCGTTAAACCGCCGTCCACGTAAGTCCTTTTTCAAATATCCAAACAAATAATAGTCGCTGGGGGCCATATCTGGACTATAGGGAGGATGATCTATCTCTTGGAACCCACACTCTAAAATGGCAGCTTGTGCAACACCAGCAGTACGGACAGGTGCATTATCGTGCAAAAGACGCACGCCTCTGGTCAGTTTTCCACGACGTTTTACACGTATGTAGTCTCGCAATTTATGTAATAATGTTGCGTAATATTCACCATTGACAGCCTTCCTTTAATAATTTTAGCTGCTAACCCTTCTCTTGTCAAAAACTTTATGGCTGCTCTATACTCAATTTTCGTTATTTGCGACATTTTTTTCGGACACGTCTTGTTTAAAATGCTGTCAATAAAAAACTATTTCACGCAAGACTTCGATTTTTTTTCCTAGCCTACTAAGATATATATTTAAAAGTAGACAAAGTTTTATCGTAAGCTTTTGCTAGACTTCGCCTCTTCTCGCTGTATATTGGTATATAACAATATACAACAATAAGGGCAATTTATTATAACTTTTATTCTACGTGACAAAGAAGTCTGACATTTTAATGCCGCAAAACAGTGATCATCACGAGGCGCAAATTCCATATTTTTTTTTGGGTAATGAATATTACGTTTCCCAAAAGACGTTACGACTAGATAGCTTCAAAAAACGGAAGCCAACGCGTGGTGGGGGGCTGGCGGGGGTGGCTTTGCGGAAGCACTTTGGGGCGCTCGTGCTTTCCCCCACGCCTAAGACCGTTGCGGCAACCACGCGCTGCCTTCGACGCGAAGTCACGTCCTAAACGCGGAAGAAGTCCGTTTCCAAGGCGACGGGCACCGCGCGCCATTTTGTCCCCCGCCCCCTCGCTGCGAGCGCCCCAAATTTATATCCGCCTCATCCGCAGGCTCAAAAGAGATCATTACTAAAGCTTTCTACTCAATTGCGGATCGCACACGGTTTGATCTATTTGTCGGCGTTCTTTACCTGCCTTATTATTTCTTTCTTTCACCCCTTTCGGTTTTCCCTGCGGGATTTTTGCGTTTTAATAATAATAATAAACGGCTTTTTTTATTAGTCAAATAAAAAAAAACATATACATATTAACAATATAATACGAACAGTTCCGACTTGAGTCAGAGCGCAGTCCAGCCGAACGGGCTTCTCTACTGAACCCCAAATCGTCGGATTCTTGTACGATGTTTTTTTAAAATTATATGAAAAAATTAAAATATAATATTGTAAGATAGCGGTATAACGTAACTTAAGATTAATAAAAAAAAAACAACTATATTCACTGACAGAAACTGGGAGCTACAAAGCATATTTATGGACATTGGCATTGCACACTAAACAGGTATGGTCTGTTCATAGATATGAGAATGTGGGATTATCCAATGGTGGTCATTAACATACAATAAGCTATTATCTTCATTCGGGTTTAAAGGCCGTCGTCGATTGGAATTACTTCCTAACGTTTCGCTAGCACGAGTGACGAGCTTCTTCAGAGGTCCTTCCATCTCCGATGTTGGACGTAGACTGACGATTTCTCCTGCGCAGGTTGTATTTATGCCGATTGGTGGAGGGCGGGGCTTGTTCCGCTTCGGTTGGTCTCGGGATATCGATCGGTACTGCTCGGGCGTTCCTAAGGATCGGGTTCCAGATTTGGTTGAGTCTAAGGGTCTCCTCCTTTCGGTTGAAATTGTGTGGGTGTTTTTGAATCTCAATGGCTTCCCTGACTAGTCTGTTGTGATAGCCGTTGACCGATGCTAGTAACTTACAGCTCTCAAAGTGTATCCTGTGTTCCCCGCTGCCCAGTGCGTGTTCAGCCACTGCAGACTTCTCTGTATGTCCTAGCCTGCAGCTTGCTTTATGCTCCTTAAGTCTCGTTCCCATTGATCCCTTGGTAGTTCCGATGTAGACCTTTCTGCATGAACACGGAATGCGGTAGACTCCCGCAGCTGAAAGTGAGCCCCTCTTGTCCTTCGCTGACCTGATGGTCTGCTGGATCTTCTTTTTTTTTCTTTTTTCTTTTTTTCTTTTTTTTTTCCCTCCACAAAGTTGGCAAATCCTGTTAAACATATAGAAAAAGCATAACAATCGTATATCCATATTGCAAATAATATAGAACAAATAATAATTAGAACAGGCGATGATAGTGATAGTGATACTGATATATTATGTGAATAATTTTAAGTAATTTAAGTAGGTAATAAAAATAATTTGTAATTTTATTTTAGATTTAAACATAAATACGTACATAAATAAATAAATATTGTTTAGTATCTTTCCTAACAAAACCCCAAATAATTAAATTCTAAGCAAAGTACGGACCTGTTCGGCCATATTTCATTCTTACAGCTTGCGCGGGTCTTTCCTTAATTCATATCAGTTAGTCACTTTCTTATATCTATGAACAGACTTTATTTGGTGTACAGGGAAAGACTATGGCCTATTCTACAAATAATCCTATTTTTTGTGAAAATTTTCTTATTACATAATCAGCATGCGGTATTTTCGTGTACTAGCATGTCATTATTTATTTCAATTTTTATGTTTTCCATATTAACAGTACCCAATTTTTGTTTTTTCCAAAAAATACAAAATTTAGACTTTGACGTATTAATATTAAGTTTGTATTTACATAACCACGCTTCATCTGATCTATGTCACTACCAACTATATATAACATTGTCTCATCCGGGTATAATTCGATTCTGCTATCGTTAAAACTATACAGTACGAATAATAGAGGCCCCAGTACAGTTCCTTGCGGCACTCCATACATTGTATCGACGGTATCAGACACACTATTTTTAAATCTAACTTTTTGGGTTCTGTTATGCAAATAAGATCTGAACCAATTTAAAACTGAACCTCGTATGCCTAGCTTTTCCATTTTCTTAACAGTATAGTATTAACAGCTTTGTCACATATATTCACTATCACAGACTCACACGAATGTTGATGACGGAAACCAGAAGAAATTTGCAGCTATCTACTTCAAACTCAGCGAAGAGCTATAATTTTAAGTATATATCAAACTAATTTAAAACTAGATATGCTCATTTAAATACAGTATATTTTAAAAAGAATCGATGTATGCTCGATTGAAGTTGCTACGTAAATATCTAAAATTTTAAAATGAAGCGACAAATATTTAATTTGAATTACCTTTTAGTACAAATTATCACCCCGTACAAAGACTACTAGAAGTACGAAATATCGACCTCTGTGCAGTGAAATGCTTATCGAGTCTATTGTTTACGAAGCACACATCCAAAAGCAAGGTTATGTTATTGTTACAAGCAAGATAATAAGAAAAAATGGTGTACTCACTTGTAAAACGTCATATGTCACTCTACAAGGTTTTATTGCGAATAGCAAAATGGTGGAGAGCTGTATAATAGGTTTCAATTTGTGTTGACCTTTATACGTGACGCAACATGTTAAAAAAACTTTTAAGCCACCTTTATTATCGTATTCATTTCTTTTTCTAATTTTGTAAAAGTTCCTCGCGAATTAAGCAACGAAAGCAATTCGAAACTTGATAAACATGTACAAAGCGACCCTAACCTATAAAACGAAACGTTTCGGTAGTCGCCGTCGGATGGAGCCACTATCGGAAAGACGCGCGAGTCGAAAAAATATAACGTACGAAACATAAATATAATAAACGTCCGTTTCGGGTAAAACGCGAGAGCTTCGGGATAAGACGCGAACACGCTGGCCTCTGGCACCGGGAGACAATAAAAAAAGAATTATTAAGGAAGAGTCGGAATCCAGCAAATCCAGTCGGAGTTAGCGGCACAAGTTCGGGATCAATGGCTCAAGCCAAGAGCCATACTTCTTGCCGCCGTTCCCTTTCGCGTCGCCTTTCTCGCCATTTAAATTTCATTCGAGCAGGGTCGGAATTATGCGACTGCGAAATATTCGACGCTTCCCCGAGCAAGGCCAATATTAAATATGGCATAAAATGCATATAAAAATTCGTTTGCAACTGCATTTCCCTGGTAAACGCGAATCCAGCGTCGCGCCGCCATCTACCGGTCAAAACGACAACGACGAGCGTGGACGATTCCCTGACGGAAGGAGAAGTGGCCGATCGCAGCGTAGTTTCGCTACCGTTTCACAGAGTCTCATTTGTTAAATAAGCATATAATTTCTGAGTTTCTGTTATTTTCTGGTTGTCCGGCATAATATTACTTTGTATATTATATAGGTCGTATTTAACAGATAGAATCACAGATATCAAAATTCTTAGTTGGCGCAACCATGGTTCTTTATGGCATTCTTCGACCGCTGTTGCCAAATATTCTAAATGCTAATTTTTTGTTATATTCAGGGATTTTCCGATAGTATTCAGTTAATTTATGCAAAACATATGGCAGTAGCGTAGCAATTCCAATTTTCCAATAAATACATCTCAAAAAAGTGTAACGTTCATTCTACTTGGAATTCCTTCAGTTTTTATTTTTAGTTTTTCATTATTTAGGAGAGTTTTTTTGGTGTCTAGAATTTACGAATTTTATTTTCCATTAAATTGTTACATTTGTTGAAATGACCTTAAGACTTTGATTTTCATTTATCCGTTACGGTAGACCTTCTGCTGCCATAATGTTACCTATTACTTTCATGATAATAAAAAAACTAAAAATAATTACTGCATATTTTAAAATCGTAGCTTATTTATGTTGCATCGGAGACGTTGGGAGTTTTTCATGCAAAGGGGCAGTTTTATATAATCGCAATTTCGCAATTTTACAGAATGTCCTGGATAAATTGTATAAATATAGCAGTTTAGCAACACCGTGCATCACGAGGTCATTGGGCAACCACAGTTAAAATTTCCCATTTCGCTGTTTAAAGATGATGTTACACTGGTGAGCTTTGTTTTGGTTACTTTTCATCAAAAATAAACATAAAAAACAAAAGTAAGTAACAAAACGTATTTTATTCACACAACATTACATAATACATAAGGGCGTATAAATCGAATAGATTTTTTTCGAAAAATATGGAAAAAAGGACACTGTTGTAGATAATAAAATGTACTTTATTTCCGTAACATATAAGGAGCAGATGAGTGAAAAATATCACAGAATACAGAAGTAGCAGATAGCCAACAGAATATCGATACGAGGCAAGACGTTATTTATTTCTAGTACTCATCACCTAATAACTCAGTAACACAGGGAGCATCGTTACAAAGGTCAAAACTGGATAAAAAATTATTATTTTTATTTCTCTTGATTCCGGCACACCCTGTATATTTGACGGGGCCTAAGGTATCCTCATGCTGTTCGCGCATGCGTGGTTCAGCCTGTAGTCCACGTAGATCATTCCGGTGTTGTGCCAGTAGTAAAGGGCGCCGACTACGAAAAAGTGCCACCACTGGTGCGAATGGCCCACGAAATCGAAAGTGCCGGCAGACCATCGTTCGGGAATTTTCGCCAGGTAAATCCCGAACGCGGTCCCACTGATGACGTACATGCCGAAAACTCTCGGCAACAGGAGCTAACGTACAACGTCTAAGTCTTATTTATTCGAAATTACATAAAACTCAGTAACAAAGTGGCTGCGTTTATAAATCTCTTTTTGTTACAACCTGAATCGTATTCTATTCTGATCGCCTGCCTGTTAATGAAAAATTAACAAAGCCAAGTGTATTCTGGATAGTGAAGTAAACTTTCACCGGTTTCTTTCTGAAATTGAACAGATGATTTATCGACAAGGAGCCTTTGAAAGGCAACTGATTCGAAGGACAAAAGTATGCACATACAAGTTAAGTATGGGCAAATCTGTGACAAAGAAAGCATGCATAATATTTACACTGGCCACTTATTATGAAATCAACATTGCACGCCTCTTTAAGAGAATTAACATTCCCGAAATATATGTACAACGTCCTCCAGGTTTTGTAGTTCATAAATCTCACGAAATTTCATGAGGACTTCCATATAAAGCACTTATTTCAAGGCAGAGTGCACAAAATTTTATGTAATAGGGTCGACATTCAGTTTTCCAAATATAATTTGTTCCGCATCTAATACTTCTTCCAGAACAGACTTTTTCATTTTCACCCATGTAACTCCTATATTCCATCAGGCTTAATTCCACTTTTGCAATATTTAGATATATAAAAAAACTTTACGACTTTTTAACTAACGCAGAAAACATAAAAAGTTAAAAAAAAAAAGCAGTTAAAAGCATAACCAGATGCAAAGTACATCTCTTCTTTTTTTGCGTTCATTGGGCAAAGCTACTTTGGATGCTCGCCCATTGCCATTGACATTAGTCGATAGAATCCGAAATGAGTAAGATATAATTGTCGACTTACGCTAACCACGGGATTCTCGAAGCCGCCCATTTTGACGGCCCAGTGGAACGTCGGCAACACGCCGTACACGGCCCACGCCACGAACGTGGCCATCTTGACGTTGACGTTAACGTTGAACCGCGGCGCTTGCAGCGCCATCGCGACGACGAATATCGCGGTGACCGTCAGCAGATAAAAGTTTTGCAACGGCTGCGGTACAAATTCGGATTTACAGATGGCGCTGTCGCCCATTTCGTGCGCTCACCTGATCGCACCAGAACGCGTAGTAAATGCCGGACACGTAAATCGCGTACAGCGAGAGCGCGATGCCGAACAGGTCGTAGCGTAAAAAGTAGTCGCAATCGGTCTCCGAACGGCAGCAAAACGTGTGGTACAACGCGGAGAGGGCCATGCATGCCTAAAAGGCGAAAAACGCATAGTCGTAGTGGCGGCAACCGCGCATCTATATCACCTGGAAACAGATCAGTATAACGCTGACGAGAATCTTGTCGCTTAGCGGGGCGTCGATTTTCAATATGATCAGATCGTAGATCGTCAGCGACACGAAGAGAACCAAACCGAATATGTGGGACCATATGTTGATTGTCTCGTTCGTCCACCAGAACACGCTGCAAAACGAATGACATGGTACGTGGCGTTGTGGTCCGTGACGCGCGCGTCCAAACCAGAGACAACATAAGTTTGTCTCTGCCCAGGCCGCAGATAACAAAAATTGGTTACTACCATATAGCTACTACATATTTAACGCTGACAATAGAGGAATTCATGAAGCAATTATGTAAAAAAATTTTGAGCTCTAATGTCGAATTCTGACGTTGGATCCATAACACCTTGCGGCTTTCAACAACCAACATGGCCGTTGACAGACCGTTGACAAAACTAACCAAAATGGAGCAAAAGGTTCGTTGTCATAACCTCTAAGAAACATCTAAGTGGTAAACATGTTCAAGGAGCAAAAAAAAAAGAAACAACGCGGATTTTCTTATAATGACAAACAATATGAATGATTAAGAGAGTAGACGAAACTGAAATACAACGCAATGATTATTCAGTCAATATAAAACTTGTCAATCGAAGGACATTTAGTAGATGATGGATTATTAATCTTAAATTATTTTTGGGAATGCGTTTCAAGTAATAGATAAAATTATTAAAATTAATTAAAATTGTGGGTGCTTCGCGAGTATTTTTTTCTCTCTCAATGAAACGAAAGTAAATTTTTAATTTTTTTAATCCATAATACCGTAACCCAAAAAAGCGATGCAAAAGTCCCTAATACACATAATTTACAGAATTTTTCACCCCCTGATGCCAAATATTCCGTTCTTATTGTTTTCATGACGATTTTGAGGCGCCAACTGATGTATTGCCATACAATATTACTGTTAATAATAAAATTACAATTGCGTTTGCGTTACGTGTGTATTTAAGATTTGACTGTTCTATGTGAACCTATGGTTAGATGTAGATCCGCCGTAGTTGCAATAAATAAAAAGAATTAGTTCAAAAACTATTTTCTGTGACGTGTAACGCTCATAAATGTTCCAAACAGTTGAAGTAATCAATTAGTAATAGTGAATTTTATTACTGCGTATTTTGCAATCATTGCGAGAGTTTTCAATAAATAGACATAATGGTTTGGCAACTCCGCGCGGCTGGATGACATTTGTAAACGTAGGTGGCTTTTACGTGATGGAAATCCACTCAAAGAGGTTAAATTTGAGTAGAAAAATTTTCACAGTTATTTATCGGTTTGCGCCAGTTATTTCGGCAACGCCGTGCTTTTATCAAAAACTGGAGTTTTTAATGGTTTCCTCCAGGATTTCGCCTAACCTAATATTGTAGACTTTCTTTTCAGGTTCGTGAAGTCAGGGAAAGGGTTGAAGAAGTACGATTTTATAACCTTTCCATGCACAGGTCCGTGTTCAAGATGCCCCTGTATCCTTTCCGGATAAACGAGTTGTGTTTCATGAAGTTCGGGGCGTCTTCGTAGTGGAGCAGCTTCTTCGCTTTGGGGTAGTCGTGGGGCTCGCAGCCCCCGTCCTTCTCGACGCGTTTTTCATCGTCGTAACTGGCGACCAGGGCCAAATCTTCCAGGAGAGATTCAGTGTGGTCATAAGTGTGAACCTAACAGATGGGAGACGTTTAGAACTTTAGTCACGTCGTCCACGTTTCGAATAACGCAAGGTTAATGTCGCGTTTGGCAATTCGTCCATGGAGATCGACTCGGTTGCGAAAACGCCCGCGGGAACTTGACACGTTGCCCCACATTCAGTGTTGTTTGTATTTTAAACACCCGAAATGTGAAACACTTGCCACTAAAATTGAAACTTGCATCCAAAGTTCTGTTATGGGGTATCTGCATACATATGGTAGAGCAAGACAGGAAGGTCAGACGGAAATCCGCATCTGAACGAAAGTTATTATTTATATTATAAATTGGGTGTGATATTTACTTGCAATATGTAAGGAATTTGTATTTATATTTATGTATGTTTTATTTTTATTTAATTTTTATGAAATATAGATAAGTGTCTGTGTACTTTATTTAACGCCAAGTAATAAAAATTTATTAAGCTATTTGCAAGATATATTTTTATATATACGGAATGCTGCAGAAATCCCCCAGAGAAAAAAAGTAAATAGAAACCATGTATATTACGCGGCTAATAAAGGATGTGGCATGCGCAATACCTTGTCCACGTTGTATTTAGTGCGAATGGTACTGTCAGAAGGTAAGAAGAAGAGTTGGCTCGAGACGATTGGTGTCTTCCGGTGTCGTGCGCGACTTCCGGCACCGTCGGACAGATGGCGCGTTTGGCGCACAAGCGACTCCGTGCGTTATGCGCCCGGTAAGAAAGGTCGCGCGTTCTCTTTGTCATTTGACAGCATATTTTCAGACAGAGATGTGGGTTGTGCGAGTGAATAGTGCCCGCTTTTTTCATAAGTACCTTTGCACAATATACCAAGATACCGTTTTACTTAACAACTTGATTCGTGTTGGAAACCGCCTATTATTACGTATTGTGGCAAATTAGAAAAAGTTTCGAAGATTGTACAGGGCACCGATTGAAAAATAAATACGGCCCGATATCGTTGAACGGTCGCTTTCACTGCCGGCGTTTGTGTGTCAGGTGTCGTTTTTAACCGGACGTGAAAGTTTTCGAGCATGCAACGGGTCCCGTTTCGAATTATGAAATGCGATTTCGAGCGAGGCTCTTACCTTCGGCGTCTCGCAGGCGTCGCAACGTTCCTCGCCGTCCGAAGACTGGACGACTTCGTGTTTCGCCGGCACTAACGTCACCGTCATCCCTGTCGAACGGGTTAGATGTGCGGTTAACTGTGCGAAACACGCCGTATACTTTGTCCCTAAGTATATCGTCTCGGTGTTTGACGGCAATCGGCGAAATAAACGAATAGATATAGTCGGTCAAAAAATGCTCGGTACACATGGTATCTCATTAAGAGTAATAAAAATAAAATAAAAATCATTTGACTTGATAAAATATTGATAATTAACGCTTCTACCTGAAGTTCTGAATAGAGATTTATTAAAGTGTCTCAAATGATTTTTATTTTTATTACTCTTAATGAGATTGTCCATATTTACTTGAAATATATTTCTCATTAAATGTAAGTGAAAAAAGAAACTAAAATAAAACTGAAAAAAAACTTTTTTATTTTGCCTGTATTTTATTTATTTGGACTGATATTGCAAAATAGAACAGATTGCCTTAAGCAGAATCACAAATAATAAATATTAAAAAAAAATATTATTAATAATCGGGAATTAAATTTTTACTTTATTTTTATGGGCAAGGGCACATTCCAAACCCAATAAAAGTGCTAAATATAGGATTTTCCATTTTATATCATATAAAAAATATATTTTTTTGATGATCATCTGTGACCACCCTGTATAATATATTTCGCCATACATAGGTCAAAGCATGAAATATTAACCACTGTCATGGATCCAAAATAACATTTCCCAAAATTAGAAAAGTGGAAAAGTTCATTTTTCTCAAAAACCATTCAAAATTTCGTATGCTATGTAATAACAAAAAATACTTGAAATCAAGAGAATAATTAGAAATTTTTTAAATATTCATAGCATTAAAAAAATAAAGTTGGTTGTCCTGGCGCAATGCAACACCCTGTACAATCTTTTGAAAGATATCATTATTATTAATTCACTATCCGATGCAATCCCCAAAAATTTTACACTTTGTCCCCTATCTTTTACTCGCTTTATTTTATTTATTAAATCTTACGTGACATAGATCCGATATTTCGGAATATTCAGACATTTTATTACTATTACTATCAAATATATAGATCAAATATAAGGCGTGTCTTTTTTTTTAAGCTTTCCGTTTGATGAATCCTGCGGTTATTCAACTTGTAACTCACGAGGCTGCGTCAACAATCAATATGATATACTTTGAAACACACTATACCTACCTTTGAAATTGAACGGATCTTTCAGCAGGCGGGCCGAAACGTCAAAAACGGTCTCTTTAATGTCGTAACCCTTTACAAACGTGACGGAAAACCGATTAAACCGATGTCGAAAAGATTTGATTATTGAAAACCATTAATACGGAATCGTAAAATTTTATCAACCTCGACGAAAAAATTCAATTCGCGAATCAATACGGCAAGGTTTTTTCGATTAAATAAATAATAAATCAGAAGGCGGTAAATATTTGACTGTGGTCCGTCGTTGCCAAGTTGTAGTCGATTTAAAAATTACGAAACCAAAAATATGTATAAACTGTCCTTCATTAAAAAAAAACCATCGCCTTCAAAATAAACGAATAAAAAAAATTGTAAATAAGATATGTCGATGTTGTTGACAGATTTCCATGACAACGTGGTGATCTGTCAAAGAAACGCGTTTTGATTGGTTAAAAATTACGCCCATGCTGGCTGGCACTAATTTAACAAATAATGTACAAGCGATTCACGAAATACGTTATTGTTTACGAATATTTCGCGATCCTGCAGAAAGTAAGCCAACAGCAACATCGGACCGCGATCAAACATTTAACGCGTAAAACGTTTTGACATTATCCGTGCACGTCAAACGGCTTATAGTAGCCGAATATATTTCGTTAAAAAATATCTACGTAATGACACGTTCTGCGTAACAACGGGCGCGTATGTGTCGACATCCCACCCAATTATACGCGAGACTTGCATAATGGCAATATCTTCGAACGAAAACGTTCGTTGCACTGACCTGATGACTGTCGTCGAGATGCGAAAACGCGTCGAAGCTACGCCAACACAACACACTAGGCCGACGACGTTGACGGGCAAAAAATCGCAGCCTACTCTCTATTGGACGAAGCCACCTAGATCGGCCATCGAATACATCGATCCCACTTCCGTCACGGCGAACGCACAACTGGCTTTGCGTTCACCTGCGTCCGTAATAGGCGCAAAAATCACAATGTTTACGATTTCCCGCCGACCAGGGGACCCGGAGGCTCTTTCTCTTCCACCGATTTCCCTCGCGAGGCGCGTGACGTCACAGAACGCATATGACGCAAAATTCGGTTACAGCGCTCGCCGCGGGACCGCAAGTTACCATAGACTTTTGTCAAAATACGACCGACAACTATCGCGTTGGTTAACTAATTCGCACGTTCGTCGGTGTTCTGTGGACGCGCTGTCAAAACTTCGTCTTCCGTTGGAATGTCGGTAAGGGCGATTCCGCACGGTTGTCGGACAATGCGGCGCGCCATCTAGCGGGCGCCCGTTTAAACACCCTTGGCGTTCTTCTTTTCCTCGATTTTTACGGTGGGTGCAACGCCAGAGGCGACGGCGACTGGGGATTTTTGGTCATAGAAAGTTGGCGTTTTGACTTTTATTTATCGTGCCCGGTTATCGTTTGTTTTTGTCCGGTTTTAGACAAAAAAGATGTAAATTAATTTGAAATGGGCATACACGTCGGTAACGGTGTAGTCTTTAAATATTTCTAGAAGTCGCGGTGATGTGAGAAATGCATCCAAGTAGGGAGACCTTCCAAAACTATTTCCAAAATTGGCAAAACCGAAACAAATTGAAACAGGAATCGCGGAACAGTTTGGCATCGAAGATGAATGAAAGGCCGGAATGGAATTTTCCAGAGCTCGTTTATCTCGGTCAGGAGAAAATTGGAATATGAATTAGAGTGACGGAAGCAAAAGTTTCCCCGTTTCCAGACAAGATTCAAGGTAAAAATACCGAATTCCCGCTGTGAACTATCGAGGATAATGGTCTGGGGGCTGCTTGAAGTGCGGACAAAGAGATAATGGACAATAACCATGTTTGATTGGCCCTTTCAATCTGAACTCCGTTGAATACCTTTGAGATAAATCTGAACGCATTCCTGTGTTAGTATCGTCGAATGCGATAATGTCTACGGAGCTTTTGACTATTTCGACGAAAATAAATGGATATTTATTGGTAATAAATAAATAAATTGGAACATATTGTTATTTTTTTTACCTACTTTTATTAAAAAAAAAACAAATAATAGATCATTTACTTGTTTCTAAATTAATATAAATTAATATTTAGTTTATTTCGCCCAAAAAGTTGAAACCTCATGCGTTTCGCATAGAACTTTTTCGAGTTCTTACTTACCTTGGTTGAAGTGCGGAATTTTCAAATTTGCGGCCGATAAAAAAGTACACAAAGAAAACGAGCCTTGTTCGGTTTTTAAATAGATTTTAATAAAGTTTTTGAATAAGGGCGGGGGAAGGAACATAACCTAAAAAAGATCGTGTTTCTCACTTTGACAGTTGACATTTGACGAGACCGAAATTAAAAAATACCTATGCGAAGGGCTCGGAGAAATCTCTAAGGATTTACGGGTGAGGGGAGGGGTGGGGGTGGACAAGAAGAGGAGACAATTCTCTTCGCTCCGGTAAAAAAATGCAAATCGCGCGGATATACAGGGCGTAATAAAAATATGAAAATTCTAGACACAGGGCGTCAAACTTAAAAAAAACTTATTTGATTAAGTTAAAATTATGAAGTGTAGTGTAGTGTCTTATAAAAAGAGACGTGCGCCACTGACTTTTTTAAACATTTTTTTAATTTAAACGATTAAAAATGCAACCTTTTTGTTTCTCGAAAATTTCGGCAATTTATTAGTTTTTTTTAGTTTGGAAAAGAATACAAAGTTGGTAAGAAAGTCAGCGGCCGCGCGTCACCTGTGAAAAATGTTGGGGCGCCTCCAGGGACAGCACTGGACTTCATAATTTCAACTTAATTGTCTTAAACGAGCCGCCAAAAGTCAAGAAACACGTGTTCGCATAAAAAAATTATAATTTTTTCACGTAGCAATGCGAACGTTATTCCTGGACGCCCTGTATAAATATATACATCTTTTTCAAATTAAATTTTGATTTTTTTCGATTTCCACGGCTCGTTCGGCGCCAACCCACTTCGAAACGCCACTTTTGAAGATTTGACGTTTATAAAAAACTTCAAAAGCAAAAATTTCTTCTGAACGTAAACTGTTTTTGTAAAAGGGCAATTCGAAATATGGGAGCAAATGAAAGCGGAAATCTTAGACACTAATGAAGGCGCTACTGCCAGGATGGTTTTTAAAAACCCCCGACAACTAGATTTGGTGTTTTTTCTTTCAGGCACTAGTATCTGTAAAATTTTAACCTACATCCAAAATAAACGAAAAAATTACATTCTGATATCTTCTCTAGTTGACAGTTTAAAATGTCAAAACCATTTTTTGACATT
This sequence comes from Cylas formicarius, assembly GCF_029955315.1. Taxonomy (NCBI): domain Eukaryota; kingdom Metazoa; phylum Arthropoda; class Insecta; order Coleoptera; family Brentidae; genus Cylas; species Cylas formicarius. The sequence goes on along the minus strand of NW_026844334.1, from coordinate 376,187 downwards.
TCGAGGTTAAAACGATTTCGAAATCTTTTTAAATACCAAATAATTTTATTATTTTTCGAAGCGAACGCCAAGCGAGCCGGATTTTACTAAAAGTAAAATAATAATAAAAAAAACGCTCGCTAGGAGGCGGAAAACGAAAAGTGACGAATGCGACTCCATTTTGGAAAATGATATTTATTTTATACACCTAGTTAAACCACAAAAACCTACAATATTAATTTACTAACAGTAATTATGTAATTTTTATGAATATACGAAGGCCGACCCGACCGCGGGCGGACGGAGGGAGGACTGAACCTCCCCACGCCCCGCACCCGCGGGGAAATTCGCGTTTTTGGCAGAGGGGTGACGGGAGGGGGCGCGGGTTCCCGGACAGCGAATAATGTACAAGAGTTTTCCAGTCGGGTCGGATCCTTTTTTTTTTGAAGCTGAAAATTGTCCCCTCCGACTCCATTGTTTTTTTTTATTATTATTACAACTGTTTTTATGTATTTGATAATATTTTTGGATATTTTGATGCTCCTGTTGTCTCGCGCGAGCGCGCATGTCTCTCTCTCGTTTGTTGTTTTGAAATTAAATAAGTTTTTTTTCCGTTTTGCTTTATCTAATTAGGTGAAGTGCGGGTTTGAGGGGGCGGGGCCGGGCCATCACATGGCATACTTGCGGGTCCACTCGCGCGCCAATTCGTTGTACTTTTCCCGGTCCGTTTTGTATATCCTAGCGATTTCCGGGACTAGGGGATCGTCCGGATTGGGATCGCATAAAAGTGAGCAGATTGATAACAGTACTGAAAAAAAAAACAAAAAAAACGAACCGTTCAAACCGCCTCACAGTGGCCATACTAATACATAGAGTCCGTCTCAATAGAGAAGAAAATTTGAAACGGCCATCAGTTTTAATTATTAGCAGTATTACATACATTTCGCTGTCATTTAAGTATGGTCTGCTCATAGATATAAGAAAGTGACCAATTGCTTTTGAATGGGATTATCCAAGGGCGGTCATTAACATACAGTGCAACAACATTATTACCTAAAGTTTCGGAATTTAAATGCAGGGAATATTGTGATCTGTGATAGAAAATAATTTTATACCTACCTACTTAGTTTAAGTTTACTAGTAATCACTCTTATTTCGTGTGTAATGAAGTTTTTAACATCCCTCCACAAAGTTGAGCAAATTCTGTTAAACATATAGAAAAAGCAGAACAATCGTATATCTATATTGCAAATAATATAAAACAATAATAAGAACAGGCGATGATAGCGATAGTGATACTGGTATATTATGTGAATAATTTTAAGTAATTTAAGTAGGTAATAAAAATAATTTGTACTTATATTTTAGATTTAAACATAAATACATAAATATTGTTTAGCATCTTTCCTAACAAAACCCCAAATATTTCATTCTTACAGCTTGCCCGGATCTTTCCTTAATTCGTATCAGTTAGTCACTTTCTTATATCTATGAACAGACTATACCTGTTCTACTCACTGATAACCAAAAGTGAGTAAACAGATGTTCTCTGTTTAGATTATTCCTTAAAATGTCGCCAAAGAAACTTAGTTCTAAATAATTTAATATTTTCCCTGTCTTCGCTAAGCCGGAAAATCCCGTCTGATTTTTGGAAAGTTTGGCAGAAATTGACGATTTCTTTTAGTTTTCGCAATGTTAAAGAAAAATGTGTAAAATGTTTTAGTTTTTCATAAAAATTTCCAGTAATCTTCGCAAAGAACAATATGTAAATAGCTGTACACTTTTACCCAACATTATCAGTTGTAACGAATTAAAACTTAACACAATGTGCTAGAATAATAAACATTATGTATATTAAAAATCTGGTGGGTGCGCCAGGCATTGAACCATAAAATACAGGATAAAAAACGCAATTACTTCTCTATCAAGACAGACTCTACATCGAGGAATTAATTCCATTTTAATAAAATAAGGGGACTTACTTAGCACAAAACCCGAAATATAGTATGTAGTACCCGAAAATATAGTATGTTTTACAAAAAGAAAATAGTAACAGCCGAGCTGACGTGCAATTTTTTGGTTTTGATCGTTAAAAAAAAAAACAATATCGCGAGATTGCACAATTATTACCAAAACTACTTCTTTTGGGTCCATTTTAAAAAGAAAACTTGATATGAACACACGTCTTAAAAGTCGCAACTTTTTAGATACAGGGTGATAGACTTTTGGAATATGAAATATATTTTTTAAATGTTTGTAATACCACCTTAAATATTTTAATGAAATTTGGCGCACATGTATCAAAAGTGTAGCACATTTTTTATTTTAAATACACTAGTGCTGAACGTGCGGAATTTTACCTGTCTATTTTAGCAGACATGGATGGCAAGCCACTGATTTCTCTTAATAAAAATTTCTTCTCTGCGTGGTCGTAACAACATCGTTATCATTATTATTTCTCACTTACTGTTTTAGGTGTATTTTTCAATACATTTTATAATTATTTCTTACCATTAAAAGTCTGGTTTCGCGAAAATATGAGGAAAAGGGATGAAGCGTGTATCCCTCAAGGTGAAGGACGCTTTCAACAACTTGTTATTCCTGAGCTTAGAGATTTCCCTTGTTTTTTAAAATGTTCAGTGTAAAAATTAATTCTCCGTTGTTGGAAATCACAACACATCCTTTCCATATGGAACTATACCGAGCATTACTGAACGGTTATAAATGAAAGCAATAGAATCGCAGTGTTAAAAATAGGTATATAACGCACTTAAACAAAAGTTGTGGGTTTTTGTAACAGAAAAAATAATATGTTTATTTTGAACACCGTGTAGCATATAATTCAAAATCCGTTTCGTATATCTTTTACGTCGTTTTTGAACAGTGCTAATATCAAATATGAGTACCTTAAAAAAAAAAACGAAAAGTTTTGGGTGTTTAAAAGTTTCGGATACGGTACTCACGTTGACATGGAGAGATGCTCTTTTGTTTAATAAATCCATTAACAAACCTCTTTAACACCAAAAATGAACAATATTATTATTATCTTTGAAGTCGTAACAAATTTTCATTGAACTTTGGTTGTATTTGTTTTACTTCGTATACTTTTCTTAACACCCTAAAGGATTAAAATAAACTCACTCTCAACACTTTTATCGAATCGGTTCTAAACCACCCTGTAAATTAATTAATTTTGATAATTTTCTTAACATGCGGAGGTCTACCATATCCTCGGATTTTTTTTTTTTTTTAACAAACCCAATAATAATAATGCCGTATATATTATTTTGGAGGATTCGGCGTGAGAGACGCGCCGTCAAAACCGAAAAAATGGCGTCCCCCAACAGGCGTCTGACCGATTCAGTCTCATCCACCTAACCTAACACTTGGCGGTGCTTACCTTTCGAAATAGTTAACGCCGGGGACCACTGGGACCTTAATATATCCAGGCAAATGCTACCGTTGCTATTTATATTTGGATGATAGATTCTTGTCGTAAACGCCACCTTCGGCGGTTTAAACGGATAGTCTGTGGGAAAGTGTATGGTTAAGAAGAACACGCCGCCCTGGTACGGACTGTCGGGCTAAAACAAACAACGTAAAAACCGCGTTTCCGCGGGCGCCGCGACACTTACCGGCCCCATTATGGTCGCCTGCCAGTGGAACACTAAAAAAAGCGATACAAAATTTTTAAGGATCAATTGAACCTAAAGCGGACGTTGACTTACGGTCGTCGCCGACGGGCCCCGCCGAACACTGCGCGGGTGGATCCCTCCCGAGGTCCTGTAGTTCCTAAAACGAAAAAATATTACCTTGCGGGATAATAATAGATATCTGAAAGACAAGGTCCTAATATGGTGAGGTTAGAAGGCTGACGCGTGTGGTTGCGATTTCGTAACGCGATCGCCGAAAACGGCGACCATTCGCCCCTTCGGGGCTTCTATCGGGCCCCGTTGGGGCTTTAAGGCGCGAGAGACGACGCAAATTTTGCACTCGCGGTCCCCCCCCTCCACCACTGCAACCTTTCGACCCGCTTAAATAACGAAAAAATCGCAATCGTCAAGCGGAAAAAGTGCCGGACAAAAAAAACGCACGACGGAATCGTTAAGGGCGTTCGGGTCCAACGAAAACACTTATTACGCTGGCACGTTGTGCACGGGGGCCGCCCGAGTCCACGCAGCTTACTCAAACGTACCTTATTGATTCTTTTTAACGCCATTTTATTATCTGTGTGTGATAAATGCTGGCGTTTCACCAGACAACGGAACGGCAAACGAAAGACCTCCGAACGGAGATTGCAAAGATGGCCTCCTTCAAAACTAACTGACACGACGTAACTCAACTGAAAACTTAACAACAAATTCGAACGGGTCGTATGCTTAGATTACGCACAGCCTTGGGAATTTCGACGTGAAAAATTAAAAAACGAACGCGATCCCGCGGATTATTCGACGCCCTGTGCTTAAAGTTATTTCCTAAACTTCTAGAAATCGGGATGACTGATCACTTCCGCGAGAGGCTCTTTTCCACATTTTTGTTTACCGAGAAAGAAGAAATTGACAATTTTCACGGGCGGCCGTCCTCGACCCCTGGCGGATAGCTCGGGAAACGCCGCGTTTTGCTGTTTTACCGACAGAGGGCCGCGAGGCCTAATTTTTCTTCGTTTGCGTGCCGTCGTCGGTTAGGCCAATGAGCCACGCATTAAAACCTAACCAAAACTGAATTCAAAATTCGCAATTCCATTTGAAAAATCGCACGAGATGAGCGCCGGCGACGACTTCGACATTAAAAATTACAGGGCGATCCGGCTCGATAGCGCGGACGATCCGCTGCAATCGGCGGACATCGAAAGAAAGTGTTTGGTTCTAGCTTACAACGCCGCATTAAAAAGGTTCCTTTTATTAGTAATCAGATATTGAATACCGGTAAATGCGATTTGCAGCATGGACAACAAGGGCGTGTGCGAACTGCTGGAGTGGAAACTCGCCAAATACTCGGCCGCGGTCATTAAAGAAAACGCGACCATCTACGACGAGTTGTTATATGAAAAGTATCCCCAAGTGAATGCGGGGACCAACTTTAAAACCGATTTTAGCAAAGCTCCGGCGAGTGTAGACTTGGAAGCGATGGTCGCGGAGCTCGGTTGCCAACAGGGCGACAAGTTTTACTGCCGACAATCGGAAACCATGAGCCAGGCCGAACTGAACGATTTCTTCTACGCGTTTAACCCGAAGAGAACCGGTAAAACAGACGTCGAATCGTCGGGGAAAAGTAAACCGAGTGCCAAAAGGAACTTCGAGGCCAGCGGTAGCTTTAGGACCGCGAGGGAGGAGCTGGAAGGTCAAACTTCCTCTAAATTTGGTACCTCGACGTGCGTAGAAAACGGGGGCCAGAAGAGAAAGCTGGGCCTGCGGAGGAACGTGAAAAGTAAATTCGTCTCGCCCCTTCTATCGAGAACAGACAGGTTAGTTTCTTTCGGTTGGATAAGTTAAACTTTAATAGGGGGCCTACAGAAACCCTAGACTGAGGTTAAAAAGGACCCCATTCTAATTTTTATTTACAAACTTTTCTTGTTGTTTTATAATTATTATCTTAATAATAAAGTTAACTTGCGGGACTGGGGATTCATTATATAATTTTTTAAATTGGAAATGCTGTATATGATTTTATAAAAAAAGGATCCTTTCCGCTTATTTTCAAAATATATAACATGTTATGGTGATTTTTTATGTTAAGGCCAAACACCAAAAGTAATCACCTACCTATGTGCGCGTATTCATTGTTGACAATTAACCAGGGAATCTCATTTGGACAGTACACTCATAGCACAAATAACATTGGATTACAATACACAGAACAGGCAATTTCACACCATATACACATTATTTACACAAAAAAGAATACTCTCAATACTTTTTAAACACCCTGTGTATAAAAATTTTGAACAAAAATAATATCGAACAACAGTGGCGTTAGCCTGCGCCATGATGATGCTTGGCCAACTAAGTGACAATATTATTTTTAGCTAAATCTGGCCTTAATGTCAACAATAACCAAGACGCGTTATATATTTTCAAAATCAGCATAAACGGGCCTATGTTTTTGCGGAATAATTACATAGCTTCCAATTTAAAAAAAAATTGTCACACCTTGTATATAAATACGTCTTTGGTATTAATTTAAATTGTAACGTGAAAAGTTATAGGAGGTAGTGGATCTTTGATACTATTGCAAAGCTGGCGTCGTCACTAAGCACGTTGTGCTTTTATTTCATACCCACCTTTTTGTTCCGTGTAAATTTGGCTTTCTCGTCAATTTTAGGACGATACTATTATTGTTTGGTAAAGCATTTAGTGTACACGGTATCCCATTTTGGACATTTTTAGGCGGTATCCTCGGTTATTTTTAAACAAAACTATCATGATTCCCCCTGTTTTTTGAGCTGCAGTATATCTGTTGTTTAAATGAAACACCCTACATGTTACATAAACTGGAAATCATTTAAGCTTTTCAAAAACATATATTAGTATAAAATTGTTTTGAAAATTTTCCTCAAAATTATTTTTTTTTCATTTTTTACTTTATTTGCAGCAGTAGTCCATCAACTGATTCAACTAAAAATAAGATACATCTAACAGTTATTGCAGATTCGGATTTAATAAATGTTAACTTAAGGGGTGCCGTAAGGGTTTCAACCCTGAATAAAACTCTTCTCAAAAACCAAAGCATTGTTCTATTGGTACCACCTATTACAACGTTGCCTATCGGCTCTTCGGTCTATGTCGTACTACCGTTCGTTCTTCGTTGCTGACTCAGCATACGTGACTTTTGGCGGCCATATAAAAGATATCGCTAACATAAATATAGAAATGTCGTTAATGTGTTGCCCCAGAATTCTACGATTTCTTACTAATATAGTAAACTCATGCCTCCTTGAAGGCGTGTTTCCAGATGAATGGAAAGTTAACATAAAAGTGAGTGGTAGAGTTTCGCAGTTTACAAATTGTGCAAAAAATCTTTTGTATGGCCCGTGCCTAGATAAAACTGACACATATAGAATTGAGAGAGTACAAAAAAACTGTTTGCGGTTAATTTATGGTATAAGAAAATATGATCCAGTCTCACACAAATTACAAGATGCTAAGTGGTTGAATATGCAAAATAGGCGTAGTATTTTTTCACAACATTATTTTTAATAACAGTCCTCCTTACTTGACAAATAAAATAACATATCGGACAGATGTTCACAAATTTAGGGGTCTTATCTCTCCGCCACCACACAGGACGTCTCTTTTTCAAAGCTTCTCCCATAACGTTTACAAACTTTACAATGCCGTTCCTCTCTCCTTAGAAGCCTTATCACCATTAAACTTTTCAAAAATGAAAGTTGAAAATTATTACAAATAGTAATTCACAACCTATAAAACACATTTAAATAATTGAATTTTAAGGTGTTGAGTTTTAATTATTTTTTGAGCTTTATTTTCAAACCAACTTCATAATATATTTCTGCTTGCTTCGTGCAAGTTCGCTGCTGGATTCATATAAAGGACTACGGAGATACGAGGGTGGTCCCAAAATCGATATTTTTGGATTTCACCCTGTAAAAGTGCCCAAAATGGGATACACTCGGTGGTAATTTTTTACGAGGCCTTTCAAACAAATCACGATGGGCGGTGCGAAAGCGTCCTTTGTTTTCGAACATTTTTCCGATTTAGGCGAGGAAAAAATGCAAACGAAATTCCTGCGAAACGACTTTCACAAAAAAATCAGATCGTAGGGTTTGAAAAGGCCGTCCGTTAAAAGGTTAACGGCGAAACTTTCAGCCACGACGACGTAAAAACGGACGATTCGCGCGACGAGCGTCTCAAAAATATCGATCCCAAAATGGCGGAGCTTATCCGGGCGGAAATAATGGACGCGGGGCCTGCCGTCGGCTGGGACGACATCGCGGGCTTGGAGTTCGCCAAGACGGCGATCAAAGAGGCGGTCGTGTGGCCTATTTTGAGGCCCGACATATTTACGGGGCTCAGGCGACCCCCCAAAGGGATATTGCTGTTCGGCCCCCCCGGCACCGGCAAGACGTTGATAGGTGAGTGACGTTTCCCTTCTAAATAGTAAACTTATCTTAAAATCCACCGGAACCTTTAAATATCAGCGACATTTGAAGCCTTTGCCTTAAAAAACATAGAATGGGGTAAACGTTTCACTTACATAACAGCATAAACTCTCCCTTTTTTCTCGACACAATATCGAAATGACACTAACCCTCCCAAATGGTTTTTTATTTTCACAAAGTTAACAACACTGGACCACTGTCAAACAATTTGGTTAGGTTCTGTGTCCACGGACCGCAATCACAGAACACCAACGTTAGTGATTTTTTTAAATCAAATTTTTAAGTAATGTAAAGTAAACTATGGTTGTTGGAGTGCAGAGGAACAATAAAGACCTCTGCGGTGTTTCCTGGCATGTTATTACTTTCTCACATTCTTCTGTTTCAGTCACATGTCACAGTCACACAATTTAAGATTCCGGGATTATTATAGTTTTTTTAAATGTTTCTTTAAGTGTGGGGGGGGGGGATTTCAGGTAAATGCGTAGCGTCCCAGAGTAAGTCGACGTTTTTCAGTATCAGCGCATCGTCGCTGACATCCAAGTGGATAGGCGACGGCGAAAAAATGGTCAGGACTTTGTTCGCTGTCGCCAGGGTGCATCAGCCTGCCGTAAGAGTCACTCCGTTGCACATTGGTGCGGGGGTTACTTGAACGTGGAAAAAAAAACCTCGAAACTTATTAATTTGCAAACCAAACTGATCACGAGGAACGTAAACTTATCGTACGGAGTCCAGTTTCAAATTAGGCACAAAAAAAATCTATTAAATAGAGAAACAAGGATAGATACTACAATAATTTTGACTTTTCTGCGATTTTTTTTGCTGTTAATTCAAGGAATAAGCGAATCACACAGCATTCTTCTGATTGTTTGAATTTGAAAATTGATTTCTTAGACAAATACTATTATTTATAATACTCAAAGAAATGATAGAAACGCTGCGTAAATTGTGTACACAATAATATGATTCGCGGTCAAGCGCCTAAAACCGTTATCCTGCCTAAATGAAGAGCTTTTAAGGATCCTTTCCATTTCCATTCCTTTCCAGATGTTTATTTACCCTGCCAGAATGCTATTTTTCAAATAGAATTTAAAAAACTTGATTAGCCAGAGCTCGTTAACTGCAAGGCGTTTTTTTTCTTAAACCTAGATATAACAGCGTCGCACTGAGAGAGATACGTTACTGTGGTCCTTGCAGTTGTTACCAGTTAACAATACGCTTGATAAAAACTTGTTTAGATCCTGCACTATTGAGATGGTAAGGATATTAGCTGCAACCGTATTAGGTGCTAGAGGAAAAGGTTTTCTGGAAAAGGGACCCCCAAAGTCATTCTCTGCAACAGTTTTACATAACCTAGATACAACCAACTGCGAATTGATAGAAATGTTTTAAAAAGACTCGTGTGGTATTTGCAGATATTACCAGTTATAATAGGATTGATGAAAATTGCTTTAGATCTACCTAACCAACCATATTAGCCACTAGAGGAAAAGGTTTTCTGGAAAAGGGACCCCAAAGTCAATAAAAGGGCATTCTCCACAACAGTTTTACATAACCTAGGTATAACAGCCTCGCCTTAACAGCAATGTTTTAAAAAGACTCAGTGGTTCTTGCTGTTATTACCAGTTATAGGATTGTTGGAAATTGGTTTGGATCCAACACTATTGAGACGGCAACGATATTAGCCGCAACCATATTAGCTACTAGTGGAAAGGGTTTTCTGGATAACAGTTTCACGTAACTTAGACATAACCAACCCCAAATTGATAGAAATGTTTTAAAAGGACTCTGTGGTTCTTGCAGATATTACCAGTTATAATAGGATTGATGAAAATTGGTTTAGATCCAACACTATTGAGGCGGCAACGATATTAGGGGCCACCATATTAGCTACTAGAGGAAAAGGTTTTCTGGAAAAGGCACCTCCAAAGTCAATAACAGTTTTACATAATTTAGATATAACCAGCCTCGCCTTAATAGGAATGTTTTAAAAAGACTCTGTGGTTCTTGCAATTATTACCAGTTATAATAGGGTTGATAGACATAACCAATCTCAAATTGATAGAAATGTTTTAAAAAGACTCTGTGGTTCTTGCAGATATTACCAGTTATAATAGGATTGATGAAAATTGGTTTAGATCCAACACTATTGAGGCGGCAACGATATTAGGGGCCACCATATTAGCTACTAGAGGAAAAGGTTTTCTGGAAAAGGCACCTCCAAAGTCAATAACAGTTTTACATAATTTAGATATAACCAGCCTCGCCTTAATAGGAATGTTTTAAAAAGACTTTGTGGTTCTTGCAATTATTACCAGTTATAATAGGGTTGATAGACATAACCAATCTCAAATTGATAGAAATGTTTTAAAAAGACTCTGTGGTTCTTGCAGATATTACCAGTTATAATAGGATTGATGAAAATTGGTTTAGATCCAACACTATTGAGGCGGCAACGATATTAGGGGCCACCATATTAGCTACTAGAGGAAAAGGTTTTCTGGAAAAGGCACCTCCAAAGTCAATAACAGTTTTACATAATTTAGATATAACCAGCCTCGCCTTAATAGGAATGTTTTAAAAAGACTTTGTGGTTCTTGCAATTATTACCAGTTATAATAGGGTTGATAGACATAACCAATCTCAAATTGATAGAAATGTTTTAAAAAGACTCTGTGGTTCTTGCAGATATTACCAGTTATAATAGGATTGATGAAAATTGGTTTAGATCCAACACTATTGAGGCGGCAACGATATTAGGGGCCACCATATTAGCTACTAGAGGAAAAGGTTTTCTGGAAAAGGCACCTCCAAAGTCAATAACAGTTTTACATAATTTAGATATAACCAGCCTCGCCTTAATAGGAATGTTTTAAAAAGACTCTGTGGTTCTTGCAATTATTATCAGTTATAATAGGGTTGATGAAAATTGGTTTAGATCAAACACTATTGTGACGGCAAGGATAGTCGCAACTATATTAGCTACTAGAGGAAAAGGTTTTCTGGAAAAGGGACCCCAAAGTCAATAAAAGGGCATTCTCCACAACAATCTTACATAACCTAGGTATAACAGCCTCGCCTTGACAGAAATGTTTTAAAGACTCAGCAGTCATCATTTGTCACCCTATGAAAATGATTCGAATTCGAACTAGTTAATAGTTGTTCCAAATCTTCTGTTGGCTTCTTCAGAGCTTCGCGGAGGAAAGGCGAAGACATGAATCGCGGTTAATACTGTTATGGGGTCTCGGATTTTGGTAGCAGAGTTGACAGAATGTCAGTGTTATCGAAGTGTGCGGTCATATTTCTTCCGCACTCTTGAGTTCTTAGACCACACTGGCAAGGAAGGTTGAGGTGAACTATATATATGTGTGTATTTTTTTTAACACTGACTTCCGGTTAAATAACTAAATTTAAGGAATTTGAATTTACATGACCCGAGCGCCATCTACCTTAAGATTTATGAAACCTCTAGCGAATCGTGTCGAAAGTCCGAGTACTGTACAAACATGGAGTTGATGAAATAGTACAAAGAGTTTACAAATTTATTTTATGTGTGGAGGAGTACAGATGTCAACAAGAGAGATGATCCCATGTTAGGTCTATCTTAGAATGAGATGGACTATTAACAAATCTTCTGGTTTCCTCTCGCGTCGGTTGCTGATAAAATGAACTTGTCGACGTTTGGTCTTAGGCCTGGCTAGGCTAAAAGAACGTGAACATGCCTTAGTTATGACCAAAAGACTGTAAGAATAGCCCATTAGAATTTTTTCACACGTTTGGGTATCCCCCGCCCCACCGCGAGTCGCAAAAGAAAAACTAGGTCTCGTAGGTCATATTCATCGACGAAGTCGATTCTTTGCTGACGCAGCGGAGCGACACCGAACACGAAAGCTCGCGGCGCATCAAGACCGAATTCCTAGTCCAGTTGGACGGGGCTACTACTAGTAGCGAGGAACGTCTGCTTCTAATAGGGGCGACGAACAGGCCTCAGGAGTTGGACGAAGCCGCCAGAAGGCGTTTCGTCAAAAGGTTATATGTTCCCCTGCCCGAGCACGAAGCTCGGTCGCATTTGGTCCGCAAACTAATCGGTGACGAACGCCACTGCCTGACGGACGACGATTTCGAGCGCATCGCCCACCAGTCCGACGGGTTCTCGGGGGCGGACATTAAGAATCTGTGCTCCGAGGCTTCGCTGGGGCCCATAAGGTCCATCGAGTTTGGCATGCTGGAAAAAATAACGCCCTCCGAAGTGAGTACCGTTGCACATTTATTTTGATTCGAACTCGGCAACTTGCACGTCAGTGGCTTCGCGGAAAATTTCTGTGACCTAATTTTATTGCTTATTCCTGGGCTCGTATAATGGATTAAGTGTTTTCTGTCTGGTCGTACTCAGTTGGTTCGTATTAATAATTATGTCTCAGTTAAAATTGATATTTTTTCGGGAGTCCCCCAAGGTTCTCACACTGGACCCATTCTTTTTCACTTGCTTATAAATGATATTGTCAGTGTAGTCTCCGAATGGTAGCGTCTTTTGTTCGCGGATGATTTGAAGATAGATATATAGCAATAACTAATCAATATAGCATTGATGGAGTAAAGATCGAGGCTGTCACTAGTATGGGTGTTTGCTTCGATTGTAAACTAAATTTTGTGACACATTTTGCGGAAGTAGAACAGGTCAATACGAGTCCTTGCGTTCGTTGTACGCAATAGTGGCCAACTTACTCCACATTGCCTTAAACTCCTTTATATCTCTTTGGTTCGCTCTAAACTGAAGTATGCATCTGTGGTATGGTCTCCATATTATGCCTGCCATATAGATAATATCGAAGCCGTTCAGAAAGTATTTTTAAGATTTTTGGCTTCAAAGGCGCATATTAATATCTATAATGGGTATCAGATCAATTACAGTATTATAGCTAAGGGTTTCAATATTGATACTCTTCAAACCGGAAGATCTCAGAGTGATTTAGTTTTTCTCTTTAAGATTCTGAATGGTTGGTATTATTGTCAGCTCTGTTACATACAATTTAACGCATATTACAGAAGCTGGAGTTTATTCACCCCTTACTAGAATGCTGAAAGGGTTCGTTTCATTCTGATGTGTTCCGTTTGAGTGCTGCCACGTAATTCTATTTATTGTTATCGTTACATTTTGTTCTGCTTTCTAGTTGTTATACTTGATGTCTTTCTCTCTGTGCCTTTAATAATTGGTTAAACCGTAAATAAATAAATAAAAAAGCTTGATATTTTGCTAGATTACATAGTGCTGATAATAGGTCGAGGGGGCGATCTTAATTTTAACCAAGATAAAATTAAAAACAATCGTTTAGATTTCAGAGCTTTAGTGAACAGTCTAGTTTCATTCTACTCAGTATCTTCTCGGATACTGTTTGAGGGGCACGTGAACATTTTTTTCACCGTACATAGGCAGGTTCAGAGTAGAATGCAAATCAGTTTCAATTACAAAATTGAACAACAAATTAACAATTAACCAAATATGCCCAAATTTTCGCGGTGTCATTTATTACATAATTTGTTCTAATTTAATTGGCAAAAGCCACCCAAGCGAAATTAGTTTTAGTGAAGCTCCGGATGATTGGCAAAACTTCAGCAAGTAGAAGCACCTCCCACTTTTTTCGATTGCATGCTATACAAAGATAACTTAAGATGTATTTGCTAAAAAACACTTTGTTCTGTGATCTTGTTGGCCCAATGTGCGGCGTTAAGCAGTGGCGTCCGCGTTTCAGGTAAGACCCGTTACCATGGGAGACTTTGAGGAGTCGTTCAAGCGGGTCAGACCAAGCGTTTCCTCACAGGATTTGACTCACTACGAAGCGTGGGATCGCGCCTTCGGATCAGGCAACCGTTAGAAATTGTATCAAATTCTGTCAAATAAAGCGTTCCTTTGGTTTATGCGTCGGACTTTTCACTTCAAAATCAACTTGCGTTAAATGATTTAAACTAAAAAAATATACCTTCTTTGGTTAATGTTAACATTTCGTTTCAAATTTAATGAATTTCTGAATTTGAGATTTACGAAACCTCTAGCAAATCATGCGGAAAGTACATCTCAGTACTTGTTTTTACAATCATGGAGTTGATGAAACAGTGTGCAAAGAGTTTACATGATTTTAGAAGTCAAATTTGAAGTTGAAGTTGCGACCGAATCTTTTCAGACTTTTGTTTCTACAGTAAAATAATATGCATAAAAAAGTCTAAGTTTAAAATCTTAGAAATGTTAAGTAAAAACGTAACAGTTTGAACGGAACCACCCATAGGAGCATGTTCGAGGGTCTAAAATTATTCACAAAGTGTTACGTGTTATTTTAAATTTCTATTGTTCCCGTATCTTGTAAATGCGCGTGGGTCGGTCGGTGACGTCATCGCCTAGCGGGCCCCGAAGTGTGGGGGGGGAAGCGTATCGTGTTTAGGCGAAAAAATCTTTCGAGATTTTATTACTTACACGAAATTAACGATATTTACACGACTGACACTTCCCGATTTAAGTCCACTCGTCGTTACCCCAACCGTCCTCGTTTCCGTCGTCCGCAGTCACCCTCAGCTTGCTGACGTAACCGCCTTCGGTCACGTGGTCGACGACGAACTTACCCTTCGTCTCGATGACGGGCTCCATGTCCTGAAAAAAATCGACCTCCTCGCCGCCCAAACCCGACCCCTCTTGATTTTTTATGTCCAGCTTGGTGATGTCCGGCAATTTTTTTGGCGGCTGCGCGTGGCACCGCGTCCCCCCCTCCTCGTCCTCCGCGTTGGTCCACTCCTCCCAGTTGCCCAAATCTTCGTCGTCGAACGTCTCCTCCGTTGAGGATTCGCCCTCTTCGCCGTCGGGTCTCGATCTCTCCTGCAGCGCCATCTGCGTCGACACGATCGAGTTACTCAGACTCGGTTGGTTTTCTTCGATCTGCACCTCGACCTGTTGGGTGTCGACCGGCTTGGAACCCTTACGGGTGACGGGTCGGCCGTCGTTGAAGAGTCGCGCCCTTTGGCCTCCGATCACCACGTCAGCGCCCAACACGGGCACCAGGTCGGCGAGGGCGCGCAGCGTCGCCGCCACCAACTCGCCGTTGGTGTCTTTAATACCCACCAGCAGCTGGAAAACCCCTCAAATGTCGCGACGCGATATATTATGAAACCACAGGAAGGTCACCAAAAATAAAATATAGGTTGGTAAGTTACTTCAGAACTGTTGAAAAATAAGTCAGAAGTTCTGAGTTAAGTCGGACATATTCATCAGCGTTTCTGAGTTAAGTCAGAATTTATGAAAAATAATAAGAATTTCTGAGTTGAGTCAGAATTTCTGCAAAAATAAGTAACAATTTCCGAAATATAAGTCAACATTTCAGAGAAATAACTTCGAATTTCTTCAAAACACGTCAGAATATTTGAATTACGTAAAAAATTTTGATAAATAAATCAAAATTCCTGCAAAATGGGTCAGAAGTTCTGAATTAAGTCGTACGTTATAGAACATAACTCAGAATTTCCGAAAAATAAGTCAGAATTTGAGATGCGCTAAAAATAAGTAAGATTTTATGAAATTAAGCCAACATTTCTGAGAAATACGTCAGAATTTCGTTGAAATAAGTCAGAATTTGTAAGTTACTACAGAAATGTTAAAAAAATAAGTCACAACTTTTTGGAAAATAAGTCAGATTTTTTGAGTTAAGTCGAACATATGTCATAATTTCTAACAATATGTCAGAATTTTTAAATAAAGTCAAACATATAAAATATAAGACAACATTTCTGAGAAATAAGTTACAATCTCTTAAAAATATGTCAGAATTACTGAATTACATCAGATAATTTGAAATATAAGTGAAAGTTTCTGCAAAATAAGTTAGAAGTTCTGAGTTAAACCAAACATCATGGAATATATGTCAGAATTTCTGAAAACAAGTAAGAATTTCCGGGATATGTCAAAACTTATGTAAAATAAATCAGAGTTAAATCAGAATTTCTAAAAAGAAGAATATCCAAAAAATAATTCTACATATAAGGTAAAATTTCTGAAAAATGAGTCATTTTTTGAGTAAAGTCTGGAATATGTCGGGAAAAAAAGATAAAACATATTCCTCGCTTTAAGAGAAAATATGTGGTTTACACATGATAGCAGTTTTCCTACAACATTCAAGGATATTTAGGTGCCCGTATGATGGTAGATGGTCGACAAATCGAATATTTCATTTGATTTTTTTTTATTGGTGTCTTATTGGAAGTATGAAGTTTTATTGTATTTAAGCATTTATAGATATTCAGATATTTTTTAAAAATTCGTACTTATTTTTTCGAAAATTTTGACTTATTTTCCAGATATTCTAACGTAACTCAAAAATTATAGCTCCTTTTTTCTCAGAAAATCTCACTTAACCCATAAATTGTGACCTGTTCTTCAGAAATCCAGACATATTTTCCAGATATTCTGACACATTTTGAAGAAATTCTGATTTAACTGAGAAATTACAAATTTTGATTATCCAAAATTTCTGATTTAGCACAGAAATTCCGGCTTACTTTTCAAGATTTCAGGTTTGTTTTTTAGAAATTCTGATCTGAATTAATAATTCCGACTCACTCCTCAAAAGTTTGCAGGAACCCGTATTTTATTTTCGTCGGCCTTCCTTCGCTTTCGTACAATATCGAGCTAGGGCCCGAATACCTCCGGCAGAACGCGAGTTTCCAGCTCCGCTTCGGAGAAGGCGTCCACAAACCCCGAAAAATAAGTCAGCAACACGGACCGGATCTGCAGGTCCCTCACGGTCATGATCCGGAGTATTTTCTGCGCTATATATTCTACGAAAACCGCTTTCGAAAATAACCCGTCGGCTATGCGCAGGACTCTCGGCAGGAGGTGTTTTTCCGCGGTCTTGTCCAGAAACACCATCCTCGAGAGCAACAGGCCGCCCAGGTGTCTCGCGACTACTTCCTCGTCGAATCTTTTCAGTTCCTCGGCCAACGCGACGAAGAATTCGTTCTTCTCCGTTTCGCTTTTCAATGGCAACTCGACGAGGAAAGAGTGAATCGCGAGGAATTTGTTTTTAAAAAACTCGTGGCCTATGATCGCGTGCAGGCCGGGTCTGTCGGCCAAGTCGGCCGTATGAAGCACGGCCTTGCACAGGTCCTTGAAACTGTCCAATGCAGCTGTGGTACCTAAAATAAGCCACGGTCGCGAGTTTTTCCGCAACTTTTTACAACTCTCGACGATAAATAACGTTAACCGACAAAGTTCGACCTCAGATCAAATAAGTAACAGTGGTCGACCGCCCACGACACCAAAGATAAAATAAGGAAGGGTAAATTAGAACGGAATCAGCCCAAAACCAAGAATCGTAAACCTAATAGGATTGCCCAATCCCATAAGATATAAGTTCGCCAAAATTATCGATCGCACGTGGTCGCTTGTGACGTAAGCGAAGTCCTCTAACGGTTTTTGTGTATTCTATCAATGCATTTGACGGCGTATTAAACCGTGGTATTTTGTATTCTTTGAACAATTAAAATAATTTAAACTAGTGAGTAGTGCGCTTATGTTTGTGTTAATTGTATTTCTCTAAAAAAAAAACTTGGACTTAAGTGGCGAGAACTGAGAAATACAGTATTTTTACCCTTAAACAAGGACTTAAAAGTTTTCTGTTCGTGCTGCTTATTGGCGGTGTTATTAGGAGATAAGCTCAAAATATTACACATCATAATGTAGGCAAAAAATGCCAAAAAAGAAGCAGGTATTGTCTGAGCTTTTAGTAACAACATCGAATGCCACAAGTGAAATTCTAGAGAAAAATCCATCTCCAGAACTCCGGCCAGGTGGTAAAAAACTGAGCAAAAAAAATATTTAAAACAAAGAAAGAATTACCATTTAGTTTAGTTAGAGATTTTTGTAAGCTGAGGACGATAATTCGTATGAACTTCAGAAATTTAAAAGCAAAATATAATATAAATAATAAAAATCTGCTGGAACAAATGAAAAAAATCTGCTTGCTTTTATGTCGCCGTATTCTTCTTAAAAAAAAGTGTTCTAAAAATCCGAAGATCATGGTTGGAGTGGGTTACCAGGGACCACAACGAATAATTAATTAAATTAATTTTTAATATTCAAGGATTCTAGACTCTGCTTGTGATAAAAATGGTGAGGAAAATGTAGATATTCAATATATTAAAGCAGGGTACAATCAAGCGGTTCAACACGATAACAATCCAATTTCGAGAAAAAAGTAGTATATAACATTATATGATGAAATAAATTAGATGAATACAAACGTCACTAAAATTAGGCTATGAACCCTTAATAACCAATAAACTGGGTAAAATTTCTGAAGAGTGCAAGAGTGCCATTGTTAGCAAGTTGGTATCTTCCTTCTCCTTACCATGTAATAATAATGATTTAAATGTGCATATTCCCTCTCCTCTGTTCTCTACCAATAGAATAACGTAAATTAATCAAAACTAACCAAATACTTGGTTAATTCTACACAATTAAAACGCAAAAAGCCAAAAGCAACATTCAACCAGGCTCAAACAATTACCGACTACTAAAAAAACTATGACATTTAACAGCGACTTTGATCACAGAACGGCGGAATTTTCAAGTGACATTTGACAGCGCCCACGATCACAGAAAGACGAACATTTTCAATTTTCTAACTTACCCTCGACTTTTGAACTCAGCAGCTCCGTCGCCAAAGTGGCGAAGGCGTAGGCGTCGATGAAATCCTCGCGTCCCTTGCACCCGCCGACGTACTTAACCTCGTTAGCGTCGCGAGCTTTGCCGTACCGGCTCGACTGAGTTTTAACCAAGTAGTCCGAGGTCAGTTCTTTGTAGCGACACGCGTATTCCATACCGCCCAGTTTCCAAGTGCGATCTTTGGCGACGTAAACGGAAGCCACGCAAACGTTATTGTGGGAAACGTTCGCTTGCCGGTGCAAAAAGCACAACGCTTTCAAAACGGAATGCAACCCGACGCATATTTCCAACTGGGTGAGGGACGGTAGCGACTGCGCGAGCGGCGCCGCCTCCTCCGTCGCCAGGTAAAATTTCGACATCCTTTGCCAGGACGAGACGTATTTCAATATGCAGGGGTGTCGGTAGATCATCAGGTTCTATAATCGAATCACGCGGCGGTTTTTCATAGACCGACTCGGCAAGCTTACCTTGCCATTCCTTTTCAGGGGCGAGTCGTCGGTCCAACACGCTTCTGGGACTATCGAATCGCCTATAAATATCGACAAGTTCGCCGCGTCGACGGGCAAAACCCCGACATGATGCGACCAAAAGTTGGTCGTTTGGATCGGTTTGCCCGTAACCTCGACGCCGCGTTGATCCGACTGGTCGTTGCCCATGTTTGCGGACAATTACATCACAATCGTCTTCAAACTACAAGTCGATTTCATTTCGACAATTATTCGAGGTTAGGATCGCAGACATTTGGTTTTCCAATCTACTCAGATTTAGGACCCAAATCCTGTGGCAAAGTGATAGAGGCCACTCGCCCACGGGCCTCAATGAAATTACTAATTGATTTCCGCTATGTTATTTAATTATAGTGCTCATGTGTTACAATCTAATATTTGGGATTAAGTACTAAAATGATGACGCGTTTATTGACGCGTAGAATAGCCGTAGTCTTTTCCTTGGACGTGAAGCTTGACGAAAGCGTTCTGCTGAGGCCCCAAGGTCGTGCCGTCCGAGCTGTCCGCGTTCGTCGTCGTTTCGGCGCGCTGTTCTTCGTCCACAGCTTTCCTGTTACAATAAAACTAAATAAGAACCAACAATGCGATTCGTAACGGCTACTTGTATTCCTCCGCTTGCCCTCTGCTCTCGACTGGCTGCCTGATGGTGTTGGGGGTGAACAGGTTTGTAAAGGGCGGCGGGGGCGGCAAAAAACCGCTGCGATAATTGCCGGAAAACAGCGCGGAGCTAAAAGGAAACGACTGGATTATCGTCAAGGGGGGCGGAGGGTTCAGGTTGAATCCCGCCGTAGTTTGAATTGGCCGCCCGCCCACTCTGGTCTCGCCCTGAAACTGGATCGATGTTTGCTTAATTAACCGCACGTACCGGTTCGTTAATTTATGTAGATATTCAATCCAGGCGAGCAATTTCGCAATATACCTGAGCTCCGAAGCCCGGAAAAACGATTTCTTGCCGGTACTGGGCATCGCCGGCGGAGAAACACGCGACCACTACTAGGATTAGGCATTTCGTGTTCGTACCCTAAAAGAAATCGGTTCGTCATTGAAAAAAAATATCGCGCGTTTGTCATCGAAGCGGCGCACAAATTAATAGCCATTTTTATAGAAAATAACGAGGTAAATTCGCCGTTATCCGCACGAACGATAGCTAAGCTTCGAAATTGCCTTGTCACGGACCACAGCGCGGAAGAAACCCCGTGTACGGACGGCTTTAGCGATAATCCCGGAGTATGCACGTTCAAGGTTGCGCGAAAAGATGACGGACGACAAACATGAGAGCACTAACCATAACGTAAAAACTCGAGCGTCCTGTGCTACGCACCAGAAATAACGTTTGACTGACGCGAGCCAGTCAAAACAACAACAGATTACCCCCCGATCGCGATCCTTTCAGCAATGATTTTCAAGTTCAACGCAAACGAGAGTGTTTACGGCGGGCTTTCCCGTTCGAAACGTTGACGGCACATCAGCGGCTTTTGTCCAGTGCCATCTAACTGCTTTTTACTTCTATTCTTAGGTTAAAATCGATCACGGTCATTTCAGTATCGGTTTCAATCGCTGCATTTGTATTGAGAGTTTCTTTTCGCGGGTCGCGAAAAAGTGTGACCCTGCGTGAGTTGCTTAATATTGTGGGCAGAGAACACGTCACGCACACGCGTCCTATTAGGCGGACACGCCCCGGTATATTGATAGGCGATAAAAAAAAACTGACGTGAAACTAATTCCCAAGGCCGCGACTATCCGCGCCCAAACGAACTTTTACCGGCAAAAAAACGGAATTCAAAATCGTATTCGGCGGCGCCCTCTGTCGGCGACGTCGTCGACTAATTGCTGAATGTCGGACGCGCGTTTCACGATAGATGGGACCTCATCAGGAGATTTTAGATTATCGGGATATATTTGGGCAATCAAAATCTCAAACAAACGATATCTGTCCGTCGGCCGTCTGGGCGACATCTCCCGGTCGCCGTGACAACTTTATTGCGGCCAGAAAATTAAAGTTGACGCAGCCGACGATAGATATCAGTACGCAGTAACAAATGGGGATTTCGATATGGCGTTTTAATCACTTTCACTGTAAATTTACCAAAACCAAATAATTTAGTAGTAAATAATGATATTATGCCTAATACAGTTTGTGTAGTTTTGGTTAGCTCAGTGGGTAGATATTTAGTTGTGCTTCTCTACAAGATTTTTTTGCAGTTCAACCTAAAAGTTAAGTAATCTTGGTTCATTTAAACGGATCGAGATGAAAATTGTATTATATTAAATAAAATTACGCGATTTTTACCGTCATTTGATGTGAAAGTAAGTACTTATGCTTATAACGGTTCTTTGTGAAATAAATGGTTTTTTTTTATCTTAAACGGTTACATCCGGGTGTGGAAAAAAATATCCGATTCTAGGTAAACTTTTTTTGAAATGTCAGCGACTACATTAAATTACTTAAAAAATAGGGTTTTACTGACATTTAAATTCAAATTTCGAATTTTTAAGGAGTGACGACAACGTGGCGAAATAATTATGATCCTCTAATATTATTAACAAATGGAATAAAAGCAGTGCAGTGGGTTTCGCTATTTTTTTAACACTGCCTTATACTTTTGTGTATTGAAAAATGATCCGTTGTGTGGAGTGGATGACACATTTCTTTCTTGAAGATGCCACTTTCTCTTCAAAATGTCAATTTCGGGCAAGGTTTTGGCTTCTCATGTGCACAAGAAGTTTGGTCGAAGCTTTTCCTTTTCTTTGTTCGTCTGCCTCTCACTTTGTGGTACAATTTTAACCATTAACTGCTATTTATAGTTCATTGTTATCTGACGCATCATCCAAATATAGGATACAATCATGACAATTTTATTTTACTACAAAACATGGGATAATTGAGTTTTAAAAGTATAATTTTTAATATTTATCAAAGTTTGTCGTGAAATTCTGCGATGAGTAAAAGACGTACACAATAAAATTACATCGATTTTGAAAAAGTTCCATAGTGGTCCGATAGAAAAACTATGCGTTCCTTTACCACAGGAAACCGCGAAGCTCTTGCTTTTTAAAATAAAAAGCTGATTCGCGCTACGCGCTACGAACTTGTTATTATGTAAAAGTCGCAACAAAATGCATTTCACGCGGACAGCCGGGATCGGGGGATCTATCGGTCGCCGTCGCAACCGCTCGGCTCGGTGCGATCGTTCCCCGCCAGATGGCGGCACGTTGCCCGTCCGAATCCTTGCGTTTCCATCGAAGCTTTGTTGACGGCGAGGCGGATGCTCGTGTTTCTGACGACACCAACTTTCAGGTGCGTTCTATCGTTTATCCCGTGGCCGTGAAAACGGCTTGCGGAGGATAGAGACCCGCGACATTCGCGGAAATTCCGGCACCTGAAATGTCCGCCATTCCAATGGCGGCGTCCTAAGTAGGCCAGCGACCGGTCGGTAACCATAAGCTACAGGTTCTTCGGGGAGTGCTGCCAGGGTCGAACCAGTCAAGGCTGGATACCCGATATAAAACGTAAAAGCGACGGTACTGGAGGGGCAGTAGTTGTTTCGGCGCTTGTACACTGACTTCCGGTTGTTTCGAACCCCGACGATGATTTTCCTGGTGAGTTTTCCCGAATCGCTTGCCAAAATTCATTTTCCGACGCGGAAAATTTTTACGCTTACGCAATCATAACGGTAAAATCTGGCAACCTTGGAAAAAGACAAAAACGGCGTTCGATCGAGCACGGATATTTTTTAAGGCCGATTCGCGTGGCAATCCACGCAAGCGGGGTAATTAACTTACGGCCTAACTGTTTTTACGTAAATTATTAAACGAAAACACGAAAAGAGAACTCGAACGAGCTTTCGGCCTTGGAAAATGCGCCGACAAAAAAACATGCCGCAGAAAAAATGGCGGGCGTGGACCACGGAAAGGGGAACGCGCGGTATAACGGGCGCGGTCATTTGCATTTTGAACTTTGCTTGTTCCGCGTACCGACCGTTTCCATTTTTTTTTCGAAACTCTTTGACGTCGATCAATCGCGAGGCTTATTACTTTCGAGAAATCGATGAAAAAAAAACCGTTTCTATTTTTTGTCTCTCCGTTCTCCGTTTCTCTGTTCTGTGTTCCACGATTTTACGACGATAACTTTCGAACGGTTTGAAGTAGGCGCTACGAAAGTTGCTCCTTTTAAGCAGTCCACGGGGTGCATAAGATATGTAAAAATGGCAGCGGTCGAACCTCGGCGTCCATCTTGTTTTGCCGATTATCGACTGTTTTTTGGGCTTTGCTATGGAACACGATAAGTCTCCGAGAGTTGAAGTTATCGACTTCAAATTTGGCACACGTATAAAGCTTGGTCCCCTAACGGAACGCATTGAGGGTCCCCCAATTATTGAAAATTCGCTATAATTTAAATACCGTGTTTCAGATGTCTGTTTCTTTTACATGACGATATGGCCCGTATAGACGGCTAAAACTAATGTATTTAAGATTTTTACGAATTAAACAAGGTGATTGTGATATTCCGTGCAATATTAAAAAACCTAATAGGCGCTCCAAATTTGCAGCTAACGACTTCAGATTTGGCAGAGAAGTAGAAGTCGGCACCTACGTTTAAACTAATGAAATTTGACGCCATCCAATATGGCGAAGTATTTTTTTAAATTGAATTTTTGTTGGGTCATTTCGGTTTAGAGAAAAAAAATATTTTCTAGAAAACCATTTGCTGTGTCGGAAAGATTCATGGATATAGGAAACGTGGGAGATCCAAGGCGACAACCTCTAATACGAACATTTTTTGAATTTTATACCGGGTGTGTTGTTTTTGGGAAAAAAAAATCCCTTCTTGTGGGTAAACAATACCGTAAACTGGATCGAGAGCTACGATACAATTACATCGATTTTGCGAAAGTTCCGTAGTGGTCCGCAGGAGCAGGATAGAAAAATAATGGGGTCCCTTTTTTGACAAGAAATCTCAGTAACGGAGGACCGTTATCGGTACAGAAATGATCAGCGTCGAAACATTTTTTTTTTGCCAGTCCGTTCTCTCTTCTTTCTCCGTTCTTTGTTCCACGGTTTTTCGACGGTAACTTCCGAACGGTTTGAGCTACACGCTTCTAATTTTGCTCCTTTTTAACCGTCCACGGGGTGCACAAAATATATAAAAATGACGGCGTTCAAGCTTCGGCGTTCATCTTTTTTTTTCGATTTTCGACTGTGTTTGGTCACCTAACGGAACCCGAGTTTACGATACCGTTCAAATTAAATCGTCCCATCTTTAACAGTTTTTCATTTATCGCCGATAATTTACCCACAAAAACGAAAATTTGTAGGATCTTTTAGATTTTTTTGCCCAAAAACGACACACCCTGTATATAATTCGAAGAATGTTCGAAATAGAGGCTTTAGCCTTGGATCTCCCATTTTTCCTGGTACACGAATTTTTCAAATACAGTAAATTTAATGTTAATAATAAATGACGTCATCGCGTCTAGATTGATGTAATTTTCTTTTGGAATTTTTCGAATATCGCGAACCGCGTATGCGACAGACGACAACTGCAAATACAACAATTCTACAATGCTGTCTCAACCAATTCGCCATATTTTTTAGGAATTTTCATTAATGGCCAATAATTTTTGTCCATAATTGAAAAACCCTATATATAATCGACCTATCGAAGCCGGGGGAGTCGGGAGGTCGGGAACTATTTAAGAAAAATAAATAAAAACTACATTTGCAGTGGTTGAAAAAATTTTTGTTTCTCGAAAACGCTTACGGACGCCGAAGAAATTCTTGGACCAGAAAACGCGCGAGATCCAAGTGTAAAAATCATTAGGAATAATATTTTTCGAAAATGTGCAGGGCGCTTCGGAAATTTGCGAAAAACTAAAAAATGGGGTAGTCTTTTTTTATTTAACGTTTCCACATATTGTACAGGGGGTAAGATCGACTTCAGATTTGTTTTTTTTTTTTATCTATTTTGGCTTTCGCAAAAAAATACCTGGATCAGTAGCGGAACAACACAATTTTATATGGGGCAATCAAAATATGAAAAAAAAACACATAACCTCAATTTCTGCCTAAACTATGCGAAATTCCAATAGGAATTTCTGAAGAAAGTGACCTTTATTTTAACCAAGGATTCCAAAAATGTCGAAATATACAGGGTGTTCTATTTAAAATAACAAAGTTGATGTCGGACGGACACTTTTGATATTCCCTGTATCAACAAAATTATGGTATTTTAAATTTTCCGAAGAATATAATACAAAAGTCACCTGGTTTGAAACGCAATTTTATTTTATTATATTTTTGCATATACAGGGCACCCAGTGTTGCCTGGGTCAACCCATTTTCTTTTTTTTTTAAATGGAACATTCCGTATATTATTACATTTTTGGATTCTACTCGAGGTTCTACTAAAATTTCATATAGAATATTATATACCTATGTCCAATGGTTTTTGACATATTTAAGTTTTGATCTCAAATACAGTCGAAACTCTATATAGCGAAATTGAAGGGACTGCTTTTTTTTCTTAGGAACATTTTATATAAATATTTAAGAACTACATTTAATGTTTCAAATTCTCTAGCAGCGTAACTGAATATTGGGCTTGTTGAATGGTTGGTGGTGGTCCCAGATTAACTTCTTCATCTTCTTCTTCCTCTTGGTGCTCTTCCTCGTCCTTTCTTGCTTGTTGTAAAATGGCTTCCTCTGTCAAGTCTGCTGTTGGAGGCAAATCCTGGTCTATCTTGCATAAAGTCTTGCAACTCCTCACTTGTAAACGTAATTGTTGTATGAAACTGTTTTATCCACTCTGTTAGTGGCTGCTCAACTCCCGAGTCCTGTTCGCATTCTGTCTCTTTAGTAAGTCCTGCATGACGATAGGAGTGTTGAATTGGTTCTGCTGTCACCTCTTTCCAAGCTTTACTAATAAAGTTGACTGCATCTAGCATATTAATGGCAACTTTGTCTTCGAACTCTATCATTTCCATTAAAATGTTTTTCCCGTATCGACTCTTAAAACTTTTTATTACGCTCTGGTCCATCGGCTGTAATACACTTGTTGTGGCTGGAAGAAATGCAGATGTGCAGGGCAGTTATCTAAGAGAAGTAATATTTTCCTCCCATCCTCCATCCCCTGCCATCCATGCAGACTTGTCTGCCTTGTAAGTGCCCGGCAGGTGCTTGATGTTGTGAAAACATGGTGGGTTAGTCGATTTTCCAATCACGACCAGCTTTCTTCTTTCTCTCCCACTCATATTGGCAGCTACTAGCACTGTTATATGTTCTTTAGAAAGTTTTCCACCCACACACTTTTCACTTCGAAATTTAAGAGTTTTATCTGGCGCCATTTGGTGAAAAATACAAGTTTTGTCAGCAGCAGGGTGCTTTTCTGCTAGTTTTGGCCACGTCTTCTCGAGGTAATCGTTAGTGACGTTTCTGTCGACATCACGGGCTTCGCCACTTATCTGTCCATAATTTGTACCATGCCTCTATTTTTAACTTCTCCAACCATCCTTCCGAAGCCTTGAAAATTTTTCTGCTTTTAGTTTTACGATAGGTCCACTGTCGGCTTTCTTAGTTTTTTACTAGAACTGCCTGCCGCTTCAGCCTGAATGATTTTTCCTTTGCACTTCCAAATCGTGGATACAGTCGACGGTGTAAGTCAGCAAGAAAGCAACTTTATCATCTAGAGATAAAATGTTTCGCTTGCTAGCCATGCTCGCCATATTCGCTAAGTCAAATTAGAACTGACTGAAACAATGGTGTGCTTTTATACATACCGATAAAGGCATTAAGATAATCGCTTATTACGAGAAAAACACTTAGGGCGACCAGGTTCTCGGTAATTAGATTATTAGGGTAAGGAAGTCTGAGAAGGTAAGGGACTATTAATTACATGTCGGCCTACATTTTTTAACATTTTTTAACATTTTTTTCGTACGCCCTGCATATTCTCAGATAAGGAATATAGGAAATGGGCCGCATATTTTTAATCCGCCAATACTGTTATAAAGAAACGACAACGATTTTTTTCAAAAATGTTTGAAATCGGGAAGTTCTTCTCTCGGATTGCGAAACGAGTCGTGAAATGTCGTTATAAATAAAAAAGAAGGCACGCCGGTAAACAAGCGCAAATGCCGCAGATACTGGCGTGTTGCATGGCGGCGTCCGCGTGGGGGCAGCAGGGGGGATACCGGGGGGACCCGAGGAACGCGGCCATTATCGCCGAGCAGCGCTACCTCATCGCCGACGGCAGATTCGGCGCCCAGTACTCCCAGGAAGACGGCGTCAACTTCAAGGAGGAGAGCGATCCCGACGGCACCCGAAGGGGCAGTTACTCTTACCTCGATCCCAACGGCCAAAAGTATAACGCTTTTTACCATCTAAGCTTCGATATTAATGGTATCCCGCGTCCTGCACAGGCACACCATCAGCTACACCGCCGGTAAACACGGTTTCATGGCTACCGGCGACGGGGTACCGAAACCCCCGCCCACGGTACTGCCCGTAGCGCCCCAGCCACAGTACCAGCCCTTGCCGCAGTACAATCCTCCGGATTATCAGCCGCCGAGGGCTCAGTACCAGCCGCAGCCCCAGTACCAGCCCCAGCCTCAGTACCAGCCGCCCCAGCCTCAGTACCAGCAGCCTCAGCCCCAGTACAGGTACGACGGCAACAGTTACGCAGCTAACTACACGATAGCGTTCTGATTTTGCCGCGTTTACCGTCAATATATCGTTTACCGAGTAGTATTTTTCTTGCGATCACGTCTTTACCTATCCCCGACGTTTCGTCCAAAATATTCTTACCTGTCTTTTTGGAAAAGGTGACGTAATTAAATAAAAGGTAAGAATACAAAATTTAATTGATATTAATGTAATAATTAATTATTTTCATTCGCGTTTCGAAATAAAATGATAGCGATTCAAACGTCAGATATTATACTACGCCGTTTGTGTTTTCCGTTTATATAGGTTTTTAATTAATTATTTAATTAATTTTCTTAATTAATGTTCTTAAAAACCTTATTATAAATAAAACTTCAAGGATTCATAACGGTTATATAAATAATAATAACATTTTGGGTTTTATTGCTGCAAGATATCCAGGTAAGTTTCACAAAGCTTATAAAACGAAAAGTTTTTTTGTGATAAAAGATTCAGAAAGACTGTTTAAAAATATTCATTTTGACATGATAACTTTTTATTATTAATTTTTTTATTATATTATTTTTTTATTTAATATTTTGTTTTTAATTTTTAATTAATAATAAAATTTATGTTGGACAAACATATAGATCCTTCAAGAAACGCATTAACGTACAAACGAACAAAAAAGAGAAAAACACATTTTTGACGACAATTTTGATATTTTACATACAGCCACAAAAATTAGAAAATTACATTTATTGGAAGCCATGGAGATTAACAAAATGAGACATTCAAATGTATTGCTTAACGATCAATTTTTCGGTATATATCGTAGCAAGTAGTTTGTAAATATTACATTCGATAAAGACACGGTGTTGTCGAAACAATTGT
Source organism: Cylas formicarius (assembly GCF_029955315.1). Lineage (NCBI taxonomy): Eukaryota > Metazoa > Arthropoda > Insecta > Coleoptera > Brentidae > Cylas > Cylas formicarius. Next base: position 347,350 of record NW_026844334.1, on the reverse strand, counting down.
CATGTGAATATATATAATTTCGTGAAAATCTGAACTTTTATTTCTTATTTATTTTGAAAAATATATCGGTATTGATACCAACATTTATCTCGAAGAATTTTTGTTGAATTGTATCTGAAAAAGCGAAAATATACGGGGTGTTTGATTTACAATCGAGACAGCGCGACACCGCGTATGTAATAAAAAATAATTCAATTTTGTATATCATATTTATTATATATAGACATTTATATACGGGGTGTTTCAATGCTCGTAGCTCGGTTTTAATTTGAAATCACCCCGGCAACACGTTCCCGAGCTACGGTGGTCGTATCGTGGGACGCCCTGTATATTGTCGGATAAAAATTAAAATAAAAAAAATCATGATTCTTTTTTTTAATCAATGATTTTCGCTCCTTCAAAATTAAGACTAACCAAATGGAAACTTTGGCTATTGATTTTGCGTTTTCTGGTCGCCCCCGTATAAAAAAGGACCGTTTCCAGGGCCCAGCCGGAATACAGGACGACCACCCCCGCCCCCCACAGGTTCTACCCGCCCGGCAGGCTGTCGCTCAACAGACTACCCGACGGTTACGCCTACAGCTTCAACAAGACGTAAAAAATACGCTTCCCCCACTACCTAACCTTGTTACTACATTATTATATTTTATTAGCGTGTAAGTTCGCGTCGGACGCATAAAGAGACTGTTCTCAATAAAACCGTATCGAATGTTGCGAAGTTTAAGTTCGAAATCCCCCCCCCCCCTCCACCACCCTCGAACCGCGGAAATGAAAGTCCCGTGGCCTTTCCCGACGTATCAATGTCTACCAGTATGCAAAGTGCCTGTCGGGTCAGTTTTTCAACATTTGAAAAACCCGGCGCATCCGCCAATTCGTCGACGGAACGCCCACAGGTCCGGATTTCGGCAGAATTCGGCATAACATGACGTGGAGCAATGGGCCGGTCGGTCCGCACAAGATCCCTTCACACGTACTCGAAGCCTCTACGGCCGTTTAAAATAATGCTGGATCTCGTTTTTAAAACCAAACTGTACCCGATAAAACTTTAACGATGTTATTAGCAATTCCCAATCGTTATCGTCCACTATGTATGAAAGTTTAATCAGTAGAGGACGTGTTCAATAAGATTGATTGATTGAACTTCAAAGTCGCGACGAATTTTAATCAATATAAAAAATTGTACAAGCAATAACGATTTCCAATGATATTTTTTCAACTAAATCGCGCACCCTGTATGACGAAACCTGAAACTCTCTCGATACATTTTACGATACCATTTAAACCAAATTATAACACGGCTGCAAATTTACCCACAAAAACGGCAATTTTAAGGGTCTTTTGGATTTTTCGCCGATAATCGACACACCATGTACGTAATTGGAAAAATGGCGGAAATAGAGGTCATAGTCCTGAATCTCACGCGTTTCCTGGTAAAAGAATTTTTCCCATGGAGTAAATGGTTTTCAAAAAAATATTTTTTTCTGAAACCATGCAGTACACCGTAGTAGTCAATGACGTCATCGCGAGTGATTTCCATATGCATTTTTTCAAATGTCTCGAGCAGCGTGCGTGACAGACGACAACCGTAAATAGAAAATTCGTAGCTCTCGATGCGGTCTATAATACTGTTTAAACCAGTTAGCCGTATTGTCTACCAATTTCGATTTACGGCTAATAATTTACTCTGGAAAACAACAATTTTTAGGGTCAATTATATTTTTGTCTATGATTGAAAAACCCTGTATATAATCGAAAAAACGCTGCAAACAAAATCTATAGTATAGTAGTATAGTTGATGCACCCAGTGAGGTTAACGCAAAAAACTAGGCGAAACAGTAACTAACCGAAATAACTCATAATTATTACCCATACTTACTCGATGGCAGTGTAGTAGCCGACTAAGCCCAGGAAATATTATGTTACCATAGTAACATCGTACGACATTCCGGCCCGTTTTCAATAAAAATATCGGAATAACACACAAACTCCGAATTGTTGATTTATTGCCTGAAATCCACACATCGCAAATTAAAATGTCAACTTGTACCCCATCTGGCGTCGGGCCGTGAAACCAAGAAGCGGTAACAAAAGTTTCAATCGACGCGCGCCAGATGACGCAATCAACGTGAACGTCGTCTCGCGAAACAGCGTACGTCTGGTTGCATACGCCCTAAACGCCGTCCACCGAACAAACTGTTTCTTTTCGCTGAGCTTTTCATTTTCGCGACGACAATAACGACTCGTAGCGGCGACGGAAACGCGGAGATCGGTTGGGAAAAGTTTTCTAAACGCGATTGTGGCTCGCCGCTTCAGAAACGAGTGGCACTCGTGCGGGTATTGACGAAATAACCGCGCGGACGTTACGCTTTGTTGCCGTTAAACAATGGACGCTGTTTGTGCGTGTTTCCGCGCCAATGTTACAACATCGAGTGGCCTTTGTTTTAAATTTGTTGCTCCGCGAGGCCATTAGGGCTGCCTTTGTGGCCCGAGTGGCTTTTGTTGCCCCCCACGGTTTTGTTACTATGTCGTTTTTCGAAGATCCGTTGGGAGAAAACTAAATCAAATGTTTTAACAGACGTTAAGTTATGAAGACACGCAGGGCGTTTTCTAATGTGAATTCTAAAAAGAAAGCTTCATATGAATTATTTTTTTGAAGTACACCAGTGGCGGCGCTGTATTTTGGCAGACATTGATGGCGCGGTTATTATTATTAAAGAATGCTGCAATGTAATAGTTTTTCCATTAACTGATATAATCAATAGGTGTTTCCTCACCGGAATAAATCCGGAAGTTTCCAAAGAAAGGTGAAATGTGAAACAGTTTCCAAAGTTTTGGAAAAAATTATGTATTCTCAATTCATAATAATTTTGCAGTAATAAAATCTCAGATAGCACACAATATCCCCAGTATATCCGGTCAATGTCCCATTTAAGTCGCATATATACTAAGAAAATCCCAGGGATACGCTCTGAATGGATAGCTTGGAAAAATCGTAAAACAAAATGAAACCTAAAAATTTAAATTTTGAACAACTGAGAAGGAAAATACTTTTTATTTGGCAAAGTTTTTGTGCGCATCTACATCGACGTTGGTGTTGGCAAGTTCTAAAAAAAATCCGGAACGCTTTTTGAAGTTCGACGAGACCCAAAGGACACTTTATCCAGGGAGTATTCACAAACAAATTACATCATGCGGCCCTCTAGGACAAGAATCCGCGAAGCGCCTTCTTTTTAAAATAAAAAGGTGATTCGCGCTATTTGCGACGAACTTACCCCGCTCACCGACGATTTTTCGAAAGCAATCTTGTTTTCTCAATTTTTTAAATTTTTCAAGAGCAAAAATTTATATATAGCGTTTAAGTTAAGATTGCAAAAGATTATTTTTATAAATCGGGGTATATTCTTCGAAATGTGAGGATTGCAATGCAATCTAGCACGAGGATCTCCGCTAGGGTTTGGTTAGTTGCCAAGGAAGTGTGTTGAACGTGTCCTTTTCTATGAGAAAAAAACTTAATTCAACTTGAAGACCCAAAATTTCAAAAAACATTTCCAAAAATATCATGTTTACGTCCGTTTTTTTTTAAGGGAATCAGTGGCGTGCTACTGACTGCCTAAGAACAAATAATATTTTGGGCAATTAGATCGCCTCCTTCTTTTTACTTTTACAGTTTTAATGAGTTATATTTAAAACAAACACCCTGTATAATATATCTTTTTCCTTGTCTTCTTTTGATTGGCCACTTTTTTCTATGATTGGGGGGTTGTACTTGAGCAGCTTAGTGCGAAAACATTTTACTATTATTATCATTCAGTAAAGTGAAAAGAAAAATAGGATATACTCCGAGATACACCCAGGAAGCACTCGTTACAGTCCGATTAACTTCTTGCGTGGAAAACCCTCGAATTCGGGTTCAACCCCGGGCCTACTGGGGCCTAATTAACCGCTCTGCTGTTAAAAATCGAGGGACCGGATAATGCCGTAAAAATCTGTAATGCCGGAGAGTTGCCACGGGGTGAAACAAAAAAGTTTTGAATGTTTTTTTTACACATTTTCGTCAAGAAATAAAAGTCGTTTTGTATTTGTTCCTTTTCTTCTATTCCTCGGTAACTTTTTTCTTTCACTTTTTTTCCTTCGCCGTCTTGTCAATTTCCTTGATGTTGAGGTTGTATCAGGGCGGCTCAGTTACTAGCTTAGTGGAATATTCTGTTATTATTGTCACTCAGCATCGCCGATTGGCCAGAGCCGAAGAAAGAAGAAAAAATGACGGACCTGACGCACAATGCGGACAACAAAAAGGACCGTATCTACCGGCTTACTGGTCGTAGTTTGTTGAAAGGGAACTCGAAACACAAAAAGGCCATCCGGTCCGGACAAAAAGCAATTAGCGATGCCCTTTGCTTACCTGACAGTTCGACTACAATGGACGCGATCTGATCTTTGGCGTTAAACGGTAGCTGGGATTACATTCGAAAAACACAGACGAAAGTGATTTCGTTGCCTTGCGATCGGGGGGCCGAATATACGCGGGCGTACGATCGGTTGCATAATCCGCGTCTAGTACTTTGACAGGTACAAACGTCAAAAATTTAAAAATAATAATTTACTAAATTACCTAGAAAAAAAAAAATACTAATACTAATAATTGAAGTATAGACAATTTGGTCATGGATGCCGAAAATTTCATAAATTTATCTCATATATATATATATATATATATATATATATATATATATATATATATATATATATATATATATATATATATATATATATATATATATATATATATATATATATATATATATATATATATATATACCTTTGTAGATAGTATATCTAGTATAATAAACCTCTCAAAGAGTGTATTGATTGATGCATGTGCAGTTGTTGGAAATCGATTGTTGGACATTGCGAACACCTCCCTTACGAGTGGAATTTTTCCGGGGGCATGGAAGACATCAATGGTGATCCCTGTACAGAAGGTTCCGAACACCGAGCTATGTCAAGAGTTTAGACCAATTAATACCGTTCCAGTTTATGAGGAGGTTCTTGAGGTTGTGGTGAAACAGCAGCTGCAAAGCTATTGTGACGTAAACAATATTTTCGTGCCTAACCTGTCGGGCTTTCGCACCAAACATTCAGGTGTTGTTACTGTCTGTGATGATTTCTCGAGGGCCTTGGAGGATGGTAAATTTGTGTTGGCTGTATTTTTGGACTTTAAGCGTGCTTTCGAAACAATAAGTAGAACTAGACTGTTAAGAAAACTGTACAAAATGGGTATTAAGGGAATAGCGTATAAATGGCTTCGTTCGTATTTAACAGGTAGGGTACAAAAAACGAAATATAAAAATTGCATAACTGTAGAACATGGTGTTCCTCAGGGGACAGTTTTGGGACCATTGTTGTTTTTTATGTATATAAACGATGTTGTAAATATTTTAGATGATACTAAAGCGATATTATTTGCTGATGACACTATGATTTTTATTGTGCAAATGCAAAGAAAAACGAATGCCGATCTGAAGAAAGCTTTTGAATGGCTGTGCAATAATAACCTTTCTATAAACACGGACAAGTCCAAATTTTGTATTTTTGGTTATATTAACAACAAAAAATTAATTCATGAAAACCAAACTAAATATCTGCGTGTTATATTTGACTCAAATTTGACGTTTCATACACATGCCGATTTCATAATGAATAAATTTTATTGTATAACAGCCTAGTTGCTCCCCATTTGGAATTTTGTTAAATTTACCTAATTATCAATAAGAGCAATCGCAGACTGTTCAAAATAGGGCCATGAGAAATATACTAAAGTGTAACAGATATACGCCAATTCAAAGCATGTTGAGTGTTCTTAATTTCTTGTCTGTAAAACAAAAAGTAATGTTTTATGTTTGTGAAAAAGTTACCTATTTCAAAGACATTCATTCTTACAATACAAGGAATTGTGGTAATTTTATGTTAAGACAATATTATTCTAGTCAAGTACAAAACTCTATATTACATAAAGGCCTTAACCATTTTAACAATTTACCGCATGATATTAAAAACTGTGATACACTTAATGCATTTAAAAGACTTTTAAGACGCCGTGTATTGTCAAAATTCTGATTTCTGTGTGTTTGGCTTTTGGTTTCCGTTTATCTGGAATTTTATATTTTATATTTAGAATTTGTATTTTGTATTTTTTATTTAGCATAATGCTAAATAAAGATTATATTATTATTGGGTCTCCATACAAAGCTACGTATTAATCCACTCTATATAACGAAGTTCTCACTCAAGTTCAAACAGATATAGAAAAAAAGGAAGGTTGTTCTTAATTTATTAACAGACAATTTTATTAAAAATTATTAGTAGGTATTTTTTTTTTCTAAATAAGAGTAGTTCATAATTGGTTTTTATTTTTAGGGTATTATGTTATGTCATTATACTTGTAGCAGTAAAAATAACAGCGTTATATATAATATTTATTTTCTGAAAGACACTAGTGGGTAGTTCGTAAAAAGTAGATAATTTGTTTTAGATAGATATTTTATTAGTCACAAAAAAAACTACTCGATTTAACCAGTGCATACTGTTTGTTCGCAGACAGTCAGTGGCGTGCCACGTTTGCATTCAATTATGAGCAGAAATGATTTCATAATTTTTTTTTAAGCGATCGGATTGAAAAGACTAGAGATTGTATGAATAGTTTTTATTCTTAGAGAAATCAGTGGCGTACCATCAATGAAACAAAGCGATAATTACATTTACATCAGTTCGTTGTTTTAATGGGATATATTGTTTGTATAATCCTGTATTATCTAGGCGAGACACCGATCAATCTGTGTACCGACTAAAGCGTCAAGATTTGAAGAATTTCCTTCACACGGGAAAATACGGCCCAGCCGATGGATGCGGGTCCTTCCCAGATGAAGACCTGAAGTGGGCGCAACAAAACACGGCTCGAGAGTTATTAGTGGCGGTGGTTAAACTTCCCATCGTATACTTCGAGTGTTCGGGTATTGTTTGTGGCAAATACAGGAAGCGCCGACAGTCGACATGGAAGATACACCATTCGGAAGCGGGAATTTCAAAAGAAAACGGATCAGAAAGCGAGAAAAGTCGGTTAAGTCGATAAATTTGGAAAACTTGCTAATTTGAGCGGTATCTTAAGTGATTTTGAAATTTTGGATGTTTAGATTTTATTTTTTTTTAAATATTCATTTTTTTTGTAATTTTAAAAATTTGAAAATTATAACTAAATATGATCACTTTCAAAATTTTTTAAAAAATTTAAAAGTATTCTCACTTGACTTGATAACTTGATAATTTTGAAAGTTGATTTTAAAATTTTAAACGTGTTTTAATTTGTAAATTATTATAAGTGTTCCAATGAAATCTAAAAACTCTAATGAAAGCTAGAAACCTCGGTTCAAAAATTCAAAAATTTGTATTTTGCTGCAACATCAAAAATCAGCAAATTTTAAAAGATACTAAATCATTTTAAATATTTGAAAATTTTAAATAGATATGATCAATTTGAAATTTTTTTAAAAATTCAAAGGTATTCTCACTTATTTTAAACCCCCTTTTCTTCAGAAAAGAAAATAAGCAAGGAAACTGATTGATTTTGAAATTTTAGACGTGCTTTAATTCATCTAATTTAATTACGATTATGAAATATTGGAAGAGCGCTAATGTAATTTAAAAAAAATTGTAATTCAACAATTTGCAACGAAACAAAAAATAAACCAATGTGTTTACGATTTGAAAATTTTAAATAAATATGACAATTTTAAAAAAATTAAAAAAAGTATTTTACTTCGTTCCGTTTTTTAATTATAAAATTTTATGATTATTCTCACTTATTTGCGTATTCCCCTATCAATCAAATATTCTAATTCATTTCGATATTTAAATAGTGTTGTAATTCATTAAGTTTCTTAATGTTAAGATTTTAAAACTACTCTCACTTGCAAACAAATTTAAAATTTTAAAGATGTTTTAATTTAAATTTTGAAAATTCTTTTAATTTAATTAATTTCTTTATTTTTAAATACGAAAAGTTTATAATTTTTGCATTCAAATTGTAATTCGTTTTAAAATTTTAAAATATTAAAAAATTCTAATGACAATTTAAATATTATAGAATATGATATGATTTAAATTTTAATTCATTTTAAATATTTAATCTAATAAATGTGTTATAATTAATTTAATTTCTTTAAAATATTATAAGATTATAATTCAATTTACGATTCGCTTTACAATTTTAAAATATTAGGATTGTTCTAATTCAATTAATTCCTTAAAAATAAAATATTACAAAATTCTAATTACTTTTAAACTATATTTTAATTGATTTTTAAAGTTTTTACCGCGTTTTAGTTTATTTTGTTTTTCAATTTTAAGCTATTAAATGTTTCTAACTCTTTTTTTTTACTCTAATCCATTTATTTTTTTTTATTTTAAAGTATTGACAGATTATAATTCAAATTACAATAATTTGTTTCATTTATAATTTCTTTTTTCAATTTTAAGATATTACTAGTGTTCTAATTGTCTTGAAAATTTTAATTCAATTAATTAAATTAATTTCTTAGTTTTTAGAATATTAAAAGTTTCTAATGACATTTTAAATATTATTTAATAAAATATGATTTAAATTCTAATTCATTTTAAAAGTTTTAAATAATAAAAGTGTTATAAATAATCGAATTTCTTAATTTTAAAATATCATAAGATTATTAATTTTTCAAAGAAACTTCAACAGGTACTGTAATACTTTTTACAAAACTTCTGGATTCCTCCTGCGTCGGTTTTTGCTGAGTCAAAATTGTTTAGTTTCAGTCAAGCTCTGAAGAAGCCAACAGGACGATTGGCGAAACGTCTGCAATTTCGACTCAGCAAAAACCGACGCAGGAGGAAGCCAGAAGTTTTGTAAAAAGTATCATAAGATTATCATTCAATTTACGATTCATTTCACAATTTTAAAATATTGTTTTAATTCAGTTAATTTCTTAAAAATAAAATATTAAACATTTCTAATTACATTTAAAATATATTTCGACTTATTTTAAAATTTTAACTGCGTTTTAACTTATTTAGTTTTTCAACTTTAAGCTGTTAAATGTTTTTAATTCATTTTTTTTCACTCTACTTAATTTAGATTTTTTTATTTTGAAGTATTAAAAGTCTCCTATTCATTTTTCAACTTTCGTAATTTTACAATATTAAAAGCGTTATAGTTCTATTAATTTATTTTTAATTTATTATTATTAATTTATAAGTATAAGTATAAGTATTCTTTATTTCAAAGCATTAAAAGTTTATAATTCAATTTACAATATTATGTACGCGACCAATAAATCAGCTAAAACGATTTGATAAACGTCCGACTTGAGCGCCTTTTATGATACGGCCTCCAGAACAGAACTTTTTCTCCCCACCAAAACGGCTTCTGGGGTTCTACCCGACCTAAACCTAACCGAGATCACCGGTAACAAATCTCGGGCTCCATCGAGCAGTACATAGGCCAAAACGCAGCCACCCTCACCCCCCTTCGGCGCAACACTTCCGAATAGACCCCCAGTCTGGCGAACACTTCCGGTTCGTCGAACACTTCCGGATCCGTCCACAACCTTTCGGCTACGGCAGCGGCCCGAGGCCAAAGTCTCGTGTCCAAATCGTCCACGCTCACCTGCTCGGACCATAGACACGCTTCACCTCCTAGCACTCCCGAGCTGTTGCTCAACTCACTCCACGGACGGTACTCGTAGGCCTTCTGCCAAGGGGTGTACGGATCGCACACTCCCTCCTCTTGGTTCATCTTCCAAGCGCCGAAGCCACAGTCCAAATACCACTTGCCCACTGTGGAGAAGATCACTTTGACGCCTGCGTCGAGCAGGTTACGATACCGTCCGAACCAATACTGCACGACCACGTTTTCCTTGAAAGGAAGACGCTCCGCGTGGTTGTCCGTCAATGGACTCGACCATAGCACCACGTGGCGGGGCATGACGCCCCCGTTGGCAGCTAGGAGCCTCTCCATCATCAGGCCGGTGAAGTTGAGCCAGAACGAGTGGAGGTCGCCGAATGGTTTGCTCGCGCGCGTCTTACTCCAGCATTCGAGGTTCACCTCGTCCCCGCCAACGTGGAAAACCTCCGCGTCGCTTCCCAGCGCGAGGAGATCCTCGTAGATACCCTGCAGCACCGCCAAGGTCTCTGGGTTGTCGGGGTCGAGGAGGGCGTCGAAGAAATCCGACTCCTCGCACGTGAGGAGCTCCCTGGGCCAGCCCCTGTTGACGTGGCTGGGCGCGTCCACCTCCAAGATAACCTTGACGCCCCTCACGCGAGCGTATTCGACGAGGGTCCGGACCTGGTGCGCGGAGTATGTCATCTTAGCGGAATACGCGCCTTCTTCTGCGAATTCGGGGTAACTGGGGAGGATCACGGGGAAGCTTGTCGCGTCCGTCAGGTGCAAGTGGAGCGCGTTGAGTTTCGCGTAGGACATGGCGTCCACGACCCTCGCCAGGTCGGCCACGGGGAAAAAGTTCCTCGCGGTGTCCACCATGACTCCCCGGTGAGGGAAACTGGGTGCGTCTTTGACGTGGACGTCGTGGAGTATGCGCGAATGGTTGAGATGAGGGTCGAACCACACGAGCTGACTGAGCGTCTCCAAGCCGTGTCTCGCGCCGAAGACGCTCTCGGCGTAGACGTTCACCAAGACGTGGTCTTCCAGACGTTGCACGTAAAGCTCGTAGCTCTCGTCGGTAGAGAGCGCGAGCTTCCTCTCGCCGGAACGCACGTGGAGGTTCAGCCGAATGAAGACGACGTCGTCGTCGACGAGGCGGACGTCGCCTTCGGGGAACGACCCGACGAAGAGGTTCGCCATCGCCTCCAGGTCGCCGCGGGTGGCATTGGGGCCGAAAGTTTTGAGCAGAACGTGACGTTTGCGAAACTGAGACGAGTCCTTGTAGGCCACGAGGAGGCTCTTCGGTTTGGGCCATACGGGGGGTGATTCGGGACAAGTCATCCTGCAAGTCTCCAGGGAGGTTCCGAAGGAGGCGCGCAGGCACTTGCCGGCCCGGCACGTGAAAGCTCGCGAGCTGCAAGGAAACTCTTGCTTATCGCCTGAAGCCGATTTGAAAAATATACAGGGAGTTTTCTAATTGGTAAATGGTAAGCTGTACGCTGGCCTTTTTTTGCTTTACTTCGAGATATAATTCATTATTAAGGAAGACTCTTCTATCTCTAGTTCTATAGCCTTGCAAACGTGATTCTTGACAAAGCTTTAAATCTTCATTTAACTTCTACCCAGAATCACAGGTATATATATATATATATATATATATATATATATATATATATATATATATATATATATATATATATATATATATATATATATATATATATATATATATATATATATATATATATATATATATATATATATATATATATATATATATATATATATATATATATATATATATATATATATATATATATATATATATATATATATATATATATATATATATATATATATATATATATATATATATATACCATTTGTTTTTAATTCGATATTATAAAATTTTAATACCACTCCTTATAGCTAACACATTTATGTTACAAATTTGACACCCCTATCGCTTCTTTGGAAGCTTGGTGCTCAGGTAAATAGCAAAATTACCTTATTTCATTAAGACTGGCGGACGTGGCACATGCAAGGTCGAATTGGGCGACCAAAGTCGCGACGAACGCCGGTATCAGTAACATGCTCGACGACAGCGATTCGCGTAATTCCATGCGGCCTGAACATAAAATATTGTTTCAAGTCGTAGTACAACGAAACTGTAACAGCGTATGGTCTGTCCATAGATATAAGAAAGTGACCATGGGTGGTCATTAACATACAATGCAACAAGATTATTATCTAAAGTTTCGGAATTTAAATTCAGGTAAAATTGTGATCCGTGATGGAAAATAATTTTATACCTACCTGTTTAATATTCTTTGCTTTGGTATAATGCTTAGTTTAAGTTTATTAGTAATCATTCTTATTTCGTGTGTAATACAGTGTCTGTTGAATCGTGTGCGAATTATGCAAAATATGTGCGAGTCTAGTGTATCTCAGGAGATGTTCCCGCCCAAATGTAGAAAACACTATTCTATTGAGACTAAGGAAGTTATAAACAATGTTTATTTGACTCTCATTGAACGTGGTGCCAGCTAGCAAGCATCTTTAGAAAAAACGGCAACGTTGACGACAATTCCAACATCAACTGTATGGAAAATTGTGAATAATTCCATTTCAGCGAGGAAAAAAAGAAGCGATGCTGACATTTTCTCGAGTGTAGATGAAAGTGATCGAGATATGATACTGCGTAAAATTTACCAGTTATACGAGGAACAAAGCGTGCCTACATTAGATATCTTAATTAGGAGGTTTGAAAAAGATGAAACCGGTGTTAAATGTGCCAGAACTACCTTATGGTATTCAACACATGGGTTTCAGATTTAAAAAAAATGACAAAAGGCAAGTTTTAATGGAACCGTTTAGAATTCGCAAATGGCGACTGGAATATCTAGAAAAAATTTGGATTTACAGAGGACAACAAAGGCCAATTATTTAATTGAATGAAACCTGGTTCGACACTTATGATACCCCGGAAAAAAGTTGGGTTGACTCAAATGATAAGTGTAAAACAAACGCGCCATCAAAAAGAGGCAAGAGAATAACTATTTTGCATGCTGGCTCTAAAGATGGTTGGTTTCCAAATGGACTTTCTCTGCCTGCGAAAAATATTAATAATAAAAATTATTTGTAATTTTATTTTAGATTTAAATATAAATACTTACATAAATAAATAAATATTGTTTAGTATCTTTCCTAACAGAACCCCAAATAATTAAATTCTTAGCAAAGTACGGACCTGTTCGGCCATATTTCATTCTTACAGCTTGCCCGGGTCTTTCCTTAATTCGTATCAGTTAGTCACTTTCTTATATCTATGAACATACTTTACCTCTAAAATCTACGGGACATACTGTATATCGATCGTACGGCTACGAAGTCTACTGCTTGCTTCAGCGAACCGACAGTTCCGCATTTACGCTAAGCTCGACAAAAGCAAAAACATAGTGAAATAACGCAGTGGGTCGCTACTATCTAACTATACTGATAACGTTTATGAGTAGCAATCGGCTTTGATAAAGCCCTCGCCATGACACCTATACACGTTTATCTCGCGACGATTGAAATGCCGAGGAAACACGTCAGTTTCATGTATTACATGAGATAAAAAAAAGTTCTCTCTCAGAATGTGGGTTCTTCAATTACTTCTTGTTCTTCTTTTGTTTGTTGCCTCACATGGTCTATGAACCTCCCAGATTACGTGGCATATCTGTACATCTACCTTTTATCTGTCATCTATCCACTATTATTTCTTTAATACGGTCTATCCATCGCCTTGCTGGACTTCCTCTTCTATGGAACTGAGGTGGAAAATGTGGTTTAAAAATAGCTTTCAGAATTAACAACACGATAGGAAAATTTTGATAAAACAATAAAATGAAATATCCAAAATCTCAAAAATCAGGTGTCTACAGGTTGAAATGCTGATCTTGACCTAAAATTTATATTGGGCAAACAGGTAGATTCTTCAAGAAACGCATTAACGAACATAAAAGAGCGTTTAAAAACAATAGTCTAGATTCTAATTTTGCTACACACTTAGACACAGAAAAACACATTTTTGACGACAATTTTGATATTTTACGTACAGTCACCAAAAGCCGAAAATTAAATTTATTGGAAGCCATGGAGATCAACAAAATGAGACATTCAAATGTATTGCTTAACGATCAGTTAGATTTAAATACCTCTCCAACATTAATTAACATTTTATTGACATTTTTCGGTATTTATAGTAGCAGGTATTACTAAATATTACATGTGATAAAGAGACGGTGTTGTCGAAACAATTCTCATGTGAAAATATATAACTTTGTGAAAATCTGAACTTTTAGTTGTTATTTACTTCCTCCTCTTCTTATACTACAGTTTGTCTGCTCACGATCTATCACTGACCTTGGCCATCTTCCACCATACTTTTCCTGTCCCTCTTCTTATAAATAAATAAATACATGTATAAATAAATAAATATAAACAAAAATATAATTGAAACCCAAAAATTCCGACCCAGACATAAAAATCTTCTCTATCATCGTGTAAACAAACCCCATTCGTAAATTATCTTTATTGATGATAAATCGCACCATAAAATATAAAAAATTGAGACCTGTGTGTGTTTATTTTGACAAGTTTAAATGTATTGTTTATACGGATTATTTTTTAAAATTTTTATCAAAGCCAGAACATATACACCACGAGGATATAAGAAGAAGAACATGAATGTTGGCCGGAGGTAGTGATGGAATGGGCTCGCAAAGAAAAGAAGAGAAGAACAAGGAAACCGGAAAGAACAAACAAATAAGAAGACGATAGGAATATAAGCCGACCAACAGAAGAAGATGAGATTAGAGAAACCATGATAGATAGAAATACGAAGACCAATAAGAAGAGTATTCACGTGAGGTCATGTAAGAAGGTTCACCCCTGGAGATGGTCAAAAATGGTAAGAAGCAATAGTACAAGAAGAAGAGGAAATCCAGCAAGGAAACGGATAGACTGGGTTAAAGAAATGATCATCATAGATGACAGTAGGTTTACAGATAGACCACGTAAGGAGATAGAGATGGAATATGAGCTGCCAAACAGAAGAAGAAGAAGAGGTAGAGCCGGGATATGAGAAGCCATGATATATAAATTATCGATAAATACACATAATGAGGAGGAAATAAGAAAACCGACAGGAAGAGTATGAGTAAGGATTATCAACTCCGTAAGATGTCAAACTTAACTTCGAGAGCTGCATTGTTTGTCTGTGCGTGTTTACTTATACATAACTTATATATAACTATCTTGACGAGTTTAAATATATTGTTGTCTCTGGACAATAATTTTTTGTATAATTTTTATCGAAACAAGGACAAACAAGGTTATATAAAAAGGAGAATCAAACGGGAAAGATTGCCGAAGATGGTGATGAAATATGAACCGACAAATAATAGTTAAAGAAGAAGAAAAAGTTCAACAAGCAAATCGATAGATGATAATGGAATACGAGCCAGCAAACAGAAGGAAAAGAGATAGACCAACAAGAACAAGAAACCACGACGGACAAATTAGAAACACATACACATAATGAGTAGGAAATAAGAAGAGGGAGAGCGAAAGTATAAAGCAAGATGGCAAAAGTTAATGATAGATCGTGAGCAGACAAAAGGTAGTATAAGAAGAAGAGGAAGTCCAGCAAGGAGATGGATAGACCAGATGATCGAAATAATAGTAAATAGATGACAGATAATAGGTGGATTTACAGAAGGGCCAAGTAACCTGGAAGGTTCATAGAGGCAACAAACCAAACCAGAAAATGAGGGGGCACATTCTGAGAAATAACTTACGTTTATTACGTAAGTAATAAAAATATAATTATAAACTGACAGTCTGGTAAGTTTTTGACACATTTGCTTTTTTGTTTTTAATAGATGAGTCATAGCCAACTGTCTCCACATTAAAACATAATATTTATCATATTAATAAGGCGTTATTATTAAAAAAATATACATTTTCGTACTGTTTTTTCGAAATTAAGTAAAGAGTCTCTTGTATAGTAATAACCGCTTGGGTGTATTTTTCAAAATAAAGTAAAAAGTGTAATTTTCACAGCAAATTTATTTTAACGTTAAAAATAATATATAGGGCGTTACATTAAAAAAAATGTGTTTGCTTCGAAACCAAAAAAAGGCGGGAGCCAGTAAAAAACAGTCTACGTCCCTGGATTGCGTTATTAAACATCCAACTTTTATTTCGTTTAATTATAATTTAATATAACTATGTAAGTATGTCACGTTTATAATTCGTGAAGATGCAATAAATAAAAATCGCTTCGTAAGTGAACTGCCCCCCGCCCCTAATTGACGCAAAATCGGGGCACCCTACGACCCGCAAATTTGTAACAATTACCCCTTCGAAACGAGGGGCCCTCGAGGGCAGGCGAGGATTAATAAAAAAAACTAGGGGGCTAAGTGGGACGTTTAGTTTGGGATTATCTCCTGTGAATTGGGAGACAGCACGGTTTGACGTGGGGCGCATGGGGGGGGGGGGGCAGGGGTTCGATGACTTACGACCACATTTACGTACAGCGCGGTCATAACTGAAGTGTTTCGACGGAAAAACTTATTTCTTAATTAATTTTAATTAATTAAAATTGAAATGTTGGCCCAACGCAGTGGCGTGCTTAGATTTTCTTATTTTAGGCTGCAATCTTAGTCTACGGTTTGATATTTTTCAAAAGGAAAAAAAATGTTTATTTTATTTATATTTTATTTGAACTTTTTCTAGTAGTAGGTTCGGGATTTTTGGCCAATATAATTTAAAACTGGCCCTTCAATTTCTGGAGTTCTTGTACATGTGAAAATGTTCGCCTGTATTATTTATTTCCCATATCGGTAAATATTATAACATATTCTTATTAGAAAATAAACAAATGAATCAATATTATTTCATTTAATCATTCTCTCTCTCTCTTCTCTCTTTGGCACTACAACTCTGGGTGAGTCTTGGCCGCATACACTATTGCCCTCCAGCTCTGTCTATCCTGAGCTTCCAATTCCCAAAGGGTTATACCCATTTTCCTCGCGTCCTCCGTAACTGCGTCTTTCCACCTCCTTCTAGGTCGGCCAACAGATCGTTTTCCTTCTGGCCTTTCACAGTATATGATATTTAAGAGTCTCTGATCATTGCTCCTAACAACATGCCCTGCCCATCTCAGTCGACCAGATTTAATACATCTTACTACGTTTTCCACCCCATATAGTTGTTCAAGTTCATTATTATTTCGACGTCTCCATTCTCCTGTTACAATATCCCTGGTTGGTCCAAAAATCGCTCGTAGTATTTTTCTTTCGAAGACCAGAAGCTTGTCGGTTTCCCTTTTGTTTAGGACCCACGTTTCGCTACCGTATGATAAAACAGGGCGTATTATGGTCTTATATATTTTTATCTTAGTTCCTCTTGTAAGTATTTTGGATCTAAGGAATCCTGATAGCGCATAGAAAGCCCTATTTGCCGATGCAATACGTGCGGCTACCTCTTTTTCGTTCCTGTTGTCATCTGTTATTGTCGCTCCTAGGTATTTGAACTCTTTTACGACTTCAAAATTGTAGTTATCTATTGTAATATTTTGCCGTATTCTTTGCCTGGGGTTCTTAGACGTTATCATATATTTAGTTTTAGCTTCGTTGATCCTTAATCCCATTCTTTGAGCATGATTTTCAAAAGAGGAGAATATTTCTCTAACATCTATAGTATTATGTGCCACAGCATCTATGTCATCGGCAAAGGCTAACATAAGTTTCGTACCATCCGTTGCGAAACCCGGTGTTATTTGGGGAGAGATTTTCTTCATGGCCCAGTCCAGAGCCAGGTTAAAAAGCAAAGGGGATAGAGGGTCTCCCTGTCGCAGGCCTGTATGTATTTCAAATATTTCTGACGTAGTCTCACCAATTCGTACTTTTGCTTTGGAGCCCCCTACGCACATTCTAGTTAAACTTATTAATTTTAATGGGATTCCCAATTCCCTCATTGCATACCATAGCTGATCCCGGTTGACTGAGTCGTAGGCCTGCTGGAAATCCAAGAATATTTGGTGTATGTCTTTATTGAATTCCCAGCATTTCTCCATAATCTGGCGGACTATAAAGATTTGATCCGTCGTAGACCTCCCCGGTCGGAATCCACATTGGTAATCTCCTAATATTTCCTCGGCATATGGTGTTAGTTTCTGCACAAGGATCAATGTCACTATCTTATAGGTGGAATTTACCAATGATATTCCTCTATGGTTACGACAGTCCGCTTTCTTTCCCTTTTTATGGATTGGTATTATTACGCTACTGTTCCACTCATCTGGCATCTTTTCGTGTTTCCATATAGTTGATATGATCTGGTGTATCATTTGGTGTAGTTCATTTCCTCCGTTCTTTACGAGTTCTGCATTAATTTCGTCTTCCCCTGGGGATTTGTAGTTCTTTAATTTGTTGATAGCCTTCTTAACGTCATCTAGTGTAGGCGGTTCCAATTCCAATTCTGCAGTATAGAAGTGCGTGTCTTTGTCACTTCCATCTACTTGTCTATTAAGCAGTTCAGAGAAATATTGCCCCCATCTTTGAATTATATCATCCTCCGACGTCAGTAGTCTTCCGGTGCTATCTTCTACAAAATTTAGTTCTCTTATCGTCTGTCCTGTTTTTCCGATTCTTATTCCTCTATAAAATTCTTTTACTTGGTTGCTCGTGTTGTTTTCCTCTATTCTTCTTACTCTTTCCTCCAAATGTTCCTTTTTCTTCCTTCTCAGTAGTCTTCTGGCTTTGGCACGTGCTATATTAAATATCTCCTTGTTTTCATTCGTGGGGTTCTCCAAAAAAGTCATTCTCTTTCTAGTCTTCTCATCCAATATATTTTTACATTCTTGGTCGTACCATCCATTTTTCTGACTTCCTGTTGTTGTTCCTATAGTTTCACTAGCTGCTTCTCTTACTATCGTCTTTAATTGTTGCCATTCGACTTCAACATTTTCTTCAGTAGTTTCAGTTTGTAGCATTTGCATTTTGTTCCTAATTGCTTCTTTATATTCTTGTACCTTTTGAAGTCTTGTAAATTTGTTTATGTCCCATTTTTTCCTCGTTTCTTTCGTGCTTGATCTTTTGGTGGACAGTTTCTCTTTCAATTTGGATCTTACTAAGAAATGATCTGAGTCACTATCTGCCCCCCGCATGCTTCTGACATCTTCAATATTACTGGAAAAACGACCATCTATCAGGACGTGGTCAATTTGGTTTTGCGTTACTCCATCGTTGGATACCCATGTTATTTTATGGATGTTCTTTCTTTGGAATTGAGTGCTCCTAACCGACATGTTCATTGCTATTGCGAAGTCTGCCAATCTGTCCCCATTATCGTTTGTTACGTTGTGTAAACTATGTCTTCCCACTACACATCTCAGATGGTCTTCCTTTCCTAGCTGGGCGTTGAGGTCCCCCATTATGATTTTTATGTCGTTCCTGGGAGCTGCTCGATATTCCTGTTCTAACAGCTCGTAGAATTCGTCTTTCTTTTCATCTTCTGCTTCATTCGTCGGGGCATGCACTGAGAACATAGTTACGTTGTGCCACCTTCCTTTCACTCTGAGTATGCATATTCTGTTGTTCACCGGCTTAAATGCTATAATAGCCGTTCGATATTTTTTGTTTACAACAAAACCACATCCGAATTCATGTATATTTTCAGACCCTGACCAAAACACTAAAGAGTTCTGCATTTGTACACTGCCTGTGCCTAGCCATCTAATCTCCTGAATGGCAGTAATGTCCATCCCGTACCTTTCCAATTGATCGATCGCTCTCGTAGCTATTCCTGGTCTAAACCAGCTTAAAACGCTCCATGTGCCTAATAGAATATCCTTATTTCGTAGCCTAGGTCGATTATCCTGGTTATCCGTCCGTCTCCGAGGCAAAAGTGTTTGATTCGCAGCGTATAAAGTTTTTCCATATGTAGGTTGCTGGCCTACAGTACAACCCCCAACCTGGAGGACCAGGTCTCAGAATTTATGACCCCCTGAGACAGGGTATCATCATTCATTCAATCATTCCGTTTTAATTAATTTTAATTTAGTCACGAGCTTCGAGAATAAACTTTGCGTGTGTTAAAATAACTAAAATAAATAAAAAATCTTCCAGGTGCGGCGATAAAAAGACATTTTATTTTATTCATTTTTATGCTCAATTAAATGAAAATGTAATTTCAGTAAAAGTCTCCCTGTTAGTGTTTACTGCTCCGATTCATAAAAAACATAAAATTCCGAAAAAAATATTAAAAGTAACGATCAAAAGGCTTTCTAATAATTTCTCTTGCAATAACAAAATTAGACGAATTAAATTTGAATAAAAAAAAACTAGAGGTCCAGAAAAAATGGCTGAAAGTCCCAAAATTGATCTCGCCGACCTTATGCCCCATCATCTCGGATAATTAATATTTTTAGATTGTAGAATTAGACTTTTTTCACTGCTACTTTCGGTTTAGCGGTTCTCCTCTTCCCAGAAAAACATCGGCAAGGCGATCATTAGTCGACAACAACAGAAAGGGTGGTTTATTTTAATACTTTAACTTTTCTAACGGCGCCCCCGTTTCCTAAAGCTCTTTGCGCGCCCTTTGCCGCCAGCGACCAAAATACCCCCGACTACGTCACTAGACAGTAGCGACTAGGCCGAAACTAACTGTCGTAACTAAGAGAAATTTGCAAAAAAACTAATTTTTGTTGTTGTTTATTGTTGCAAAGTATAAACTATTATGGGGTTGGTATTGAGTTTTCATAGCATCACTAAATATGAACAAAAAAAACGTAATTTTACAATTTTGGTCAGTTTATGTTTCAATGTGTGTACTTATTAAAATGTCGATCGATTTCTTTTAAAAATAAACGTTATATTCTCACTTTCTTTTAATCTTGCTTTATTAAAATTAATTTTTTTGCAAATTTCTCTTAGTTTATGGTGATTTTAATGCACATTAACATAGTGCAATTTCACTATAAACTATAACGGTATTTTGTACAATTTTAAGCAATAAGTTCTTGGGATACAAATCAACACCCAAATTATGAAAAAAAGTACGTGCTTTTTTCAAGTTACGAAAATGACCTGCCAAAAAGTTGACAATTATAGTTTTTATTTTTATTATTATTAATATAGAAGCTAGATTTTTGCTTAAGATCATGTTGCAGAACCAATGGTCCTGACTATAGATAGAAGGCGTAAATCTGGTTTGTGAATCTTACGGAGTGGAAAAGAAGCCGCAATAACAGATTTAAGGATGACGTAGTATTTTTTAATTCGACGATATCTTGTCATACATCCATTCACAACAACAGGAAGTTTTTCAAAATGGTATCGTATTTGTTTTTGTATGAATTTGCGAAAGTACTTCGAGCCCCACGTCAATTGTCAATAAATTAAATTGACGTACGTCCAAGCGGCTGTTTTGCGGTCGCGACGCCGCAAGATGGCGGCGTGGAATTAATCGAATCGCCGGCGGCCGCTGAGAACGTTACCCTAGCCGGAGCCGAAACCTGACAGCAAACTACCAGTCTGAAGGGCGCTCGGGTTGGGTTTTAGTGACATCCGCAGATAATGCCCAGCTTAATAATAATACGGTGCCTAAAAGGCAGGTCACTTTGTACCAAACTTCATTATTTTATTTGATCCGTCACCCCTGTAATCCCTACCACGATACGTTTGCATCGTTACGGGCCGGGAAGGGCGGGTAGTGCTCCGTGCGCGTCACTGTAATCGAATGGTGATACGTGATGTCAGAACGCGCAGCTGCGCGTCTCCCATTGGTCGCGTTTTTAAGCCCCGTGTGTGCATATGTCAGGGCCATCGGCAGATCTGCGTCGCGATTGCCGAGTGTTTATTTTGCCTTCGGATTTGGCTCGGAAGGTCTCCTACTGCCTCGTGTTACACGGGATCCCGAAAATAATTCAATAACTTAGAAACGATAACTTATTTTGTTTGGGTAATGTTAGGCACATCAAATAAGGTAGTTTTTCTCGCAGATTTCCAAACAGCCTTTAAAAACGGCTCAATAATTTGCACCTTTGGAATGTACTTTTAGAGATAGTTTAACAAAAAAGAAAAATGTGGGGTTAGTAGACAAGTTTTTTTCCAAGTGACACTATCAATTTTCTGACATATAAGCCTACATCATATTTTTTTAAATGGAACATCCTGTATATTATTTACATTACATTAATGTAACACACTCTATTTTTTAGTAAACTCTTTTTTGATAAATCGACAAAAATAGGAAACTTTCAGATAATTTAAAAGAGTGCCCCGACCGACAAATAAAAATACGTTTATGTTTGACATATTGGTAAACAACTTTGGTGGTTAAATTATTCTCCAAACCATCCGCGAAAGGAGTGATATGCTTCAAGTAGACTTTCTTAAATGAAAAAAATAAGGCAAACCTATTAGGATTCTCTGAAGCACATCTATTTTCCTCTATTACTAGAGTATATGAAGAGACAGGTATTTCGAGGCGATCAATAAACTCAGTTTTGAAAAAATCTAAATAAACTTCATTTAAATTTCGTAAAACTCAAAAACTAAGTGCAGAACAATGTCAAAGGAGGATGCAGTTTTGTTCGGATTTTTTAAATAAACATAATGAGAATAATAATTTTTTGAAAAACATTTTATGGACCGATGAAAGTTCGTTCACTACAAGAAAGGGTTGTAAAAGACCAAATACACGATATTGGTATTTAAATAATCCTAGAGAAATACACGAAATAAAAAGCCAGGGGTAAAGTCTGTTCATGGATATAAGAAAATGACTAACTGATACGAATTAAGGAAAGACCCGGGCAAACACATATGGCCGAACAGGACCGGACTTTGCTTAGAATTTAATTTTATTTATGTTTAAATCTAAAATAAAATTACAAATTAATTTTATTACCTACTTAAATTACTTAAAATTATTCACACAATATATCTATATATATAACTTAGTGGAGGGATGTTAAGAACTTCAGTTTCTATAATGTATAATGTACATTTAGATACATGTAGTTTTGGATTGTTGCTTTTGTGTCACATGAGGCAGGGGTTTTATAATAAAAAATTGTTACTCAACTTTGTTTCTTTCATATTCAGGCAGGGAAATTTTGGCGCTGCCCTCGTACCTTTACAGCGTTAATATTACTATTAGGCCTATTGTTACTATTGATCTCATTTGTATATTGTTACTGTGATATTAAGTTATTGACGTCACAGTTCACGCTCTTATGTGAAAGACCAACCACATGAGCTATTATATTTTTTTATAGTTTTCTTTTACGCGTTTTTCTTTTATTTTTATTACTTACGCTTTTTTTTTCACCAACCATGAAGATTTCCGGTTCTGCGGAGCGTCTAGTGGAAGTAAAAAAAAAAACAAACACTCGAAAATTTTCGAAAAATATATTTAAGTGTACAAGTCAGTCCGTAGAAAAATAAAGGCGACCGGCGATCAACGTCGGCCATTTTCTATGTAGAAAATCGTTTTTTTTTTCAATATCCCGCATCACAGATTGGCAGTAGTACTATGTAGTATCGTTGGGTGGGCTTGGTGGGGTCCCGTCTCATCCTCTCAGCGCTGCGACTTGTACATGTCGCAGATAATCTTCACGATGGGAATGTCCCCTATCGTTTTCTTGAAGAAGAGCTCCTCTATGGTATCCGCGGGGACGTTCCTCACCCCGGAGAGCAGCAACAGCAACTTGCCGAACCTCAGAGGTTGCTGAGGTTTCGCCGTTCCCAAGTACTTGCTCAGCGCGAGCTGAGCGTCGTTCTGCACCGCCTGCACCCTGGTGACTTCCTCCAGACTCTTGCACGTCGTCGTCGGCGGAGGCGTCTTGAACAACGCGACCACCCGTAGACACGCGAACTCCTGGTGATCCATCTGGAAATGTCTGACGTCGGCGAGAACCTCTTGGAAGTCCCGTAGCTTCCGCAGGAAAATCGTGTGATCTTCGGAGCCCCGCGCGAGGGACGCGAGGTCGGTCGGGGGCAGCACCTGCGCCGCCCCCAAGATAAAGAGCTCTTTCCAGCCTTCTTCGAGGAGGAGCAGCTGGTCGGGTAATGAGAGGGCGGTGAACGCGTCCAGACTTTTCGTCCATTGCACGTTCATGAAGAGCAGTCTAGCTGCCGACTCGCATATGGCTTCGGGTGTGACGAGAGTCGGCGGCGGCGTCAGCGGCGGGCTGATTACAGGGGGCGGGAAGTGCGCCAAGGACGGCACCTGGAAACCAGAGAATAGTGATAAACCCAACTGGCGTTTTCTAGAAATCTTCTCTATTTCTCCGTCGACTTCTTCAGACGCTTCCACTGTTTGAGGGGGCCGCCGTATTGGTAAAAAGGTTTACTTATATACAGTCGGGGCTCAATATAGCGAAATTGAAGTGACTGCTTTTTTTTTAATATAAAGGGTTATGGGCACTTGAAAAATAAAAATACGCATATGTGTTCTGTAATATTTAATTATTTTATATACACATTTTAACTACATGTTTCAAATAATCGGTCATTTTCTTTTGAGTACGCCGATACGCATCTAGTGTTTTCGCTTGTATTTTCACTATTTCTTCGAGAGGCGCATCTTCCCCATGACACATAAAACGTTCTCTAGCCGCTTAACTGAATATTGAACGGTTGGCGGTGATCCCAGATCAACTTCTTCATCTTCTTCTTCCTCTTGGTGCTCTTCCTCGCCCTTTCTTGCATGTTGTAATATGGCTTCCTCTGTCAAGTCTGCTGTTATAGGCAAATCCTGATCTATCACCATAAAATGCATTCGCTTAGTGGCTGATCATCTTCCAAGTCCTGTTCGTATCCTGTCTCAGTAATAAGTCCTGCATGATGATACGAGTGTTGAATTGTTTCTACTGACACCTTTTTCCAAGTTCTATTTGAACTTCCCCAACCATCCTTCCGAAGCCTTGAAACCGATAACGCCAAGCTGTTCAGCAAACTTTTCTGCTTTTAGTTTTACGATGGGTCCAGAGAATGATACATTTTTAAGATGTTGCTGTTGGAACCACTGCAACATTTTTCTTTCGGTATAGACAGTGAGAAATTCGTTGTACAGGGTGAATTAATACATAGCTTTGTATGGAGACGTAATAATACCACAAATTTTGTTCGTAATACAGAGTTTTATGTTATACAGAATTTCGCTGTAGGAAGTTTTCACTGTACTTACAAACCCAAAGGCCACGAGGCTGCCCAATTAAAAAGTGATTAAAAGAATGTTACAAAATTTCGTAGATTTTTCCTTCAACAAATGTAGGCTTAAGTTGAATAAATCCGTGTCTTCGTTGTTCAGAAAAAACACGGTTATTGGGCAGGGTGGTCCAAATTCGATAGAAGTCGAAAACAAAAAAATTTTTATCGTGATACGTCAAAGCGTTTCTGAGCTTAAAAATGCGCGTTTCTAAAAACCCTCTATAATTTTTTCATTTGTAAAGATAGAGATTTTTTGTTTTTTTCTTAAAGCGTTTCGTTCACGGGATATAACACAAAGTGACATTTTTTCAAATGGAATACCCCAATTTAAAGAAAAATGGTTTTCTAATAAAATATCCTGTCAAACGATGTGCCATACACCTATTTTTATTAAGTAGTTAAAAAGATATCTGCAATTTTTAATAATTACAATAGTAGGCTGTGCTTAACTGTGACCTATGCAGTTTCCCGGTATCTGAGTCAAAAATGGCGTCTGCGTCAAGCTATAAAAATGTTTGAACACTTTGAAAAGTACGACATGATAAAATGTTATATTGAAAGTAACGAAAATCGACAGAGGACAAATTATTGGCCCATATATTTTTGATAGAAATTTAAATGCAGAAAGATACCAACAAATTCTCGAAGAGCAGGTAATTGCGTTTATTGACAATTTGGCACTTCACGACGCAAGAGATATTACTAATTTGCTAAATAATGTACTGGATCGAAAATAAAGGTCCTATATAATGGCCCCCCAGGTCTCCAGACCTGACCCCTTGCCTTTTTACGAGGGAGAATCCAAGACCTTGTATTTCGAAATCGCCCAACCACTAGAAGGGAATTGGAAGAGGCACTTCGTACTGTATTGAGACAGCTTCGTGCGGTAGAACCTCTTAATGCAAAAAATAGCGTCAAAGGAAGGTGTAGGATATGTTTATAAGAAAACGGCCGTCAATTTGAGCATTGGTTTTAGAATTAAAGAAAATTGCTTTTAATAATTTTATTTTTATTATTTTAGGGTTGGTAATTATTCTGAACTAGGAGTTATAGTGCAACTTGATTTTGTATGAAAAAAAAAAACAATAAAATTTTATCTACACATTTAGAGAAGAAGTAAATGTTCAGATTTTCACGAAATTTTATTTATATATATATATATATATATATATATATATATATATATATATATATATATATATATATATATATATATATATTTTTACATGACAATTGTTTCGACAACACCGCATCTTTATCAAATGTAATATTTACAAACTACTTGCTTAATCAATACATTTGAATGTCTCATTTTGCTAATCTCCATGGCTTTCAATAAATTTAATTTGTGTTAAAATGTGTTTTTCTGTGTTTAAGTGTGTAGCATAATTAGAATCTAGACTATTGTTTTTAAACGCTCTTTTATGTTCGTTAATGAGTTTCTTGAATGATCTACCTGTTTGTCCAATAGACACCTCTATGAATGTTATTAGAATGTGTTTGATATTGTGACTTGCCATTTGTTGTTCTTGTAATGTATTTAATGGCCAATAAAGTCTAAAGTCTATTATTATAGTTATTATTATTATTAAATACCAGCAGGGCTCTTCCGTCGAGTTTTTCATAGAATGAGAGTGTACTGCTGTGGCACTTTGAAAACCGGAGGAGTCCAGAAAATTTGAACGAAGGTACTTACCCTGGGCATCATGAGGCCGTGGCACAGGAAGGCGGGCGGTACTGCCGGGGCGACCGCCATCGACTGGTACATCGCGTCCTGCGAAGAAGGCCCCTTGGACATGGCCAGATTGAGGGCGGTACCCGCGGGTACCAGCGGCGAAGGTCCCGGTGCGTTGGAGGACCGCTGGTGGTTCTCGAAAAATGACGTCATCACGCGTCGCAGGGTCGAATTCCTGGGACCCCGTTCGTGTTGCACAGCTGCAAGGGTGTTTTTTTTTTTTCGAGAAAAATCCACAGGCTACCGTAATACTTTTTACAAAACTTCTGGATTCCGCCTGCGTCGAACTTGCAAAACGTTTCGCCAGTCGTCCTGTTGGCTTCTTCAGAGCATGACTAAAACTCAAAGTTCTGAGCGCCGGAGGAATTCAGAAGTTTTGTAAAAAGACACGATTATACTGCAATAGTTCGGATCACTTTCTCGCAGTAGCAGTTCCAATTCTGGCGAAATGTCCCTTTCAATTTTTATAGTGTAACATCAAATTTTACATCTATTTTATTTCTTAATTTTTCCTTTCTTTCTTTTAGTTCTAAACAAGCGCGTACGGCACCTTCAAATTCATATCCTTGATTTTTTTTAAATTCGTCTTCTCAAGGGTACGGTGTGTAACGTTACAGATCTAGACCACACAAACTTGCAACCATTTTTTTAAGTCCTTCAGGTTTCCGTTACTAAGTAGGAAAGCATCTCCTTCCCTTACCACAGTTTCTGCCCGTGTGATAATAATCCGCAATTTTGACCACAAAATAATTGTCCAGCGTCGAAGATCTTCACCATTTGATAGAAGTGGCAAAACACAAAATTGATGGTTTTTGTGTTCTTTTATAAAAAAAGTAAAGGTAACTTTTTGAGCTGTACAAGGGACCTACCGTCCTTGTTCATGCCGGCCTCCTGGCATTTCTGCAGCCTGCACGCGCGACACTGGTTCCTGTGAGCCTTGTCGATCGTGCAGGAACCCTCCTCCTTGCCCTTGCAGATGTACTGGCGGTTCCTGCGTATCGACCGCTTGAAGAATCCTGCGCAGCCATCGCACGCGAATATGTTGTAATGTTTACCTGACGAATAGTCTCCGCAGACCTTGCAGGGGATGTCCAATATACGACCTGCAAAGGAAAGGACTGTCAGTGAGGACTGTTCCCCCTTAAAACAGACTATACGTATTTTATTTTTCGTTTATTTCTCTATGGGTCGGAACCGAAGCCTGTGATAGAAACTATTGTGACGGGAGATGAAACTATGGTTCTCTATTATGACCCCCTATCAAAAAAAAATCAATGGAGATGCGTCGTAAGGGTGAAGCACCTCCAAGAAAATTCAGAGTCTGCCAGTCAACAAAAAAGGTGATGGCCACGATGTTTTGGGATTGTGAAGGAATTTTTTTGATAGATTTTAAAGAAACTAATACCACTGTCAATGGTAAATATTACTCAACATTACTACATAAATTGCGAGACTGCATACGTGTAAAACGTCGAGGAAAACTGACCAGAGGCGTGCGTCTTTTGCACGATAATGCACCTGTCCATACTGTTGGTGTCGCACAAGCTGCCATTTTAGAGAGTGGGTTCCAACAGATAGATCGTCCTCATGTCATTGTCAACATTTCAAGGGTTTTGTAGCACTGTATTCCTTTTTTTTTACAAAAGTCACCTTAGTTTTTGAACGCACCACGTAAACGCCCGAAATTCCAAAGACATCGAGAAACGACATTCATACAATTTCAACGCCTAAACATGACTTACTTTAGAAATAAACCAATTAAAATGTCCGCTAATAAAAATATTTATTTACTTATAAAATAGTAAGTTTTTCAAAAACCAAGCTTATACTATATGTGTAAAGAAAACAAAAAATGAAGGCACCTCCATGGCAGGTTGCGATATGAGACTGGCGTATCACGTCATGGGAATTATCATAGTCTTTTATATTTTATGAGGAAACGCGTTACATTAATGCGCCACGTGCCTGATACTAAAAAAATAAGACTGCACTCTTTCTGTTGTTATTTTAGACATATAAAATAATGTTTTGTGATACTCATCTTATTATCTGCGTCATTATAATTTCACACAATATTTTTGTTTTATTAAAAATTACATTTTACTTTGAAGAAGACGTTATAGAATCTTATAGCGCCTTATTTGTTCATCGAAAAGCACCAATGAAGCACGCTCGGATTGAATTTTGATCAAATCTTTACCGTTTTTTTTTAATTTAAAACGTTTTTTTCACAATCAAGCACGGTCTCGCGCTTTAAAGCGGCCTTAACTTCAAATTTCGCAGTGAATTCGCAGCCTACTCTGATCCGGCGTTCCGTTTAGTCGATAGTCGATCGATAACGCGCGAGTGGCTCGATCTTATCGAACGTGTAGCACAGTTAGCGTCAAGTAGTTCCGATAACGTTGCGAATGATGATTGTCGATGGTATTCGCCAGAAATTTGAAGCGAGTCCCGAAAAAAAATTCGAAAATTAATAATAATAATAAATAAATATTTTCATTAGCGGACATTTTAATTGAAATTTTATGATGGTCGTTTCACGATATCGATTTCTGCGACGCTAATTTCTTTTATTTGATTACCGTGGGAACAATTCATGGATTTTGCATCACGATAATGCTCCTGCTTACTCGTCGTTGCTTGTGTCTAATTTTAGGGCCGAAAACAAAACCAACACAACCAGAAACTAACCAGAACAACAGATGTACTTCATCTCAAGAATAAACATTTTTGGTCCACCAATAATCCACCGATTATCTAAATAATAAATATTGACTTTGGATAGGTAGACAAAGAACCATCAAATGACCTGCCAACAGCCCCGACCTGAGTCCTTGTAATTTTTTTTTGTGGGGATACTTAAAAAACAAAATTTATCATAATGGGCCTGAAAGCGATAAGAGAAAGACTTAAAATCGTTTTACACGATCTAAACAGAGAAAACCCTAATAATAGGAAATTCAAAGGAGATATTGTTGCATGTACAGAAAATAATGGAGGTTATGTGGGTAATGTTTAGCACTAATATTGATATTTTTATTGTTTGAATATTTTTTATATTTGGCGTTTGTCTTCCTCTGTCTAACCCATTTGAAATATTTTTAGTTATTTAACTCAAAAGTAGAACATTGTTAAAGCAATTGCAAACATAGATAAAATGGTGGCTATCAAGGCAGACTTGACCTTTTTGTTCCGCACTTTTGTGTTCCCAATTATGTTTGCGAAAAAGTTACCTATTTCAGAGATATCCATTCTTACAATACACGAAAATGTGGTAATTTTATGTTGAGAGAATGTTCTATTTTTAAAAAATGACGTTGCTGTCATTTTGACAGCTTTCGATCGTCGTTTGTTTTTTCTGACATTAGCGTAAGATAATAGAACAAGAATATTTTGTATTTACGCTTTTTGTATAACTAACGAAAATATCGCGAGTCCGGTACTGGCTTTGAGACGCTGGCGGTGAGGGACGACGTCGACACAACGAGACAATCTTTCAGATTTGCCGTTGCTGCGCCCGTAAGAAGCGACGCTTAGGCGTATATACTCGTATATATATATGAATACTCACACATAATCGATGTCGTTTACGCAAGAAATGGCCGACACTCTGATCTGGACTGATCGCGAAGTCGGTCGAATTTTTTTAATAAAAGATAACGGCGGCGGAAAGCCGATTGTCGATCGTCAGCGTTCGTCAATTAACTTCAAACTCCAGGTGATTAGACGCAGATAACGTCCGAGGTGAAGGAAAACAAAATCACGAACGAGGCCTGATATCACGACGCGGACGCGTGATTTTTTTTTTATAATTTGTGCAAATTAAATAAAATTATGTGACGAATATGCTCTTTTCACATCATAACGTTTTCATTAGCTGTAACTTTTTCTTCGAGATATCAAGGTAAACAAAAAAAAATGAAGGGTTAGTAGCCAGTTTTTTTCCAAGTGACGTATAAAACAAAACACTGTCTAGCCTACATCATTTTTTTTTTAAACGGAACACAATGTATATTATGTATGCATGACTACAATGGTGTAACACACTTTATATTTTAATTTTTATATAAGAGAGCCCTGACTGTCAAATAATACGTTTATGTTTGACATGAAGAGCACTCCCAGTCTCCTCTATTACTAGAGTATATGAAGAGACAGATATGAAGAGAAAGAGACAGAGACTCTGGGATTTGAGTTTTGAAAGAATATAAATATAATAACCAAAACTAAGTGCAGAACAATGTCAAAGGAGGATGCAGTTTTGTTTGGATTTTTTAAATAGACATAATGAGAATAAGGATTTTTTGAAAAACAGTTTATGGACTTCTGAAAGTCCGTTCACTACAAGACAGGGTTGCAAAAATACGCGATATTGGTAGTTAAATAATCGTAGACAAATACATGAAATTAAAATCCAGGGGTATGGTCTGTTCATAGATATAAGAAAGTGGCCAATTGCTTTTGAATGGGATTATCCAAGGGTGGTCATTAACATACAATGCAACAAGATTATTACCTCAAGTTTCGAAATTTCTTTCTTTCTTTCCCAAACAAAACCCCAAATAATTAAATTATAAGCAAAGTTCGGCCATATTTCATTCTTACGGCTTGCCCGGGTCTTTCCTTAATTCGTATCAGTTAGTCACTTTCTTATATCTATTAACAGACTTTACCAATCAATTAATGTATGGTGTGGTGTCATAGACGGGCATATTTTGAGTCCTAGTTAACTGGAGATCATTATTTGCAACTCTTAGAACACCAAATAGAACAATATATAGAAGAAGTAAATATACCAGCGCTGATTACAGTGCACTCCTCACAATGATGTGAAAGTTAAACTGTTTTCTTTACACGGAATATCCCAAAGGTTGGTTAGGGAACGGCGGAACTATGCATTGGCCAGCCAATAGCCCTGACTTAACTTTAATGGATTTGGGTACGCATAAAAAATCACGTGCACACTTGCAATAATGTTGCGGAGCTTCGGCAAAGGATTTCAGAGGTAATCAATCAGTTAAGAGGCAATCCGGAAATGTTTGATCGAATCTGCTTTCGTTTTGGAAGAAAAAAACATGCTTTAATGAAGATGTTGAGGGATTTTTGCACAAGTGGTAAATTTGGTTTTGACGTTATATTTCTTTTGAACTTTTGATATGTGGTCAGTGATGTTTTGAATGTAACGAAGGACAACAGTGGCAAGTGTAGGATTACTTTCGGCCTCATTGCTATTGGAAGGTTGTGGTGAAGTGTATTTTGTGATAGAACGCTTAATATGTTTATTGTGGAAATTATTAGAGGGAAGAGCATAGGTAAGGTGTTTTAACAAGAGAGTTTTGGTTAGTTTGAAGTGAAAGGAATTAAGTAAGGTGGATATTTTGCTAGAGAGTATGTTGGAGAACCAATGGTGCTGACAATAGGTCGAAGGGGTCATTCTAGTTTGTCTGATAGAGAAGAAGCCTTATTGATAGATTTAAGGTTGACGATTTGTGTTCACGACCACCGTAGCATTTTCCTATATCTGCAATATTGGATTTACGGGATTTTGATTATTTAAGGATTTCTTTTCATTAGCTGTTTGACGTGGTAGTTTGTTTAGTAATGAATCGAGATTTGACATGCGCAATAATACGTGGGACAAGGACAAAGTCGGAACCTTTTGAAATAACTAATTTTCCCGTTTCCGAAAGTTGGTGCTATGATACATTGATCACAGTGTTTGGTAGTTGAGAGAAGTTTGATGGGTTCCCTAGTGTTAATTTTGCAAATTTCTGAAGATAAACGAAGATTTAAAACTTTGTCATGGATCATGTTTGAAAGGGTATCGACCTCGGATGGGGACTAGATGGAAGCACTTCTTCTACTTGGCCTATTCCCTTAGGAAGGGTTTGATGAATTCTTTCTTGAAGTAAAGCGAATCTAGATTTACGAAGAATCTTATAAGCTGATGAGGTTTTACAGAGTAATCTTACCAGCAGGTCTCTGACTTATAGTATAGTAGAATAGGCATTGTAACTTAGTTTTCGTTACATTTTTTCGATTGAATTGTCGTCCTACTTCCTGCGCTATCACTATACCGTTACTATGGGTGCGACCCACAAGAGGTTCGCCCCTAGTGCCCCGCCCCGATAGCAAGGGAGCAGTCGCCAGCGGAAGTTGCTCGTTTTACGTGGCTGGAAGAGGACAAGTTCCGGCTCAATACAATTTGCAATTACCGCGCAAGCATGTCTCACCTGTACACTTGTCGGAGGAGCGTTCTTCGTCACAGATATCGGAGATGTTTTAGCATAAAACCGTAGACACTCAAAACCATGAGCCGGGTTATTCATTATATTTTGACACCCACCTACAGGGTTAATTTTGAAAACAAAGGAACAAACGAATATATCATTAACATTTCGTTTAGCCGTTTTTGCGATATTTCAGTTTAAAAATAATTATCATTCGATTTCTGGACAATGGCCAAGTTATTTGAAAATGGTCAAGTCTGCCTTGATAGAAACAACATTCTATCGGAAAACAAGAAATAAAATGACATAAATGTTGAAAACATTAGTTTTATTTTGAAAGATTAAGATTGAAGTAAATAGAGAAAAAAATGTTAAAAATTTATACTATATTTCCAAAAAACGCCTTTTATTAGCTTTTCTTTTATAACTCTTCTTTGGACAATCTCTTTTTAAAGACCAGCAGTAATCTGTCATCATGTGACAATCCCGGCGATCCTGATACCGTCCTTCCATCACTTTTAGATCCTGGCGGTTCCATCAGTTCTTCTGTTTGTTATATGTTCTTCACTATATATTATCTAGATGATTGCGAAGATAGTATAACTTGATACTCATTTTTGCTCCTAGAATCTGAAAATTTGTCAGCATATTTGCACAATTTTCTCATAATTTGGTGCTTTATGATTACCTAGGAAATTTTCGACTATCAATACAAAACTTTTTCAAGCTTTACTTTCCGGAACAGTCAGAACTTTGATAAAATCCTTCATCATTTGCCGTATTTGAGGACCATCAAATATTCCACCTTTCAACTTTTCCATACTAAGGTTAGGAAATTTCCTACAAATGTAATTAAAACAGTTTCAGTCCTTGTCTAATGCTTTTACAAATTGCTTGATCATTCCTAACTTAATATGTAATGGTGGGAGTATGATTATGTCTCTGCTTACCAATGGCCCTCTTATTACATTACCTTTACCGACAGTTAAAGAAACATCTTAATTCCAATGATGTTGCTTTGCTCTACTCTCCCACATACAAATAAAGCACGGGTATTTCGTGTATTCACTCTGTTGACCGAGTAACAAATTAACCATTTTCAAATCTACACAAATCGGCCATTGATGTTAAGTATTTAATTTTTTCTCAAACTAATTTTACATTTTCATACTCCTCTTTGAGCTTTGTTGAATGGGCAATTGGAATAGATGCAAATTTATTACTATGGTGCAGTAAAAAGCGTTTCTAACTTCTTTTAGAAGTGTCAATAAAAAGTCGCCACTCAGTAGGTTTGTATGCTGTAAAGCCCATGTATAAAAGCAGCTTCGCGATATCATTACAGCACACCAGACCTTCACTAAAAAATTGCAATAACCCTCGTGTCCTGTATGTCGTATTTGTCACTGTTGGGGCCAATAAATTCTTTCAATCTTGAGGCTAATAATTCTCACCTTTGTTTTGATAAATAGAGATCACGTATTAAGTAACAATCATCGAAATGTTGTAGGCTCCATCCAGATCATCGGAATACCAAAGTCTAATCCAGAACGTTCTCGTTTTTTCCATAACCGCAAAGACTCCACGCATAACTTACAAACTTTATGAGGAACCCATGGTTTGTCCATTTTAAAACCGAAATATTCAGAGTAAGCCTCCTTTATAAAGTCTGTAATGTTTCGTTGTTGTTTTTTTGGTAAATAAATAATAATAATAATAAATAAATACCGGAAATATAACAAAACAAATCAGTACTACATTTACACTTTCTTCTTGACGAACTCATATTTTAAAAGACAAAACAAATACATATTTAAATATATATTCAGTAACTGAAACGAAGTATTAACTCATAAGAACTTATTTAGGTTCGCGTGTAGGTACTTCGTATTGTCGAATAACTGAGATCTCAGCTGTTCTGCGTATATATATATATATATATATATATATATATATATATATATATATATATATATATATATATATATATATATATATATATATATATATATACACGTGAAAACATAAACATTTTCACAGATATCCAGGGCAACATAAATTAGAAATGGGGCCACTATCCATTATTGCTCTTAAGTTTTTGCTTCATTTGTAAATTTAAGATCCTCATTTTCCCATTGAATTTTAACATGATCACGCGAAAAATTATAGCTTCTAGGGGGAGCAAGTAGCATAATTTGCCTTTTTTTTTAGAATTTTGCTTAAGATTGGGTTCTTTGCTATACTGAAAAAGACTTTTAAGATCCAAATTAAGATTAGCTTCGACATTATCATACTTGGCTGGGCTGGGTGTCATCAGCATATGAATGAATTTGAGAAAATTTGACTTCCTTAGACATATCAAATGTGTACAAGAGATACAACAGAGGTTCAAGAATTGAACCCTGTGGCACTCCCGAAGTAACGTTACCAAAATCTGATATACCGATATTAGTCCTAACGAACTGTGCTGTGCTAATATATATTTCTGAAAATCTTAAATTATTTCCAATTAATGTGAAAAATAATATAGATAACTAGTAAACTGTTAGAGCAAGTGAAAGACAAACTACACCCCTAGAATCTACGGAAAAAATCCTGTGCGGTGTGTAATCGCTTTTTTTGAAACACCCAGTATATTATTGATACATACATAAGTTAAAGTAATAAGAGACTTGATGGTTTCGTCAGTAGGTACCAATATGCCTACTGATGTATATTTTGTGCCGATTTGACAGTATCTAACCCAGTGCGACAGATAGCGAAGTCTCTGTAGGTTTCATGGGTGCAATATGTAGCGGAAAGTCCCATTTCGAATGTAGTCTGATGGAAATCGACATAAAAAGTGAAGAAAAACAAACCAAACCATATATAACCAGGACTGACCCAGACGCACCCGTGTGCTGTGAACGCACCTTAAAACTGAGTGTAATTTGTATATACGGTGCTTTGCTAATCGACTTTGGTACTGTGTGCAAAACAGATTTCGCGTGCAAAATACCAATCGATAACCTATGGTACAGATGATAAGGCCGATAAGCGCCCGACATTCCGTATACATTCTACATCTATGATAAGAGCAATAGCAAAGGACGTGATTAAAGGCGTTCGGAGGGCTTCAATATTGTCGTATTATACAGGTTGTCCCAAAAGCCGTTAATATATAAGGGTTGGATTTTATACCAACGATCGAAAGATTCGTTTTTGTGAACATATTGCAGTGAGCGTTCTGGTATCGTTAATGGTGAAAAAAGAGATTTTTTTATCTAAATATAAATTTTAGTAATTTTGAGTTAGAAAAAAAGTCGGGAAGTATTTTAAAAAAATTAAAAATCGCGTGTGCAAGGGTCTACAAAGAAGACCATTTTTCAAAAACCATTTACAAGAGCGAAAAAACTATTGAACCAGAAGACGCAGAGGAAACGACTCCATAAACTTCTATTCTTGACAATTTTTCAAAAATAGACAGGTGCGCCTGTTGCAAATTAAAAAAAAAGAAAAATGGATGAAAAATTGGCAATAATTTCAAATCTGTGTTTTAAATGTCAGTTTCTTTTACACGACGATATAGCCCATATAGACAGCTTAAACTTTTGTATTTACGGTTTTCAAGTATTGTACAGGGTGTTCGCGATATTCCGTGCAATATTAAAAAAAACATAAGCAATAAAATAAAGCGAAGTATATTTTTTTAATTTTTGATTTTTTTTTGTGGTTATTATGGCATCCAGAAAAACAGCTTTTCCTCCAAAGCCGTTCATCCGATAGTAATACGTGGGAGACTCGGCGCTATAACTGTTTTACTTATGGACAAAAATCTAAAAGACCCTGAAAATTGTTCTTTTTGTATTTACGGTTTTCGTCTATCACATGTTCGAGATATTTGAAAAAATCCAAATGAAAATGACTATTTCTCGCTGTCAATCTAGACACAATGACGTCATTTAATATTACCACATATTGCATGGTCTCAGAAAAGAAGTAGTTCCCATTATAATTTGAAATTGCAATTACCAATAAAATGTTTAATATTTACCGAAGTTTGCTGTAACTTTGAAGTTCGACGAGGTGTGAAGGACTCTTGATACAGGGTGTATCCACAATCAAATTGGATCGATTTTGCGACAGTTCCATAGTGGTCCGCAGGAGCACGATAGATAAACATTGCGTCCCTCTAGGACAAGGATCCGCAAAGCGCCTTCTTTTTAAAATAAAAAGCCGATTTGCGACGAACTTGCCCCGCTCACCGACGATTTTTCGAAAGCAATCTGTTTACTTTTAATAACTTTGTATTGTTCCATATTACTATTACATTTATCTATCATACTATATTTAATTTATAAATTTAATTATAACTATTATTATTATTATTATTATTATTATTATTATTATTATTAACTTTTTCCGAAACGCAGAGTAAAAACGATTATTCTATGGTCTACACTCAAGAAATACATGAGGAATAAAATTTTTGTAAATGGCTTTACCCAATAACACTCGTTAAGGTTTTATAACTAATATGAATTATAATATAAATATATTTGACACATCGGTGAAGTTCTTTGGCAGTAACCCTTTTTGCGGCCAGAAACAATATAGAACGTAACGTTCTCATTCGTTTTCCAAATCTAAAGGTACTTCAACTCTTCCAACACACTAAGACTCGTACAGGGTGCGTCAATTATAGAATTCATCGTCTCGATAAAGCCAAAAGCTGAAAAGATCATTATAACGCACAATTCAAAGCCATTTTACTGTTAATAATAACACGTCCCCAAACCTAAATATAAGGTTGTTCGGAAAGTCATTTCGTTTTTTCCCGTCAGAGGACGTTACGTTTTTTCGAAACCAATTTCACACTTAAGCCGCATAACCATTATATGTCTTGAGAGTTGATATTGCAAGGCTTGTGTGTGAAAAAGTTCTATTAATTCTACGCAGTAGTTTTTGGTTGGTGCCCTTTTAAATATGGAGAGCAATAAGCAGCATTTTCGTCATATTTTACTTTTTTACTTCAGAAAAGGAAAAATGCTGTCCAAGCGAGAAAAAAATTGACGGATGTGTATGGAGAAGGCGTGTTAGCAGTACGCCAGTGCCAGAACTGGTTTGCAAAATTTCGATCCGGCAATTTTGATGTCGAAGATGCACCACGGTCTGGAAGGCCGGTCGAAGCTGACGAAGATGCGATAAAGGCATTAGTTGATGCAAATCGGCGAATAACCACACGAGAGATCGGTGAGAGATTAAATTTGTCGAATTCGACTGTTTATGGCCATTTGAAAGGCATGGGCTTAACTTCGAAGCTCGATGTGTGGGTGCCCCTTATCCTTACGGAGCGAAATTTGTGTCGTCGCGTTGACGTGTGTGATTCGCTCCTCAAACGTCAAGAAAATTATCCATTTTTGAAGCGGATTATTACTGGGGACGAAAAATGGGTTGTATACAACAATGTTAAACGCAAGAGGTCATGGAGCCGAAAAGATGAACCGGCTCAAAGCGTGTCAAAAGCCAATATTCACCAAAAAAAGGTGATGCTCTCCGTTTGGTGGGATGTCAAAGGAATCGTTTTTTTTGAGCTTTTGCCGGACAATACAACGATTAATTCAGAAGTCTATTGTCATCAACTGGACAAATTGAATGATTCACTTAAAGAGAAGAGGCCCGAATTAATCAACAGGAAGGCTGTAGTATTCCACCAGGATAATGCGAGACCTCACACAAGTTTGGTCACTCGCCAAAAACTTTTACAGCTTGAATGGGACGTACTGCAACATCCACCATATTCTCCAGATCTGGCGCCTTCCGACTACTATTTGTTCCGGTCCCTGCAAAATTTTTTGTATGGCAAAATCTTTACCTCAAATGAAGAGGTCAAAAACCACCTGAACCAGTTTTTTGGCAGCAAGGACCAAAACTTTTATGAGAGGGGAATTATGTTACTGCCAGAAAGATGGCAAAAGGTGTTGGACCAGAATGGGCAATATATAATTTAATAAAATATTTATTCATTATACGAAAACTGTCTTTCATGTTCCCCAAAAAAAACGAAATGACTTTCCGAACAACCCAATAGCTTTTGCGATATTTTCATTTTACAGGATGGTTTCGATTTTCTTAAACGGCACTCGCGCATATTATTATGTTTTCCGAAAGATTTTTCGATGATTTTCAATTTGTTTCAACTTTTTATAACGCCCGTGACAAAATGATAGATTTTTACCTCATAACCGAATAAATAACTTCGAACAATTTTCGTAAAGCCGAATAAATTAACATGATTAATACATTTTGTTGTAATTCAACCGACATTTAAAAATGAGGTGCTTTTTTGTGGTAACTTTGGAAACCTGTACCGGGCGTTCAATTTCTCACGACAACATTTTAATTGGCTGGAACTTTTTTGTTTTTAGAAATATCAAGGCAAACAAAAAACAAAATGCAGGGTTACCAACCAGGTTCTTTTTCAAGTGGCGTAAAAAACAAAACACAATCAATTTTCTGACATGTAAACCTACATTATATTTTTTTAAACGGAACACCCTGTATATTATATATGCGTTTAATAGAATATCTTATTCCAGTTACAATGATGTAACACACGTCAAAAACGAGTGTACTAAAATATAAAGCGTATTACATCATTGTAATCGGAATAAGATATTCTATATATAATATACAGGGTGTTTTATACGTCACTTGGAAAAAAACTCGTCCACTAACCCTAGATATTGTTTTTTTGTTTACCTTGATATCTTTAAAAACAAAAAATATTACAGCCAAGTGAATACTGTACATATGGGACCCTTACTGGAAGACGGGGGGCTCTGGGTCTTCAACTGTCCCTGCTCGAGCTTAACCAACGCGTCCACACTCGCACCCAACATCATCCCGACATCGAACGGCAACATAAAAAAAAAACACGGCGAAAAATCGAAAAAAAAAACGGAAAAAAAAATTTCGAAAAATTGCTCCGCAACTCCCGAGAGCGTCGCGAACAGTGAAGTTCGCCCGCGTTATCGCCCGGGATTTATTAGGGAAAAGGAAACAACCACCGAAGGGCAACCCCCGAATCCCTATTGGCGCCCCACCCTTGCGTCGCGGCCCTACGGCCCTTCCCACGACTGCGGGGAGGCACGGCAGCGTGCGAGGCGAGGCGAGACGAATTTACAAATCGGAATCCGTTCCTAGAGCGGTCCCCCACTGGAATACGAACTTGATCTTTGTTTCTAATTAAATTTTTCGATTTTCTAAAGGTTTTTTACGTAATTCATAGCGTTCCAAACGAAATTCGATTAAAAAGTTTATGAAATTATCGCATATTTAGATTCCGCGAAAAATTCTAGTTATGTTTCACGTAGAACATTCTATACCTACATTTTCCCATAAGGAAGCCTTAATCATTTGCGATATCTCGGCTGCAGCTATTGTTTTAAATGTCATCGACCAAAATTTTGTTGGTTATGGCTTATTCTTCCTCTTTTGGTAAATTTAACTGAAAAATTTGATCAAAATTCAATATGATTTTGCTCCATTGGTGCTTTTTGATAAATTGTTATTATTATTACGATTATTATTATTATTATTGTTGTTGTTAAAACAAAAGTGTTATCTGCGTTTGAATTGAAAAGGAACCCCTTCAAATTATAATTAAATAAGCGTCACAAAATTTTATTTAAAAAGTTCAAATGCCATTTTTCCTGGCAACGCTATTCTTGAACTGGCAAAGTCTTATTTTTTAATTTTTTAGTTTCAGGCGCATGCAATATTAATGTTTTATTATAAAATTTAATATTTTCCACGAAATTTAATTAATGACATGAGTCTTAAATGAAACGAACAGATTTTTTTCAATCATACAATTGCTTTACTTAGCATGGGATATTAGAATTAAAAAAATAAAACAATGTTTATTTGTGACCTTTTATGCCCTCTTGGCCGCACTATTTTGTAATGCTTAATTTTATACACTCCATATTCCGTATAATGTTCCTGATCACAGATTAACACATTGCAAATTTAAACCGAAACACAATTAATGTTGTTCCAAAAGTTAATAAAAATTGCGAAACGAAATTTGCTAAAAAAGTTTATGAATTATTTTTAAATATTATTGCATTTTCAGATTCCGCGTAAAATTCTAAATATATTTCGCGTATAATTAATGTTCTATACCTAAATTTTCCCATAAGAAAGCATTATTTATGGTATTTTGGTATCGTATGGTATGGTTTTGTTGAATATGGCTTATTCTGCCTCTTTTCGTAATTTTAACTCAAAAATTTGATCAAAATTCAATACGATTTTGCTTCATTGGTGCATTTTCATAAATTGTTATTATTATTATTATTATTAAAAAAAATTGTCTGTATTTGGATTGGAAAGGAACTCATACAAATTATAATAAAATAAGCGTCGCAAAATTTTATTTTGAATATTCAAATAACAATTTAAACATGGAGACTTAAAACAAAAAGAGGGCATCGTTATAAATGGTAAAGAAATGCCATTTTTTCTGTCAACGCTATTCTTGGACTGGCAAAGTCTTATTTTCTAGTTTTCTTATAAAATATAATAAAAATAAATAAATAGATTTTCACGAAATTTTATCAAATTAAATTTTTTTAAGGTTATAACGTTATTTTCAATTAGTAAAACGTAGGAAACACAGGAAAAAAATTGGTATGTCTACTTTTACATATCAAATCACGTTATTAGTTCTTCAATAATGGTTTTGCGACTGCACTTAAATCTTTTTAAGATTTTGTTCGGCTTAACCATAAACTTCTATGCGCCAAATTCAGTTACCACGGCTTCGATGATGTTACCCTTGACAATGTAAGTTCTGAATTTCTTACTGTTTCACCAGGCGTACCGCAAGGTTCCGTCCTTGGGCCTATATTATTCTTAATTTATATTTCTTGAAGCTGATAACTTATCAATGTTATTCTTTTGACTTTTACTTTTAATAACTATCTATTGTTCCATATTACTATTACATTTATCTATTATTGTATATTTAATATATCAATGTATTAAGTGGAGTAGCTTTGTTGTTATACACTTGTATATAACAATATACAACAATAAAGGCAATTAATCATTTTTTTGGCACAAAACTTCCATTTTAATGTATATGCATCGTTTATTAATTTCTTCTATAAAAATTAACCTGATAACGCTGATTATTTTGAAAATTTCGACTGACGCAGGGCGTCTCCCCCGGCGAACTCACCTTCTTGCGGGACGATGTCGCGACGCCTATAAAAGAAGCTCAAACGGTTCGGTTTGCCACAGTCAACCATTTCGATTACCGGAAAAACATGCCGAATTTTGAATAGTGGACGTCCCGCGAGACCCTCGCGCAGAAACTGCCGATCCGAGCGTTGTTTTTTTTTTTTCGAAAAAAACGCCCGAAAAACGACACACTTTTTTCTCTGGCGAACCCAAGCAAGCTCATGCGTGCAGAGAACGGGAGGTAAAATCATTGGCACCGAAAAAAGGCCAACCGAAAGGACTACAAATAAATAAAATAATAAATATTAAATACAATAATAACGATATAATAATAATACGTAGGGAAGGGCGGGGCAAGGCGGCGCACTTGAGCTTTTCATTAGTTTTTGTGGTTTTTAACCGTCAAGTCGATTTATTTCATTTATTGATTTTATAAGTGGTGCCCCACTCTGGCCATATTTATAATGTTATATGTGTTATACATGGTGGTAAAGTTTTCAAAAACAAAATATTTTTTTTCTGAAAAAGGTTGTTATTATTCCATTTACTGACAATTTTGTTAAAAATTATTAATAGTAGGTAGATTTCTTTTTAATAATAATCGTTACCTCACTGTTAAGATGTTATGTTATTTTCTTAAAAGTAAAAAGACTTCTAACCAAAACTAAAAACCAGATATTTCGTTTCTCGCAAAAAAAGTGCTGACTAACCAAAACATTATTTGTCCATAGGCAGTCAGCGACACGTCACTGATTAACCTAAATAAATGTGACATTTGCATTCATTGATGAGCAAAAAATTGTAGCTCTCAATGTGGCCTATGTCACTGTTTAAACCAATTGGGCGTATTTTTCACAAATTTTGAGTTACGATTAATAATTTAATACCGAAAAGAACGATTTT
The DNA here is from genome assembly GCF_029955315.1 of Cylas formicarius. Lineage (NCBI taxonomy): Eukaryota > Metazoa > Arthropoda > Insecta > Coleoptera > Brentidae > Cylas > Cylas formicarius. The sequence continues at coordinate 304,300 of NW_026844334.1, read as the reverse complement.
CAAGGTCTTTTAGATTTTTGTCTATAATTGAAAAACCCTGTCAATGGCAAAAATACTGGATCTCCCGCATTTCCTCGTTCACAAATTTTCCGATTGGATTTTCGAGAAAATATCTGTTCTCTGAAAGTCAAAATCGAAAGTCAAAAATCTTTTTTTTTTATATTTTGAGCAAGATTTGCGTAAGTCCTTTTTCAACAGATGAAATGCGGGTGTGGACTTCTACCCTTCTGTCAAATCTGAAGTCGATAGCTGCAAATTTAAGACACCTGTTAATTGTTGAATATTGCACTTAATATCTGGAACACCCTGTACAACAGGTAAAAACCTAAAATACAAAAGTTTTACCTGTTTGTGCGGGCTATATCGTTAGTTATAGACAATTTTCAATAATAGGGGGATCCATTTTTCAGTTTTTTAATAATAAATAGCCTTTATTAATATAATTCCAAACAAAGTAAACAGATAGCTCAAAAGCGGGGCAGTCTAGCTTTAAATAGCTACTCTACTGAACCGCTAAAGAACTATTTATGTAATCAATAAATTGCGCATTATTTATTGAAATAAAAAATTAATGAACAACAAATAAAATATGAAAAATACCTGCAAAATCGGAAGAACAACAAAACTCTGCCACACACTACAGAAAATGCAATTGAAGATAAAAAAGTTGATAACTCAATATAACATAATTAGTAACACATTATTAGGAAAACTGTATTGGTAACAAATGATCTTTGTACCTTTTTTTAAATGAATATAAATTTAAGTTAATGAATTCCTGTGACAAAGAATTATAAACACGAATTGCGTTGAATGTGAAGGATCTACGAAACAACGCACTCTGATGATGCGGCACCGTTGTCTGTTCCTGTATCTTACATTCACAGAATGGATAATACTCCTAGGAGTAAGCCGCTCTCTTGGCAAAGTGGGTGAATCGAGGTTACGGATAATTTTCATAACGAGTATGTTGAAATGAAGAGCTCTTCTTTGTTCCATTTTAAGCCAATTAAGCCAATTTTCATATTTTCGAAGACCCATAACAAAACGAACGCAAGCATTCTGCAACCTTTGAAACTTACACTCGTCATCAATAAAAAAACCATACACTACATCACAGTAGTTATAATGAGAGGGAACAAGGGATTCACCTAATTGTTTCCTTAGTCTAAAATTTAAAATATGCCTGTTACTGTATAAGATTTTTAGTGAGAAATATGCCTACCATTTAAGTCCATATAATTTCCCAAGTCTAATTACTCATGCAATGAAGATAATGACAACGTTCGGCTCATCTCATATATGGGAACAAATCTTTTCAACAATGAAGCTTAGGAAAACTTCTTTAAGAAACAGAATTACAGATGAGCGACTATGATGAAATGTTGATAAAACAGTCTCAATTTCATTTTTCTCGTGCAACGTCGACCAGTAATGAGAACCAGTAATAAGAACTACATTAAATTCATTTTATATTTTATCCTTATAATTTTCTTACCTTTTGCTTTTTTCCTATTAAGATAATATCTGTATGTAATAATATATTTATTATTGTTTATAATAAAACGCGTAAATTTTTTAACGATTAAGCATTATTCTTGGTCTCGTTACAATCGTCTACTTACAAATGGCCCGTCTTAAAAAAAGTTTCCCCACCACTGGTCTAAACTTTACGGTGCTGTAAAAAATAAAATACGTCTTAATACTCACACTTTGATTTTCGCCGAATTTATGTTTAAAAAATAAAAACAGACGTCACTAACCTTTTAGATCGATTAAATAATCTATTTTCCGTCGTCAAAACAAGGTCAAGGAGGCGTCGCGACTCATCGAAGTATCGCTGACAAGGCGACGCGGCATTGTCTAGCCACTCGAATGGAAGAAACAAGGAAAAACCCTACCCTCGGACAAAACGCAGGTATTGGCGTTTGTATTAAAAAAAAACAATTTTTTGGAAAAAAAAATATTTTTAGAGGTCTCGCCAAACTGCGAAAGCTAAAAATGGCCGCAATTTTGAAAAACCGACTTTTGCGGCTTTGCAAACGACGTGAAAAATTTATTAGAATGTTGCACTCTCGGTCGAACAACATTAATTAAGGTTTCATTGTCATTTTTCGTTATATAAGTAGCAGGTAATTTGTAAATATCACATTTGATGAAGACGCGGTGTTTTTTAACTGTTTCGTTAAATTTGTGTGTATTGTGTGTGTGACTGCCGTATACAAATCATTTTTTGTTGGACTTTTATCTTTTATCAAGGGGCACTATGACAAAACCAAACGCTTTTAAAGTATAAACTTCCATATGACGCTACCTCTTCAATTTTAAGATTTGTGATTGTCTCTTTTTGACTGTACCCCTTTCTGAAGAAGGTCATAGAAGACCGAAACGTCATTATATGGACAAAAAATTTTAATCGCTTTTAATACAAAGACCTATAACCCAAGAACCAAAAGCTAAACATAAACATAGAGAAGGTCTAAGAAAAAAAAAAAAAAAATATATATATATATATATATATATATATATATATATATATATATATATATATATATATATATATATATATATATATATATATATATATATATATATATATATATATATATATATATATATAATTTAGTGTAAATCTGAACTTTTAGTTCTTATTTATTTTGTTAAATGGATTCTCAAGTAAAAGTTCAAAAGCTCAAAAGTTCAATTTTCAAATCTTTAGCTTTTTTTTTAAATTTTACAACGGTTTTTTCTATGAGTCATCGTCTTCTTTTTTTTGTATTTTCGCTATGTGTTTCGGATTGCAAATCGTATTTTCCGGGCGGATTTATTAATAGCACAAAAGGTTTCTAGAATTTCGAGATAAACGCAATCTCTGACGTAATTCGGCGGTTTGAGAGCTACTCCTTCGTATTTACAGATATGCCGAAATATTATTTGCCTCGAAAAAATAAAATTGTGCCTGTACTGCAGCGCAAACGTCAAGTATATAAGCGTCGATAAGAGTAATCGACGCGTTGAGCACTATGCGTCAGAAAAATATCAAATATTTTCGAAAAATCGTTCATTTTTATTATTTTTTCTTTTTTACCTATTTACTATTGTTATTTTGTAGTTTTGTAACTAAAAAACAACTGAACATACAAAATAGGATAATATCGATAATCCGCGAAAACGGTTTCTTAATATTTTTTTAAAAAATTACGAAAAAATTAAATACTTTCATTTTTCACCCGAAACTCGCATTCAACTACTATAGTCTCACCACAATCGCTAAAATTAATTTTGAAAATAACTATAATAATAATACGCGTGAGTTTATTTCCAAATATCAAATGCGATTTTGATGGGTTTAGCTTTAAGTTGTGGACACGAGAAAGTTCACTAATCCTGTAAAGATCTCGATTTACAAATACCTCTGCATCCATGCTACCATTAAAATCAAAACAGCAATACAATTGAGTATCGTCGGCGTACGCCTGAATTTTGCAAATATTAAAGATTTTAAAATGTCCTGGTGTTAATAAAAAAATATAACGGCCCTAGAATGGAACCACTCCAGAGAAAACTTCAATTACTTTCGAATATCTGCTATCACAGTATATTTTCTGATATCGATTTGAAAGCTACTATTTGAAAAACCATAGAAATTCAGCTTGGCAATCAATAGGTCATGGTTCATCGTATCGAATGCCTTTGAAAAATCCAAAAGTATTACGGCACTCATTAGTTTTTTTTTGTCAGTGGCTCGGACAATATCATCAATGACACTTATAAGAGCATTCGCAGTAATTGACTTTCGTTTAAAACCGCACTGACTTTCTGGTACTATTCTATTATCCATTACACAGGTATACATTTGATTATAAAGAACTTTTTCGTATATTTTTGATAGTACTGGTAATATACTTATTATTTTTACGTCATTGAAACTTGTCGAGGCATTATTTTTAGCTAATGGTTTTCCAAGTGACATTTTCCAGCTTTTTAGAAAATGGTTTTACGGAATAATTAGTAATGAGAGTGAGTATTTTAAAGCAAAATTCGGGATGGTATTTTTAAAAGTTAAGGTTACGTGTATTGTATTATTATTGCGTTAGACGTATCATATGTCAATGTTTTATTGCGTAGACATAGGTAGTCCTGCGGTAGTTTCCCACGTTGCTCTCCGGCCAAATGGCGGCGCATTCCGTGACATCCCCGCAGGATCTGGCCGGCAGGACCGCTGACGTCATTCCCACGCGGCATATGTCGCGACCCCATCGTGAGAGCTGATCGCGTCATTTGGTCAGTGATGACATCGATCACCCACGATTACGTATGGGTAATTAGCGACCTGTTATCGTCGGGATTGTGAGAACTACCGCGTTCGAGGGCTAACAGATCCAAATCTTGTCGACCCACACTCATCTAACTAATTGTTCAGAATGAAAAGTCCTGCGACATCGGAAGAGACGATAGGCATTCTGAACAAACATATTTGGTGAAACATAAAATAATAGGGAAACAATTTAATTGATCAACTTAAATGTTTGTGCCATAGTTTTATACAGGGTGATTCAATGATAGAGTAAGATTCATTATCTTATTGGTATCAGAGGTTATGACTTGAAATTATATTAACGTATATATTTTGATTCCGATTCCTTTTAAAAGTCTTATATAATATTGTTTATTCCGAAAGATCTTACAAAAACTACAACTTTTATTATTTATTACCAAATACCTATTTTTAATTTTAATTCTGTCGATCTGCCAGTAAAATTTTTTTTCCACCTTTTCTCCCGATTTAGTGACAAAAGTTGTTTGAGTTCATTTGTACTCATTTAAATATTATATTATTATATATACGGGGTGCTTGTACTTTCATGGACAAGTAACAACCTTCATTTTTAAAATAGCACAACCTGAATGTAAAAAAATGTTTGATGTTTGTTGTTATTCTTCATCTTTTAGCTGCCGCCTCATATTTCATACTCTTTTAATGTGAAATCGGTATTTTTTTTACCTTAAAACGCCGTTGGTGTCGCCCGTAAGAATTGAAAATATCCGCAAGAATGTCCGATTTAGGGGCTCTCCGTTTTATTTAGTGTCCATCGATGCACGGGTGTAGTTGTGGGTTAAAACTATGCGTCGTGCGTGTCTTACAGGGGAGAACTGTTGAATTAAAAAAAAACCCGGTCAATGGAAGATTTGAACCGCGAACGCCAGATAAGTCGTCGATGTTATCTGCGGTTTTTATTCTACGGTTTGCCCCCGCGAGTAGGGTCCATGAGGGCTTTATGATCAACCCACGTTACGTTCGTTACGTACATCGTGTGCCAAATAAAACGTCCCACTATACGATCCCGAAACCCATAAATACACCAAAATAAGTTTCGTACAAAAGTTTCTTGGACTCCCCCTTTATATTATAATTATGTTGATACAGGGTGTCCCAAAATTGTCCTCCCCCAACCATAAACTTTGTTATTTTAAATGGAACACCCTATATATGTCGACATTTTTGGAATCCTCCGTTAAAATAAAGTTCACTATATTAAGAAATTCCTATTCGAATTTTACATAATTTAGGCAGCAACTGAGTTTGTCTGTTTCTTTTCCTCTTTTGACTGTCCCTTATAAAATTGCGTTGGGACGCCACTGCGACGAAAAATTAACCGCAGACTAAGGAGATGATGCACTAGTCAATCAGTTTGACAGCTGCGCCTTAGTTCATACAGGGCGTCCCAAATAGGTGGTGCCGTTTTGGCGAATTCAATTAACAAAATCTCAAGATTTCCAAATGGATCTCAATTCTAGGTAATAAGGTAAGTGTGTAATTTATCTTATATTTCAATTTTACTTACTTTTTGAGATATTCTAGGTTTAAGATAACACCCGTATAAATTCTTGTTGCATTTAAAGCTGACCGAGTTAGGCCACTTTTTGGCAATTCTTTTAAAAATATATACGAATAAAACCTATTGCTAACAATACAGGGTGTCCATTAATAAGTGGCAATTTGAAGGTAACAAATTTGATAAAAAATAAAAATAAAACAAAAAGTTAACTAGAAGTAGTTCGTTAATTCGGTCCATAAAGTTTAGTTCAAAATGTTCTTCTGAAAATGCTCGTTTCATCTGGCATCAAAACAACAAAGAAATATCAAAATATTTAAAAATTTAGTTGGCTATGACATCACAATCTTTTTTTTTTTTGACGGATTGAGGTATAAACACACTTTAACATTTCTGTTTGTTTTTGTTGTTTTTCATATTTCTCCTTAAAAAGTCCATAGTTGACAAGTTTTTTGTTAATATAGTCGTATATTTTATTTGTATTTCAAATATTGTATAGTTTTTTGGTTACAATGCCGCAATATACTGCTCAGGAAACGCTAAAATTGTATGAATGCTATCTGACCAACGGTAAAAGTGCAGCCTTAGCATTAAGGGAGTATCGGAGTATCAAAGAAAGTTTCCGGGGCTAAAATACGAAAAAAAAGTTAATAGAATTATTCAGGAATTTTTTTTAATATCGCATCAAAATACAATAATGCCAGAAGTAAACAACCTGCCCAACAAGCAGATGCGTATTAGCATACTAAAAAAATTTGAAAGAAAATGACCGATTGTTTGAAACATTAAATGTAGGTTCTTAAATATTTATATAAAATGTTCCTAAGTAGATGTTAAAATTGTTATTTTTCAAGTGCCTATAACTTTTTATAACGAATTAAATTTCGCTATATAGGGTTTCGACTGTATATTGAAAATATATTACAGTATCACCATATTTAATTTGTTTTACTTATTATTTCTGTTTTTTTTTTTGTTTTATAGATTTATTTATTCAAATTTGTTAGCTTGTTTGGTTAGCCTATAAACTTTAATTATGTATTTCTTTAAATATGAATTCTGAAGTTTTATTAAGTGTTTAGCATAGAGCCGATCTTTTTCAAAATTTCCACGTATTGTTAGCAATAGCAAATATTGTTATATCAAAATATGAAAAAAAAGACACAATCTCAATTTCCGCCTAAACTATGCAAAATTTGAATAGGAATTTCTTAAGAAAGTGACCATTATTTTAACCAAGGATTCCTAAAATGCCGAAATATACAGGGTATTCCATTTAAAATAACAAAGTTAATGTCGGGGGGGGGGATACTTTTTGGACACCCTGTATCTCGTATGGGGTTCCAGAGATCGTGTAGTGTGTCGTTTTATTTGGCAGGCAGCGTACATGGACGTACGACGAAAAGTTCGGTGAAAAAAGCAATCGATACCAAAAAAAAAAAAGATTTTTAGGTAGATAGGTACCGGATTTGGTGTTTTCTATAAATAAGGCGGCTTCTACGAGGCTCTTACCCTTGCATTACCTCGCCGACAGCTCGGCACCCTACCGAGTCGGTAAAGATAATCCCCTGTTTAGTCACAAAGGCAACCGCCGCCATATTTGCGTCCTGGCCTCGCAAACAACGCCTTTTTCGCGGAAACTTTGAACACATTTACACACGTTATAATACTCTTTAGTTAAAAACCGGCAATTAAAAAAAAAACACAAGCAAAAAACCTCCGTTTGGTTGTATGCATTTCAAAAATATATCTGCAATACCGCTTGAGATATTTTAATGATATTCAGCGCACACGTACCATGTCTCGAGAGGCATTGTTTAGGGTACCGCACGCCACTGATTTCTCTTAAAATAAAAATTATTTTTAGAATCTCAAGTCATTTCTAAAGAATTTTAATTTCTAGTGGCCCTTTGAAAAACAAAATTAGAAGACCGTTTTTTTTTTTTACTTTTACACTTTTAATGAAATAACGCAAAATCCTCAGAGTCAGATAAATAATATACGATTCTTTTTTTTAAATCTACCTACTATTAATAATTTTTAACAAAATTGTCTTTTAATAATTTAATAACCACCTTTTGAAAAAAAAGTGGAATATAAAACATACACATATAAAATACATAAATTTTTTTTTTTAGAATCTCAAATCATTTTTAAAGAAATTTAATTTCTCGATCAAATCTGGTCATTATCTCTTATCAGTGAATTAATAACGCATTTCGAGTTATCTTATAGTTCTCGATATTGGAATTCGAGGTGCCTTACGTTTCCTTTTTCTTTTTTTTGTGTTATACTGTTGGTATGGTATTTTTTTTCCTTTTTTTTCGGATATGGTTTTAATGTTTCCAAACTTTTTATTACTGTTATTATTAATACTAATATTTAATCTTCTGTGACGACAAAAGTCTGGGCAGTTAAGCACGTAGAACTATTACTTTACTTAGGTGAGGTATACATAATAGTGTAAGTGTAGTAGTTATAAGGTTTGCTGTGTAGTAATAATTTTTGTGGGCTAAGTTGAATCGTGAACTGATTAAATGAATGCAAATGTCTTTTTTTTTAAGGAAATCAGTGGCTAACAATATAGGGTGTCCATAAAAATAAATAAAAAATCTATTAAAATAAAAATTATTTTTAATTTAAATTTAATTGCCAGTGGAAGACTGTTCTTTATACTTTTACACTTTTAATGAAATAACATAACATCCATACAATCAGATAAATAATAAACGATTCTTATTTTTAAAAAAATCTACCTACTATAAATAATTTTTAACAGAATTATCTTTTAATAACTCATAGACACTAGATACTAGGACCACATTAAATGCAGTACTTCTTCAAAGAATATAGGCAAATTGAATTAGAAAACATCCTATATTCACGCTTTCTTTTCTCGTTTTGGTTAGTTCGCATATTATTTTATATGGGTCGAACTTTGAACAATTTGTTGGGGGTTTGTTTTGATTATTTTCGAGATTTCTGTGCCTTTCAATCCGGTTTAAAGAGATTCCACCAATCTGCAGCTGTCAAATTAAAAAATATAAATGTTAAAGACTTCGACAGATGATAAAATAACTAGAATGTCTGTTTATAATGAATTCCGGCAGAACTACAGTCCTCCAAGGGGCGCTTTTAAATCTTTTGATACAAAGAAAACGAGCAAACTTTTATTTCGAAGCTTAGATGCTAAAACACCAGGAGTTCAGGTTCTAAATTGCAAAATTCTCGGGTACTGAGGCAGTGGTTCTACCCGGAGCAATTTTTTTTTCATTGGGGGGTGAATCACGCCGAATTCTCTCCCCCCCACGCGATCGAAAGTCCCACCGCGCCCCCCGGGTATATTACTCGCGGCATAGAATTCCGGAATATTAAATTAGGGGTGGAAATATCCACGCCATGTGGTCCGGATATATTACGGGAGGGCCCGCGCGAGAGGGAGGGGACGGTGGGCGCCGGAATTCGAGCTTATTAAAAAAAAAATCCTTGCTCGCGCGACTTTTTCCAATCGAGTCTTGACAGTCCCCGAAATAACGATTTCAATATGGATTTTTTCAAAAAAATGTCGGGCGAACGATTATGAAGGAAAACATATTTTTCTGGAAGCTAAAATTGCCAAAAAAAAATTTCAACATTTTTTAACAAAAAAACCGTTCAATTGTGGACACGGACTTTTACTTCTCTGCTAAATTTGAAGTTGATATCTGCAAATTTAGAACACTTAACACATTTCTCATTTAGTACGGAATATCGGGAACGCTCTGTACAATAGGTGAAAACCTTAAATACAAAAATTTTCGCTGTGTATGCGGGCTACATCGCAACATAAAAGAAAGTGAGATCTGAATCATAGTATTTCAGTCATAACCAATTTTCCATAATAGGGGGACCCATTTTTCAGTTTTTTTGAATTTGCGGCGCATCCTGTATATTTTTGAAAAATTGTCAAGAATAAAAGTTTATGGAGTCGTATCTTCTGCGTCTTCTGGTTCAAGAATTTTTTTGGTCTCTTAAATGGTTTTTGTAGGCCCTTGCACAAGCTATTTTTTATTTGTTTAGAATATTTCCCAACCCCCCCCCCCATTTTCACGTCACGGGACAAAGCTGCATAAATGCGCCGAATATGAAGTCGAATTTCGTACACTTATCGTGTTTCATAGCAATGTTTAAAAAACAGTCGAAAATCGCGAAAAAAAGATGGATGCCGGTTTCGGATAGAGGCCATTTCTTACAAGCTTATGTGCCTCGTGGAGGGTTAAAAAGGAGACAGATTTCAATTTTGTAGCGCCAACTGTTCGAAAGTTATTCAGGAACAACCAAAAGACGAGAACGGAGAACGGATCATTTCTCTACCAACGGCGATCCCATAAGGCCTACCGTTAATGAGATATAAAATTTTTATACGAGCGTAGGCACTTTCGAAAATCGATGAAATCGAAAAACAAGGCACTCAAGTAGGAGTGCACGCAGCTGAGTCAGTTTCGCTTGACGTATACGATCTGTGGTCCCGGCGATATCATCGGAATTTTATTTATCGAATTTGTGCGCGGAAGCGGATAGTGCAACGTACGAGTTGCAATGCGACGCGATTTTTCGAAATACCTAAAAAAAAAACGAAAATTCGAAGCTTTATAATGAAAGGGTTCGCGCTCACTTATAAAAATTTATAAGTTTCAGATGACCCTCCAACTTACCGCGCCATACGTTAAACATATCATTAGTTGCTGTTTGGAAGTTGGCAAAAACTAACAATCCCAGTCAGTTCTCAGATCTTCGTCCAATCAGTATCCACATCAACGATCTTTAGATTACTCAAAAGCCTTTGATCGGCTTGACCATAAACTTACGTGCGCCGATTTTTTGAAAACAACTTAGCTAACAGATATCAGAGAGTTACCCTCGACTATGTAAATTCTGAATTTCTCACTGTTTCATCAGGTGTGCCGCAAGGTTCCGCCCTTGGACCTATATTATTCTTAATTTATATTTCTGATATTTATACATCCGTCGAATATTTGAATTTGCATTCATTTGCTGATGACACCCAGCTATTCTACTCCTTCGATTCTAAATTATGTAATCAATTTGGATTTGCGTAACTTATTTCTATATTCTTCTAAGCATAATCTTCAACTTAATGCAAAAAAATGCAGTGTGATGTCCTTTTCTCCTAACGGTGAAGGTTTGAAATTTGTGAATTGTAACAAAAACCTTGGTGACATATTTTATTGTAGACTAAGCTAAATAGTTTTAATACAAGAAAAAGCGGTCGCTACTTTTACCACAACACGGCGTTTTCTCAAAAATCTTTTTCATATAAAGCCCCTAAATTGATCAACAAATTAACGATAGATGTTTTAAACGACTCAATTGAAAGGAAAAAAATTCACCCGTTGAGACGGGCGCCGCTGCTTCGACTTCGACTTCGACGGGCTTTTCAATGGACAAATTGATAAGTTAAACTGTTCCCAGACAAATAGTAATAAGAGCTGACGCATCGGGGTGCTTTTTGTGTCGAGCTCTTCTTGTACCGACAACAATGGTGTGTTCGAACTAGAAGACAATGAGACGATCCCCTACGTACGCGCCGCTGGGGTCGGAAAAAAGCGCCCGTTTCAAGTTTCCGACGTTAAATTTTCGAATCAGACAAAACAATGCAACGAATCGCTAATCATTTTTAATCACCGAAAAAGTGTAGATTTTAATCAAGCGTGATCTTCGTTTTACTAAAAAACTAACCAACTCCTGTTACTTTCGAAAATCGATGAACTCGAATTATCGAAAGTATCTGCGTTCATATAAAAAGTTTATATGTCGGTAACGGTAGGTGCTATGGAATCACCATTGGTACAGAAATTATCACCGTCGAAAAAAAAATTTTTTTTGTCTGTCCGTTCTCCGTGCTCGTTTTTTGGTTTTTCCTGAATAAAAAATAGGGCTAGTTGGTTCAAACGGTGTCACAGGCCGCATCAAGAGCTACAATTTTTGTATTTGCGGTTTTCGTCTATCACATACACTGCTCGGGATTTTTGAAAAAATCCATATTGAAATCGTGATTTCGGGGGCTGTCAAGACGCGATGACGTCATCGATTATCAAGGCGCACTGCATGGTTTCAGAAAAAAAATATTTTCTCGAAAACCATTTACTATTTCCAAAAAATTCTTGAACTAGGACCCGTGGAAAATTCAGGGCTATAACCTTTACTTCGAACAATGACTATCATACACAATGTGCAAAAAATCTAAAATATCCTAAAAATTTCCGATTTTGTGGGTAAATTATTGGCGAAAAATGAAAAACCGTTAAAGATAGGATATTTTTATTTGAAGAGTATCGTAAACCGTGTCATGAGAGAGTTCCAGGTTTCGTCGATTATACGGGGTGCGAGATTTATTTGAGCAAATTTTAATATTTACCGTTGTTTGCTGTAACTTTGAAGTTCGACGAGATGTGAATGACATTTTGTGCATCGTGCATGCACAATTAAATAACATCGATTTAGCGAAAGTTCCATAGTGGTCCACAACAGCACGATAGAAAAACATTGCGTTCCGTTCCCACGAGAAACCGGGAAGCTCTTTCTTTTTAGAATAAAAAGCTGCTTCGTGCTAAGCGCTACGAACTTGCCCCGCCCAGCCACGATTTTTGAAAGCAATCTTGTTCTAAATACAACTGTAAAAGAAGAAGAAAAACCGTAGTTTTTAGATTTTAGGGTTAGAACTGCATTTTTTTATTACTCCGCATTCGGAAAAAACTCCATCGGCGCGCCACTGGCCCGAACCCGAGCCTGCACACCTGGATGCGAATGCGTGAATTCCCTTCAAAGAATTGACCTAACTCCGGCATCCTTATTAGTTGGTAGGACGATTTCGCACAAAAGGATGATGGCCGACTTACACGACGGGAGTGGGGGGCAGCCGGCGGCCTGTTTTGCCGATAAGTCTCTCTCTTGGCAATTATGTACGCCGTAACAATTCAATTAGAACATTATTAAAAAGCAAAGCGAAACAATAAAAACCGGTATTTCCGATCGCTGCCGACGTTCTCGGTGGGCAAAAAAGGTCGCTGCGGCGCCGCCCCGGACGTAGCTTCGGAACTTTTCACGGTCACATCCTCCGCGGCTTCAACTGAACAACCGTCACCTGACGCACAACGTCTTAACTTGCCCCCGAAGTGAACTTTATTATACGTCACGCGATACTCTGCTTTTATCCCGCGCTGAAAAGCGCCCCAGCATTGTCATTCGAGAAGACGCTTCCGCTCCAACAGGTCCGCGGGTTGTGAGAACGCGATCCCAACGAAAAGGCGGCCGTGGAAATCGGAATTTTCGACCGTTGAATGACGTTAGTCGCGTCGCTTTTAAATTAGTTCGCGAAACGTCCGCCTCCATCAACTAGATGGCGCGATTGGCGCATTCCCTGTCCGTTAATCGTCATTTTGTCGGGTGCCTAATAATTTTGTTTTTGTGCAAATAAGACGTAAGTAGTATCACGCTTTGCATGCCTGCCAACTAGATTAAATCTACGCGGATTTAACGCGTTTAAAATTGACTACGCTACCTCGTGTATCGCACAATGGAGCCGTCATTTGTCAGTTCGGGTATTTCGGAGTTTTGTGTGCCGGAAAGCCGGTGCTCCGCATGAATGGACCTTTTAACAGCGCCGGGGGCGTAACAACGGATCCGATCACAAAAGGCACGATCTGTTTGACATCGGAATGACAAATCGCCCTTTTATGACTGCGTAAAATCGCTTGCGGAATCCGTCAATGGTCGCGTTGAAAGGTCGAGATTACAAACATGTTTTAATTTCCGAGTCGGATTTGTACCTGCCCCGGGATCCGCAAGCGTTGCAAAAATCGGTTAACCATGTGGTATTTTTTTCAAAAAAATTATCGCACGCTATGAATTAGTGTTTTCCATCGATGGTTTAATGGAGACGGCGCGCGCGATATATACGTCATCCGCCAGAAAATCGTCAAGCCTTCGATAGCTCAGTTGGTAGAGCGGTGGACTGTAGTGGGAGAAACGTGTCGGACATCCATAGGTCGCTGGTTCAAATCCGGCTCGAAGGATACTTTTTTTTTTTGCTTGAAAAATACTCTTTTGACGCTGATAATAATTTTTCTGAAGGTGGATATTATATTTTCACACACATTTACATACAGGGCAGCCCATCACATTTGCCTCCACTTACGAGAAATTACCGAAACTACCAACCACAAATATTATAAATATAAAATATGTACTATGTACTATGTTTTTAGGTTTTTGTTAATTTGGACGAATTAAGAAAATAATTTTTTTGCCAAATGGAAACCATAAGGATAGGTAGGTTCTAATAGGTGTTAAATTTTTTACACTTCTCTATAACTTTTGTATTTAACATTTATATTAAAATGGTTAATAAAAATTGTAGGTTTTTGTGGGAAAAAATCGAGATTTTTCAATGTAGCATCTAATTCAAATTCTGTTGCATATATCATCGAATCACGGTAATATCAAATACCGCCATAGCAGATGTGAAAACTAGTATTTCTTCTTGGAAAAATTTAAAATATCGGAAAAAAGCTATTGGAATTGTAAAAAACGTACGTTTCACCAGTCTAAAGGCTATTTAATTGATTTTTCGCTATTTTTATTACTCTTAATTCGTTTATTCATTCATTGAAGTTTGTTCATTTTTTCATAAAACCGGTGGATAGACTTGGGCCCGGAGAATTTTATACTCGCGTCGCACTTTTTCGGTGTTCGATGACCTTGCAAGGCCGCCCGCGATTTCTGATGCGGTCGGGCGGTATCGCGTTGCTACGTCACGAGAGCGTAAACAATGGTGAATGTTAAATTGACGCAGGCTTCCTGTCCGTGGCTCGTATCGATGCGATCGTGTCAGATCGCGTTGGTAACGTAACGATAATAATTTGTTTCAACCGGAGCCGGTTTTATAGCATTTTTCTCAACGCGAGGGAGTAATACAGTGTAAATGTCCAATGGAAAATTATATAAGTTGAATAAGAAAAAGTCCAAACTATTTAAATCTGTTTCTAATTAAATATGTCATGTTCTTCTTCATTTGTAAATAGTATTTATTGGTCCAACAAAGGGTAATGCCCAATTTCGTCCAAAAACTATTGACAAAAATTAGCACGCCAACCGTTTGGTCGCGACGTTGTCGGATTTTCGAAAAATCGCCGTTCGGCGGAAAACGAAAACTAAAAGAAACACACATTTTACTTTAGGGACGTGGTTTAATGTATATATATTAGCTAGCTGGGATAGTCTATGACGCGGGCGCTATTTACATATTCTTTACACTTAAACTTAAAATAAAACAGTGAGCAAGTGCCTAAAGTCGGCGTCGTTAAACAGCGAAAAACTGCACGATTTTGCAACGTCGCGCAGTCGGGATATATTGTTATCGCGCCCGTCGATCCGGGGAAATAAACGACAACTTGGCAACGCCGCGTTCCCGACCCGTTTTGCGTATACGAGGCGGCCTATTACTTTTTAACGCCCCGTACACACGGGGTATTTCAAAAAAAAAAAAAACGTCAAAATCTGTTGTTTAAAAATAATCGTTTTTTTTTTGAGACACCCAGTTTATGGGCGAAGGATCTTTCGGCGGAGGCAACGCGCATTGTCTCGACGCCGAACGACCCCCCACCCCCCTCCCGACGAAAATATCGCGTTTTTTCGAAAATAACAGCAATCGACGCGAAAAAAATTTCGAGTTTTCGGAGGCTTTCGATGCCCGTCAAGTGTCTTTCAATTAAATATCATCTAATTGAGACTTTTTTTAAACGCTTTGCGAACCAAGCAGCTGAACTACTCTTTCACATCATTCATAACACAAATCCACATATTATTATTATTATTGCGGATTTTTTTTTATAAATTTATCTATGAAGATTGGCAAGGGTACTCCAATACAGCCTTTCCCAAAAAGTGCCATTCGTAATATTTTATTGTTGTATCTATTTTCATTAAAAATGATCTTTTTCCGCTATATTTGTGGCGCCACATGTACTTGGTTTTTGACCCAACGTCTTTACAGGGTGTTTTCTAAAAGTTCATTTGTGCCTGCGTTCTAAACGTGAACGTTTTTAATGAAATTTGGCGTACATGTACTAGACCTCAACATTTTAAACTTTTTTGTTTTTGGAGATATGGCCAACTTTTTTTCCAAGTGACGTATAAAACAAAACAATATCAATTGTCTGACATATAAGCCTACATCATATTTTTAAAAATGGAACACCGTGTATATTATATATGTGTATTTTCATATAATTTGATAGAGTGTCCCGACTGACAAAGGAAATATATATATGTTTTGACATATGACGAAACAGAGATTTCCAAGGCTGCAAAGAAATTTGCACAAAAACGGTAACGTATCAAATCCTAAAAAGGTATGCTGGAATCATATTGTTTGAAATGAAGAAAATAAGGCAAACATACTAGGATTCTATGAAGCACGTTCAGTTTCCTCTATTGCTAGAGTATATGAAGACACAGGTATTTCTCTGGGATTTGAGTTTTGAAAGAATATAAATATAATGCATTTAAATTCCGTTAAACTCAAAAACTAAGTGCAGAACAATGACAAAAGAGTTGTGTTTAGATTTTTTAAATAGACGTAATGAGAACAATAATTTTTTGAAAAACATTTTATGGACTGATGAAAGTTCGGTCTTTAAGTAATACTAGAAAAATACGTGAAATAAAAACCCAGGGGTACCAATCAATTAATGTATGGTGTGGTATCATAGATGGGTCGGATATTTATATATCAAAAGTATATTATTTGCAACTCCTAGAGCACCGACACAATATATAAAAAATTCACCCCTAAATATATGAGCGCTGCTTATATGGCAAGCAAGAGGCAAGAGGGTGTCCCTCAAGATATCATACAATTAGGGTGATGAAAAATGGTGGTCACCTACGGCAGTATTTAGAATAGTTAAAGAATTTTTTACTTTGTTCTACTTTGCAGTCAGTCACGTCACTTAATATGTTACCGTTTTCTGCCAATTGCTTTGCGAGCCTTGGAAATATCTGTTTTGAATGAGCTCAGTGCTCTGTATAAAGGCTAATATACTGACGACGAGCCGCGGTTGCACTTTTATTATACAGAAAGTAGACTCGCACTCTTTGAAATAAGAACGCACGGGACATTTTCGAAAGTCCTCGAAAAAACGAACCGCCCTCTGTATTTTGCGCGACGCTCCCTTTTCGGGCGTACGCAATTTTTCGACTACGCGTTTCGTCACAACGACAGGAACTTCATCAGGGCGTCGTAGATGAGACGGGGGTTGATGGTGCCGTCCGCGGTATACCGCACCCCTCTCAGCGAGCCGTCGTCGTTGCTGACCACTCCATACTCGCCTACGATGAACCCGTCCGCCGTTCTTTCCTCCACCCTGTACTTCCGGTAGTTCCGGCCCTCCACCACGTAGCCGACCTTCTGGCCGTCCTCCTCCTTGGAGGCGGCGTCGATAGTCGGCGTCTTCGCCTGGACGCCGTGCGTTCTACCGTTCGTTTCTACGCTGAGGGTCTCGTCGACCTCGTAGTTTTGCTCCGGCCGGCCGTAGACGCGTCTCCCGTCGGAGGCGGCGCCCTTGCCCGCCGCCTCCGGCGCCGCCCGGATGACGGTGCTGTAGGAGACGGACCTCGCGCGGCCCGCCGCCTCCCGCGGCCCGTCGTGGTAGATGAAACTGTGATGGAACGGGGGCGGCTGGCGGGCGCCGCCCCCGACTCCTATCAGCTCGGACACGTTGAAACGAGGCGTGGCCAGGTCGCGGTTGTCCCGCGGGGCGACGCTTTTCGCGTCTGCGGGCGTCGTCGTCGTCGGGGGCGGCGCCTCCGTCGTCTCCTCCGGCGAAGTCTCCCTCGAGGCGCGCGCGTAGGGCTCGGTCGCGTCCTCGAAGGGCTGGGGGCGGGGGTTGCGGCGCATCGAAGACTCGAGGAACACGGAGAGGAAGTCCTGGCCGGCGAGGACGCCGTCGTCGGGGGCGGATTCGCCGCCCAAGGGCGCGCTGGTCACGCGCGTCACCTTGTGAAAACCAAGAATTAGTATACAGTCGAAAAAGGGACTGCTTTTTTTGACTTAATAAACAGTTATAGGCACTTGAAAAATAAACAACACGCATATGTGTTCTGTAATATTTATTTAATTTATATACATATTTTAACATCTACTTAGGAACATTATATATAAATATTTCAGAACTACATTTAATGTTTCAAATAATCGGTCATTTTCTTTTGAATTTTTTTAGTATGTCAATACGTATCTCGTACTCTGGCTTGCATTTTCACCATTTCTTGTTCTTCTTCTTCTTCTTGGTGCTCTTCCTCGTCTTTTCTAGCTTGTTGTAATATGGATTCCTCTGTCAAGTCTGCTGTTGTAGGCAAATCCTGACCTATCACCGTAAAATCTTGCAACTCCTCACTTGTAAACGTAATTGTTGTTTGAAACTGCTGTGTCCACTAGCTTAGTGGCTGATCATCTTCCAAGTCCTATTCGCATTCTGTCCCGGTAATAAGTCCTGCATGACTAATAAAGTTGACTGCATTTGTCTTCGGACTCGATCATTTCCACTAAAATGTTTTACCTGTATCGACTCTTAAAACTTTTTATTAGGCTCTGGTCCATCGTAATACACTTGTTACTTTCGAACATCGATGAAGTCGAATTTTTCGCAAGTAGGCCCTCTGGGATCGCCGTTGGTACAGAAATGATCACCCTCAAAAAAAAATTTTTTTGTCTCTCTGTTCTCCGTTCTCGTCTTTTGGTTTTTCCTGAATAACTTTCGAACCGTTGGAGCTACAAAATTGAAATTTGCCTCCTTTCTAAGCTTCCAAGAGCCACATAAGTTTATAAGAAATGGCCCCGATCCAACGCCGATATCCATCTTTTTTTCGCGATTTTCGACTGTTTTCTGGATCTTGCTATGAAACTCGATAATTGTCCGAAATTTGAAGCAATCGACTTCATATTTCCACGTATGTGCACCTTTGCCCCGTGACGGAACCTATTGAAAATGGGGGGGCTGGCGGGTCGGGAAATATTCTAAAAAAATAAAAAATCGCGCGTGCCAGGGTCTACAAAAAACATCATTTTTCAAAAATTGTTTAAGAAACCAAATAAAATTCTTGAACCAGAAGTAGCAGAAGATACGACTCTATAAACTTTTATTCTTGACAATTTTTCAAAAATATACAGGGTGCGCGGCAAATTCAAAAAAACTGAAAAATGGGTCCCCCTATTATTTAAAATCGGTTATAACTGAAAGACTATGATTCAGATCTTACTTTCTTTTATATTTAGATATAGAACTATCAACACAATAGGAAATTTTTTAAAAAACAATAAAACGAAGTGCCCAGGTGTCTACAGGTCGAAATGCGAATCTTGTCCTAAAATTCATATTGGACAAACAGGTAGATCCTCCAAGAAACGCATTAACTAACATGAAAAGCGTTTAAAAACAATAGTCTAGATTCTAATTATGCTACACACTTAAACACATTTTTGACGACAATTCTGATATTTTACATGCAACCACAAAAAGTAGAAAATTAAATCTATTGGAAGCCATGGGGATTAACAAAATGAGACATTCAAATGTATTGCTTAACGATCAGTTAGATTTAAATTTAATTAGATTTAAATACCTCTCCTTTATTGAATTCTCGCAACAACATTAATTAAGGTTTTATGGTCATTTTTCGGTATATATAGTAGCAGGTAGTTTGTAAATATTACATTTGATAAAGACACGGTGTTGTCGAAACAATTGTCATGTGAAAATATATAATTTCGTGGAAATCTGAACTTTTAATAATTCTATGTATGGAAGGTGTTTACATTTATCGTTATCTTTCGTGGGTTGCTTCTATATATCATTTTCGCGAGAGAAAGAGAGATTGTCTTACGCGTTACGATAGGCGATTGTTGCGCAAACATTTAAGGTCACGGGTGGATATATCGACGACACTCCCTTGAAACGTTACGTTCGCTGAAACTAGACACGCATACATACACACACACACGGGAAGAAAAGGAAAAACAACCAAGGCCCGATTTTGCCAGCTGTTATCGGGCTCCTATCACTGGTTTCATGACATTTTCTTAAATGAGACACCCCGTATATATCAAAACCATAAAATATATAGAACTCAGAGCGAGAACTAAGACCAAATTAAGACACCCCTCTATCTTATCTCAATTAGCAAATAAATACAAGAAGTGTTGGACCCTACGTGTATATTTTATTCACAGTATTTTTATGTATACAGAGGACAATAACCGACTTTATTTTTTAAAATGGAACACCTTGTATTTAACGCTTTTATTGGGTTTGGAATTTAACTCTGTATCATTTTATGTAGATAGCTTTTATTACAAACATTGACGGAAAGCGCGAATCACCTTTTTATTTTAAAAAGAGGGCGCTTCGCGGATTCTTGTCCTAGAGGGACGCATCGTTTTTCTATCGTGTTCCTGCGGACCACTATGGAAAAAAACCTAAAAAAAAATCAAAAACTAAAAAAAAATACTTCGCGTTATTTCATTGTTCAAAATTTAAGGAGTGTAAGTGCGGGTCCAGATTCCAATTTCTCTCCCAAGTCTGAAGTCTTCAGCTGCAAATTTGGAGTACTTATTATGTTTTTTAATATTTGCACGGAATATCGCGAACACCATGTGTTTATGTGGGCTATATCGTCATGTAAAAGAAACTGACATCTAAAACACATATTTGAAATTTTTTTAATAATAGTTTCAGTTCTTTTGAATTTGTATATTTTTGAAAAATTGTCAAGGATAAAAGTTTATGGAGTGGTTTCCTCTGCGGCTTCTGGTTCAAGAATTTTTCCGGTCTCGTAAACGGTTTTTGAAAAATGGTAAAAGTATTTTTGAAAAATTAAAAATCGCGTTTGCAAGGATCCAAGAGAAAGATCATTTGATCGTTTGTGCTATCGAAAAAATTCTTGAACGGGAAGACGCAGAAGATTTGGCAACATAAACATCTATTCTTGACAATTTTTAAAAAATATCCAAATTCAAAAAAAAACTGGAAGATGGGTCCCCCCATTATTGAAAAGTGGCCATAATTAAAAGACCGTGTTTCGCAAATCAGTTTCTTTTACATGACGATATAGCTCGCATTGACAGCTAAAACTTTTGTATTTAAGATTTTCACCTATTGTACAGGATGTTCAAGATATTAAGTGCTATATTCAAAAATTAACAGGTGTCTCAAATTTGCAGCTATCGACTTCAGATTGGGCAGAAGGGTAGAAGTCCACACCCACATTTCATCTGTCATAACAGAACTTGCTCAAATCCCGCAAAGCAATTTTTTAAAAATTTTGATTTTTTTTTGTCATATTTTGACTTCCAGAAAAACATTATTTTCTCGAAAACTATTAACCCGATAGACAAAATTTATCAACCAGGAGATGGAGGAAATCCGGAACTATATCCATTTCCATTACATACAGCGCTTTCCAATTATAGACAAAAATCTAAAAGACTACAAAAAATTCTTGAACCAGGAAGCGTGGAAAGTCCAGGGCTATAACCTCTAATTCGAACAATGATTGTATCATATACAGGGTGTGTCGTTTATTTGCAAAAAATCTAAAAGATCCTAAAAATTTCCGTTTTTGTGGCTAAATTATTGGCGATAAATGAAGTTTTGAAGTTCGACGAGATGTGAAGGACACTTTATACAGGGTGCATGCGCAATTAAATTACATCGGTTTTGGGAAAGTTCAATAGTGGTCCGCATGAGCACGATAGAAAAACACCACGAGAAACCGCGAAGCTCTTTGTTTTTAAATAAAAAGCTGCTTCGCGCTACGCACTACGAACTTGCCCCGCCCAGCGGCGATTTTTCGAAAGCAATCTTGTTTATTTACGTAGGCGAGAACAGGGTACTCGAAAACCGACAAAAATTGCGTAATCGCAATGCACACATATATATATATATATATTGGCGATTACGTGCGATCAATAAAACCCTCGAACGGTAAATGGCGGTCTTCGATAGGAATTGACGCAATGAAAAAGTCAATTGGACTGAGGCAGACAAACCGATAGCGCTTATGTCAATTGTTTACGTCTCGGCGGATGCCGCAGAATTACCTAAATGCAGATGCGACACCAGACTTTTTTTTCTGGTTTCAGTTAAATGCCATTCCTGTGTTTCCTATAGATTAATATTAGCTAAGGTTAAATTAAGTCCAGCTGTTTTTGTGTTGTTGGCATTTTAAACCCTTTTTTTTTTCAATTCACTCAATTTGTTTGATATTGTGTTTTCTAGGTTTTACAGGTTTCTGTCTATTAGGAAGTGATTTCCTTAGATGAAAACACTCCACAACATATCTTGATTATCTTTCAATCAAAAGAGCGGCTAGATAGTCAATATCCTTACTACCCTCCAGAATTGAATTTCGCAAGATTTAAAAAAAGTGATACGGCACTACTCGTTTAGCGATAATTTAAAAACCACGCGACTGTCGCCATCTAGCGCTGGGTAGCGAAACCGTCGTCCTCTAGGGATGACTAAATAGGAAGACGATAGACGCCCGAAGAACGCAATTACTTTGTTAATTACTTCTTGACGGAACTTTCGTTTATTATGCAGAAGGCCTCGGGATCCCACGCTTTGCGGAAACGCACCCACATCGGTAGTTTCCGCCAATAACAAGCTTGCTTATGGACGGTCATCTTTTTTTTTTTAATCCCAATTCGAAAAACGGCATCCTAAGCCTCGGAGCGCGTTAACAGTTAGCAAGGATTTCGACTCCCTGATCGCCCGATTTTATACCTCTTGAATTTCTCACTTTTTCTTTTACACTGATAAATAAACAAGAGAGTCTATAACCGATGATTTTTGATGATGTGACAATTCTTTTTTAAATTACATTAACTCATTATATAATCGTATACAATTCACTATCGAGATTGAATAGGATAACTCTATAATTTATATTTATATAATATAAACCTTCACACACGGACAGACACAGTCATAAATAACGGCTCAAATCAGCCTTATACACACAAAATGGCTGCATTTCACTCTTTTATACACAGACTTCTTAATACGCCACTCTCAACAGGAAATTACAACAAAGAACGTGATATCGTTAAACAAATTGCACTGAACAACGGCTACAATCCGTCCATTATTGATAAAATTATAAATAAAAAACAAATCCAGACAACAGTAAACTCTATTTATCCGAAACCTACAGAACACGAACAATTTGAAACATAGTAGAACCCGGCGAAGAAGTTTCAAAACATTTTTCAAAATGAGGTTTTAAAATAGTTTCAGAACTAACAACACAATAGGAAAATTTTTAAAAATCAATAAAACGAAGTGTCCAAACTCTCAAACATCGCATTAACGAACATAAAAGGGCGTTTAAAAACAATAGATTTTAATTATGCTTAATACAGAAAAACATATTTTTGACGACAGTTTTGATATTTTACATACAGCCACAAAAAGTAGAAAATCAAATTTATTGGAAGCCATGGAAATTAACAAAACGAGACGCTCAAATGTATTGCTTAACGATCAATTAGATTTAAATATGTCTCCATGATTAAACTTAAATTCTCACAACATTAATTAAGGTTTAATCGTCATTTTTCGGTATATATAGAAGCAGGTAATTTGTGAATATTACATTTGATAAAGACACGGTGTTGTCGAAACAATTGTCATGTGAAAACATATAATTTCGTGGAAATCTGAACTTTTAGTTGTTACCACCTCAGTTCAATGTTATCTTTTGGACAATTCTATGGATTTAGCTTAAAGCCGGAGCATTCGAGAATCTGATAAATTTTACAATAACAAATTTAAATAGTTACTATCAGTGACAATTATTATATATAACATTAGGGGTGAGTTTAGCAAAGCCAAAATTTGGGTAAATTTAGTCAAATTCAGTCAAAAATAAATCGAAAAACTACAGAAAATAATAAAATATAGGTAAAAAATTATAGGATTTTAGTAGAACGAGTTTAATTATAAAGAAATAGTACTGGCCTTATTTAAAATGACGTTAATTTTTTAATATTTGCATATTAGAGGTTTTCGCTTGCACATTTTTCGCTCCTAATTTATGAATTACCCCGTACATTAACAATTGTTTTCGATACGCGAGGCGCTTTCATGCGGATTACAGCTTTCGCAGTGGTCCGCCCTGTATAAAATAGACCGCCATTACGAAATTACGAAACGTCACTTTCTTCTTTGAGGTTAGGTCGGCGGCGGTCGTATGTGGGTCGGCATTTCTGGTATTCGGCCGTATTTTTATTTTTTTTTAACGAAATGATCGGAGTTAAGGACACGAACATGCGGGCGATTAAAGTTACGCAAGCGTTGAGCGAATTTTTTTTTTTCGATTCGATTGCGGAAAAAATAATGTCGAAATCGAAGTCGACAAAAGGAAAAGAAAACCCGGCGATGTTTGACTTGATTTGAAGAAAAAAAAAAGGAAAAATAAAGATAATATAAAACGAAGGCGGAAAGAATTGCTTTACGAGGAAAGAAAATGTAAAGTCTCTAGCGAATAAAGAAGAAACCAGAGGAAATCTCCTTCAAAAATTTAGATAAATATTTTCTCATAGGGAAGTTTTTCCAAAATATATACCTATATTTTCCCGCATTCAGTATATTGTTTCAATATATCCCCGTATTTCTCCTTATTTTCCCGTGATTTCTCATATTACCTAAATATTTCTCCGTATTTTCCTATATTTCCTCGATATTTAGAAGTATTACCTAAATATTTCTTCATATTTCCCCTTATTTTCTCGTATTACTTTAATGTTTTCCCGTATTTCCTTGTGTTTCGTCATATTACCCGGATTACCAAATGTTTCCCTATATTTTCCAGTATTGACTCGTATCACCCAAATATTTCCTCGCCTTTGCTTATATTCGTTCAATATATTACCATAATATTTCCCCGTATTTCCTGCTATTGCCCAAATATTTCTTCGTCATTTCCCTATATTTCCTCAATATTTCCCGTGTTTTCTCGTGTTACCCTAATATTTAATAATATATAGTCCACCGTTGTATTATCCAAATATATTTTCCAGTATTTCCTTCTTTCACCCAAATATTGCCCCGCGTTCTTTCAATATATCCCCATATTTACTCATTTTTCCATAATATCTTCCCGTAATTCATTATATTTACTCAATATTTCCCCATGTTTCCTCATATTACCTAAATATTTCGACATATTTCCTCCTATTGCCCAAATATTTATCCATGTTTCCCTATAGTTCTGCAATATTTCCCCGTATTTCTTCGTATTGTTCTAAAATTTCCTTTCCGTATTTCCTCGTATCACCCAAGTATTTTCCCAAATTTCCCTATATTCTCCAATATATATAGGGGTTGTTTAACCCTAATATTTCCCTGTAATTCCTTATATTTCTCCGTTTTCCTCCTATTAACTGAATATTTCCTCGTATTTCTTCCTATTTACGAAATAATTTTCCACATTTTTTTATATTTACTCGATATATGTCACCGTATTTCCTCGTATTGCCTAAATATTTCCCCGAATTTCCTCCCATTACCCAAATATTTCTTCATATTTCCCAAGTTTTCCTCCGTATTTCCTGGTATTACCCTAATATTTCCCCGTATTTCTTCGTATTGTTCTAAAATTTCCTTTCCGTATTTCCTCGAATCACCCAAGTATTTTCCCAAATTTCTCTATATTCTCCAATATATATAGGGGTTATTTAACCCTAATATTTTCCTGTAATTCCTTATATTTCTCCGTTTTCCTCCTATTACCTAAATATTTCCTCGTATTTCTTCGTATTTACGAAATAATTTTCCACATTTTTTTATATTTACTCAATATATGTCACCGTATTTCCTCGTATTGCCTAAATATTTCCCCGAATTCCCTCCCATTACCCAAATATTTCTTCATATTTCCCAAGTTTTCCTCCGTATTTCCTGGTATTACCCTAATATTTCCCCGTATTTCTTCGTATTGTTCTAAAATTTCCTTTCCGTATTTCCTCGAATCACCCAAGTATTTTCCCAAATTTCTCTATATTCTCCAATATATATAGGGGTTATTTAACCCTAATATTTTCCTGTAATTCCTTATATTTCTCCGTTTTCCTCCTATTACCTAAATATTTCCTCGTATTTCTTCGTATTTACGAAATAATTTTCCACATTTTTTTATATTTACTCAATATATGTCACCGTATTTCCTCGTATTGCCTAAATATTTCCCCGAATTCCCTCCCATTACCCAAATATTTCTTCATATTTCCCAAGTTTTCCTCCGTATTTCCTGGTATTACCCTAATATTTCGCCGTATTTCTTCGTATCACCGTATTTCCTCGTATTACTTCGTAACACTTGTTTACTGTAATACTTGTTTTTAGCTATTGTTTTTTTTACTGACTTCATTTGTATGATATCATATATTTCAGTTATTAATAAAATCTTGATCGAATTTTTCTTTGTTTATGTCATTTTTCGTCTAATATAGTTTTCCTTAACTTCTAAATTATTATTTTTATTATTTATATCGAAATTTTTTCCTTTTTCAATAGTTAATTCGATTTTTTTCAATTATCGAGTTAACGCTCTTAGAAAAGAAATCTGTGTATTTAATCAAGTAATACGGAGAGATTAGAAAATATATATATTTTTTTAATAACTTCAGCCAATCATTTCAGGTTAATTTTTTAGGTTTTTTTTTTACAATTATTTTCAAGAATTTCCATGTTAAGCATGCAAATATCTTTCGTCACTTCAGAACAAGCACAAAAGGCAACTAGTAAATAACGATAGAGTAACATTCATTATCTGATTGATGAGAAATTGGTAAATACAAAACTTGTAAAGATTACCAGATGGATAATCAAAATTATGCATTTTTTTTTTGCTTCTGCTTAAAATCCAAACGTTGCTGTCACGAAAATGTAAGAACAATATAATATATATTTACCTACGCATTAACCTTGACCATTTTTAATTGTATAAATAGCATTGTCCAAGGCCGACATTTTGATTTGCGCGGAGAAAAAACACTTGCGGATAAAAACCGTCGGCACTGCACCGTTCTCTCTCGGCCTTGATGGCGCCTCAACCCCAAATACAAATTCGTCGGACGGGTTGCCTAATAATTGGGATGCCGGGGCGACGTCGACGGGCGATCAGGCGTCGAACCTTCGCTTACGATTTAAACAAAATATGCACGGCGAATGTCTTCAATTAGTACCCAGAGTACGTTTTAAAAAGAAAAATTCCAGTTGCAAAGTCTATAACACGTTTGTTACTATCGCTATAACTACTGCACGAACACGTTTCATTTGTTTAACCGCTGTTGACAAATTTAAACTCATACTAAAGCATATTAAATTGTCTTCCAAATAGCGTGTTTATTTTTTGGGTCAGATGAATAATTTCCAAAAAAAAAAACAGGAAACCAAATCTGCTCTTAAAGGAAAAATAAGGAAATCGATGGCGTTGCCAATATTTTACAAGAAATTTTGTAACTCAAACTTTTTTTTGTAAACTCTCAACGCTTTGTAATTTTTTTGTAAGTCAAATTGTAACCACTTGTAAAAAAATAAAGGATTTGATTTTTCCGCTTCAACCACTCCATATTTTTAAATCGCCCTTAAAAAAGTTGCGTTTTTTTTGCGAAACTGGGATGTTTTATAAGGAATTTTGTAGATCAAATTTTAATCACTTGTAAAAAATTAACGAGCCGGTTTTTCCGCTTCAAATTTTAAACCGTTGTAGTACAAGATCTCAGCTATTTGCTGATAATGACTCCATATTTTTAAATCGATCTCGAAACTCGAATGTTTTATAAGAAATTTTTAACTCAGACTTTAATCACTTGTATAAAATTAAAGAGTCCGTTTTTCCGCTTCAGATTTGAGACATTATTTTTAAATCGCCCTCAAAAAAAGTTGTTGTGAAAAATCGTACAAATTTACGACTTTTGCGAGACATTTCTCGACGAAAACTTTAATCGCGACGGCCCCATATTTCGTCGCCGCCCTCAGACGACCTTTCCCGCCGCCGCCGCTTTCGGAATTCCGAAGCAGAAGCGCTCGACGAGAGCCAATAATTCGTTACGACGGCGCCCGCTTTATCGCGCCAACAAAAAAAAAAGACAAGCGCGCCCGATTAAAAAGGCGTATCGCGCGACGGGCGACCATGGCGCCGGGCAGCGCATAAAACGCGGACGTGGCAATGAACGTCCTTCGCGTGACGTACGCCGCGAAATCCTCACGTAACCCTCCGCTCGTTGTTTGTTTCGGTTAACGCGGGGACGCAGGCGGCCGCGGATGACACTGATCGATATACGTCGCGCGCGCTTACGTCACGAAGAAATTCCACGGCTATCTCGATCGGGCGGGCGCCGCGGGGATGAAGCTCGAACACGCAAATGTGAATTTAGTTGTTCGTCTCGCGGTAAGGGGCGCTGTTTTCTCAATTTTCATCGCCGTGGAACTATTCAAAATTTATTTATTGCTGCTCTATTAACTGCGGCGGTGGGCGAGTGTCCAGGACACGTTGCCCACTGAAAGCAAAGGAGAGTATCGGTGTTATGCTAGTGTCATCAAGATCGCTTATTGACATTAAGCCAAGAAAGTCTATTGGATTATCATTTTCAATTTCGATAGCAGATTGCAATTTAAATTGATTTTTTTAAAATATTTTTGAAACATTTTCTTATTTAGTACATTTTAATGAAGTTGTTATTTGAATTTGATAAGATTTAAATTGTAATCTGGTAAGTTCTTTTTACAGGTGGGTGACTCTTTTTACTTGCTAGAACTTAAATACGTAAATACGTAAATAAAAATACTACGCCACTCTCAACAGAAAATTACGGCAAAAAACTTAATAACATTAAACAAATTGCACTGAACAACGGCTACAATCCGTCCATTATAGATAAAATTACAAACAAAAAAACAACAATAAACTCTATTTATCCGAAACGTAATATAGAACACGAACAATTTAAAACAATTACATACATAGGAGAACCCAGTGAAAAAGTTTCAAAACATTTGTCAAAATGTGGTTTAAAAATAGCTTTCAGAACAAACAAGATAATGGGAAAATTTTTAAAAAACAATAAAACGAAATGTCGGAAATCTCAAAAATCAGGTGTCTACAGGTTGAAATGCGGATCTTGTCCTAAAATACGAGGGCAGCGCCAAAATTTCCCGACTTGAATATGAAAAAGTAGAGTAACAATTTTTTATATATTTTTCAATATAATCCCCCTTAACTTCAATACACGTATTACATCTCTTCATTAACAACTGAATCCCTTTTGGTTTGTCGGCAAAATGAGCTAAACCAGCCTCTTTTAACTCTACTTCGTCGTTAAACCGCCGTCCACGTAAGTCCTTTTTCAAATATCCAAACAAATAATAGTCGCTGGGGGCCATATCTGGACTATAGGGTGGATGATCACGACATCAAGCTTTATTATAGGTCCGTTAATCACGGGGTCGTAAAAGCGCTATATTCCTGGTCCATATAGAATGTATTAACTATTGCCCATTCTTGAGCAAGTCGAGCAAGTGATGATCGGCGAGACGTCAGCGTAATATTCGTAAACAGTATCGCAGTCGGCTATGGAAGTTTCTTTGAAAAACAAATGAAAATAAAAAGCGCCTTTGGCGACACAGAGGTGCGGCTCGGAAAGTGGAATATCACGCTGAAAAATTTGCAGGCGTGAGAACGCGACAAGAAAGACACTTTTAAAACGGTTTTTTCATTATCATTAGCGTTATATCGATATGTATGCTTTTTTTTCTAAATTAAGCAACGCGGAGTATGCAACGGAAAAATCGTTAGTCGAGTTGAACAGTGTCGCTAAAAATGCCGGTCCAAGGTCGTCGGCCAACAATGGCGGTCGACAGTAAGCCACGCTTACAGGGTGTGCCAGTGCATACTAAAAATACTAAAATTTTGAAAAAAAAAAAAAAGCAGGCATGTCCAGAGGAAGGAAGTGCCTGAAATGACGAGTCCCTAAAATTGCCGCCAGGCGGCGCGCAGCGATTCAAATTAGGTGGTTTACATATTGAAAAACGGTTTTTGAAAAAATCGCTGCCCAGAAAAGTTTTTAATGTTCTTCTTTCGACTTTATTTATTACTGTAACATTTATGCCGCGAAATCTGACACCTTTAATACAGCCAACGGACTAGAACTTTATCAGAATTACCAAGTTATTTTATCGTAAAAACCTACTAAGCCAGTTATTGTCAAAATGCACAGAGTGCTATAAACCTCTATGACTCGAACTTGAATGGACTGTGAAAAACGTTCGAGTTATAGGGAGAAAAAATGCATATGTACTTTAGGTATGATATTTTTTTATTAAAAAAAAATCTAAACAACCGAACAATGCTAATTACTAGACCTAAAGTACGAACAAAAAACAATAAAAATAGCGCCAGCCAGGCTGTGCTTGCTTTTAAATGTTCATTTTCCAGCCTGTCATGTCATATTTTTTCAAATCTCCGTTTTTTCATCAATTATTGTTAATGTTTTAAGTTTTCGCGAGCAATAGCCCTAAACAAACTTAAATCAGTTGGGGAATGAAATAAAAATTGATTGTCACTCGGAAAAAGATGACAATGACAATACTGTGTCAAATGCAGAAGACAAGCCTGTTTCAACGAGCCGATCTGTTAATGACGTTATCCAATGGGCTGAAGAAAATGGCGATGTAGTAGAATATAACAGCTTGATTGTATTGCATGATTGAAGGCAGAAAATTGTAGAAATCAACCTAAAAACAAAGTTTAAACAGCCTAAACTGACGTCATTTTTCACGCATGTTCATATTTTCAATATTTTTTGGTGAGTTTTGACGATGACAATAATTCTCTGCGTACTGTCATATAGGGAAGAGGTTTTTATTTTTTTAGCGTACGTCGGACCGAAAAACATCAAGAAACTAAATTTCTTTGGAAATGACTTTAGATTGTAAGGATATTTTCTTTTAAAGAGAAATCAGTGGCGTACCATCAATTTCTCCCAAAATATAAATGATCACCCGGTACCCATTATTATTATTAAATTATTTCCAGAAATTGATTCGAAAGAGAACAAGCGTTAAATCGCGGTCGGCCGTATTAATTGAACTTGGCCGTCGGGTAAACAACCCGCGCTAATGCGGTTTTCCTTATTTCGTCCGAAAACAAAGAATCGTCGCGCCAAAGGTCAAAAACCGTCTCGACCGGCGACAATCGAGGAAGCTCGGTCGTTTTCGGCGCGTCGAGCTAACGAAAAAAAAAAACGGAAAAAATGCACGGGCGCGGAATTTTTGACAAGGTCGCGTACTTTTCATTGTTGCCGCGGGAAAGCGTGACGTCACCGGCCGACCTTGCGGTGAAGGCGCGGGGGTGTCACTTTTCGGTAGCGTAGGAATTTCGGCGCGTAGCCTCTCGTCCATGCCGATCGCAGACCACGAAAACAACGACGAAAACGTCGAAAGATATCGACGTCTTTCTCATCTATTGTTATGTTTACGAGATTTTCGATCACCGGACAGAGCGCATCGAGTCCGGCATGAAAAAAGCACAAAAAAACGCGGGCTACTCACTAATAGCGTCATGAGGACCCACTGGACAAGAACGAAGAGCAGAGCAGGGGCGGCTGTGGCACACATTTCGAGCTGTCACATCGCGTCGCGCTCTCTCTCTCTCTTTCTCTTTCTCTGTGCGCTCGTTCGTCCTCGTCGTCCGCACCCCGACGAAACTCGCGATAAACTGAGCGGCGGTGGCCGGTTCTTCGGCGGGCCGCTCCCGTGGCCCGCGCCCGGAACCCGCCAATTCGACTCCGGACCCCGAGGTCGAGCCGTTCACTCTGTGGTCCGTGCCGAACGTCGGTCGTCCGCGATCCGTGCCTCGCGTAATCGCCGCGTAACGCGCGCTCCTTGGTTCGGTTCGCAAAGATTTTGTCGAGAAATTTGCCAGATAAAAGCGCGAGTTATTTTTTATTAAATTTGGAATAGTGGAAATTCTACTGCTGTCCACTGCAACGGGATTTCATAAGAGAAGAAGAAACTTTTAGGTTAAACCTCGCCAAAGTGTAACATGTATTTCGTATTGAGGCTTTTATATCAGGAAAACCGTTTAGATCCACATTTTCGAAGCCACGGGATGGAAAACATCGTGACGAGCGGTAAAAAATGTGCAAGAAGCAATTGCAGAATGAGGAAATCGAATCGCGTCTGACTTGTAGCTCATCCTATAGGAAAAGCTCAGAAGTAAGGTCGCCAGATCGTAGGAAATTGTAATGGTGGACGTGGTTTCTCACGTTAGTTAAATGATCCGCCGATTACGATGGCCCCAGAAGTATTTTCAAAAAATTGGCGACGAAAGTAGCGTCGGTCATCTTGGACAAACTTAGAAGAAACTGTCAGGAACCACTAAGAAACTTTTAACGTGAAATGGGAAGAATTTCGATGAAAGTCTAGGGAAGAAAGTGCGGGTTAACGGAAGGGCTTTAAATGCACACCCGCACATAAGTTGTTTGCTTTGTAACTATCCTAGCATGATTTGACTTATTCTTAGGTGGGTGCAAGAAAAAGATCCCTAAAACAGAGTCCCCGCGGTTGGGGCTTGGATCATTTTGTGCTCGTGATGGGCCTCGAACATTTATGTAGTATAATTGCAATTTCTATTAAAAGGTTTTAAAATTTTTCTGGTTGTCTTCTCTGCACTCTCATTTGTCCTTATAAATTAAACTAATTAGTTGAAACAATAACAAGACCATCTTTCATTGGCATACGGAACTAATTACTCGAAGGTGCCTGTGTTTCGCCTTCTGCCGACAACTCGTGGAATTAATTAATTGTGAAGCGATAGTGGCGCCATCTATCACTAATTCGCGGAATCGATTCAAGCAGGCGCCAATTGTGCGTTAGTTGTGTCGTGTACCTGTAGGTTTAAAATTAATTGATGCCAGCATTGATAGATCGTTAATTTACTTTTTTCCTTAGTTGAAGTATGCAACAACAGATGGAATTAAATGCTCAGTGTACCTCCATTTTCTATGAAATAATTATTTCAAGGAATTACCGTCCAAAGGAAGACACTCATCTTAATTGAAATTCTTTTATTTTATATAATAAACAACCACAAACTATTTCAGTTTTACCGAAGTAGCATAGAAACCTGGAATTAAACTTAAAACATTTTATTATTATGAAAGGATTAACAGACACCTCAAACTAGATGACGAACGTCAGGGTAGATTAAATGATGATTAATGTCGTATCACATTATGCTTTTTGAATTAACCGTAGAGCCTAAAAAATAAAAGCAAAGTAATATATAGCCTGAACCGGCTATATCGGCCGAACACAATATATATTAATAATTCATAGGTGATTTTACACTTTACACCTGGGAAAAGGGACCCACGCTTAGTTGCCTAAAATTGTATGCCTACACACTCCACAAAACCACCTAACCCCACCGACGGCCCTGGCCGCTAACGACTTTTTATCATCTTCGACAATCAAAATTCTTAAATAGCGTAGCTCGGCAAACAAATTGCCCAAATACAAAGACTATTAAACCTTCTTCTTTGCTTCCGTTGGCCCTAATTGCTACAATCACCCGGCCAACCTTCAATGCCACGATTTGATATATAAACTTTCAAACATGCTCGCCAATTATTAGTCAAAGTATAAGCGTTTGAACATTAACCTCACCCTTTCATAGAATCACGGATACTTTGAATTAAAAATAAGTCACGCACGGTTAGTAAAGCATGAAGAGCCGAAGCTGTTAGATAATTGTTTGAAGTCAAATCACCGTGAAAAGTATCTTTTCGAAACTGTTAGCAGTCAAACTGGGATTTTGTAGCCGCAATGAAGTTTTTCCCTACTCGGCATTAGATTATTTATCTTAATATAGATAATGACTCGAAAGAATGGGATTTTAAAGATTTTAGGTTATATGGAAATTACGTTCAAATAATATTTCGCCGGTTTAAGCTTTTGTAGGCAACAAGACGCAAAGTGGCCCTTTAGCGAAAATCGACGGATTAATTAATTTGGTCCCACAGAAACGCCATTTTTCTATCATCTACACGAATTTGTGCGAAGAACTAAACAAAAAGCTTAAAACTTAAGCCGCAGCATAAATAAGGTTAAAAATTTCATACTGCGATCCGTATATATATTTTAAAAAAATTCTTTATCCGTTAAGTCGGTACCATCGCGACGGAATACGGATA
Source organism: Cylas formicarius (assembly GCF_029955315.1). Classification (NCBI taxonomy): domain Eukaryota; kingdom Metazoa; phylum Arthropoda; class Insecta; order Coleoptera; family Brentidae; genus Cylas; species Cylas formicarius. The sequence goes on along the minus strand of NW_026844334.1, from coordinate 270,145 downwards.
CTTGGGCCGGTTCGGGTTGTGCAGCAGCAGCCACTCAGCCAACGCCACCACTGGATCGAGTGGCTTCGCCCGGACGATCTCGGTCAGTCCTTCGAGCAGAATGGGTCCGACTCTAGTCGAAACGTAGTCGCCGACTGTACGGGGTTCCCTGGGCAACGGCTCCAACACATCTTAACACACACACACAAAGTAGACAAGATGCAATTTCCCATGTAAATATTGCAACGCGTTCCCAGATAAAGTTGTATATGTAAATAAATCATGATTCCCTAACTTACTTACCACCGGGACGATTTTTTTTATAGGAAAAAGATATTGAAAAACCCAGATTTTGGATGCGTTTTCCAGAAATTCGCTACGTCTCGTTTCTCACCTCGCGGGAAAAAGTAGCGGTTCTCCCTGCGCGCGGTTCGCGGGTCCGGGGCCGCCGGCAGGAACCACTCGGCCCTCAGCGGCCCGCGAGGCCCGATCACGCGCTCCCACTCATCGACCGCGCCGATCCCCTGCAGCGAGAGCACCAACACCGGCGACAGACTCGCGCTCACCACGAGATGCGGAAACGCGGGGGTACCGTAGTACTTCTCGTACACCTCCGAGACCTGCTCGGGCGTCAAACGCACCACCCTCTCCTAAAACGTACGAACGAAATAAAGGCGAGGCCAATGGACAAAATGACGGACCGCTGCGATTTAGCTCTTTGACAGATTACGCACCGAACGTGACATAAGGTAAATCAACCTAGGCCGTTCGCCCATTAACAAAAACAGCGAAGCAGGTCGCCACAGACCACGACGACGCGGAACCACTTCGGATGAGTGAATAGCGTGTATGTTACGGTAACCGTTGTGCTTACGTTGACGATTTTCAAGCTGCTCTCGCGAACGGCGCGCAGCACCACGTCCCTGAACTGGAAAGCTTCCGGTTTCACGATGGCCAGAGTGCGTTGCAGGCCGTGTTCCGCGCACGACGCGACGCTACTTGAAGAAGACGAGTCCGGCCCCTCGACCGGGCGCCTTTCGGCGCCGTCACGCGCGTAAAACGGCCAATAATAGTCGACGAAGTCACCCTCGCGCTCGCTGCGTCCCGACGCCGTGCTCGCGGGCGAAATATAGTGGACCGTCGTCACAGGTTCGGCCGTTGCCTGCTCGAAAGCCGATTTTTAGCCGCGGCGCCATCTATCGGCCGTTGCCATAACGACCGGGTTCGCCGTCGCACCCCACAGATGGCGCCACGCAACTTAATCTTATTTTGACGTTGCCAGATGTGATTGAACTAAGATATGACTAAGGTATTAAAATCTATTTTCAATTTTAGTAAGTTGTAATTCATTAATTCGAAATCCTACCTACGGTCGTGTGAAATCTGGTGGTACCAATTTTGATTTGCGATGGTAAATATCTCAAATAATTGCGGCTAAAGTCCAATGAGCACCGATCTTTGCTTAACGAGAAGTGTAAGCAAAATTAAGTTCACGACATTTCCTGGATGAATCGAAAAAAAATGTAAATCTGGTAACGCCGCGCAGCCCGTAACAATTAAAATTTCCCTGTACGGCGTATACGCAAACCGGAGGATTTCTGCGTTAACTCACCGTACCGGAGTCGACGGGCGTGATGCTGCTGCCGGAACCGGCGTCGCTCTCCGTCAAACGGGCCTCGCCGCCGTCCTCCATGTTCGTCAAATTCGCTGACGAGAAAGTCAAATTTTAATGACACATCTGACAATCGCGACGCGCGGCGGAAAATTACGCGGCAACCGCGGCGCACAATAACAAACGTTGTTTTCTCCCGACGAAAAAAAAAAAGCGTTCCATGCGGTTTACTTCCTCGCTCCGCTGCCGGCGGATCTCTCCTATCCCGTACTCGCATTTCGCCGCGTTCCGTCGTCGCGGGTGACGTTTCACGCGTAGACGAAACTTTTCGCGACCGCCGCATGGATTTCGCTCATGGAACGTACCGCACAGCGCCGCCCAAAGGTTCGTTTTGGTTTACAAACTACAAAGCACGTAAGTATCATAAACGCAATACTCGAAAATCTAGGAAGCACTGGCTGACGTTTGATAGACGCCACAGACTACATCCGCGCCCGGCGCGCTGGGTCTACTTCTTTTACGTTTTACACCAAGTTGGGCAGTTTGCTCGGATCATTCGCCCACACACATTGGGTTGGATTTTATGTAATTTTGTCGATAACAAACAAATGTATCATCGACATGGCGTTTCTATAATTTTGGTAGAGAACTTTCTTCTCAAACGCTTCCATAAATATATTCGAGATGACTAGTGATAATACAGAACCCAACGTTTATTCAAAAATTTGACCGTTACAAGATAAAATATTTTTCAATAAAAATGAGGTTTGGTTCCAGATTCTCGGAATTTAATATATATGAGATGATGTTGAGAGTTTCAATGAAACGAATTAAGTATGAAACTATCAGTTTTCCCTGTAAAAATGATTTTAATATAGAAGCTAGATATTTTGCTAGAGAATACGTTAGTTACGGATCCCGATAGAGAAGAAGACCCAATTTAAAGTTGCGTTCCATAGATGATGGGGGATTTTTTTTTAAGTTACGAAAATTTTGAATTACGTAGTCGAGATTAGATTTTAGAACAATACGTCCAGACTTTGGAATATTAGATTTGGGAGGTTTTAATTTTTTGTGGATTTTTGTGGTTTGACAGGGCAGTTTCTTTAGGGCAGACTCCTCGACATTTGAAATGATTTCATCTTTTGAGATACGTGTGATGATGCATTTACCACAGGGGGTTCTGGGTAGAAGATAAACTCGGATGGGGACAAGATGCGTCCATTTTAAAATGTAGAGACGGAAGAGTCTTGTTGATAAGCGGATGAGGTTTTGCCGTGATGGGGATTTTTTAAGAGAATTAGGGATATTAAGCATACATAATCTTTTTTAAAGGTAAACCTAAAATTTAAATTGTGTGGTGAATTTAATGTTTTACTCAAAAAAAAAAACTAATAACTCATTTTGTAAGTCTCTTTCGTAATCATTTTCAGTAAAATGAACTGAGCAGACATAGCTTTTATCTGGATTAAGTTTGTCCTCTCTTCTACATCAAACTATCCACTCGTTCCGAATAGTTCGGGATACTAGATCTTTCCGTTCGGGAAAGCGATGAAAACTACATTTTCGAGAACTTGCTTTTTCATCAAAATAGTTGTTATTGCCCCACACATGGCACATCTCGTTCCAGGCATACCTACCTATTTTTTGATATAACTTATCCCACTGAAAAAGGTAAAAGAAATGTATTTCTTACCTTTACCTATATTATTATGTGTAATATTTTTAGCTTACCTTCTAATAACACCGCTAAAAAGCAGCACGAACACAAAACTTTTAAGTCTTTGTTTAAGGTTAAAAATACTGTTTTTCTCAGTTCTCGCCACTCAAGCACATACAATTTTAAAGTATTTGTTAAAGCTTAAAAACACTGTTTTGTCCAAGTTTTTTTTACAGAAATACAATTAACACAACCATAAGCGCACTACTCACTAGTTTGAATTATTTTAATTGTTCAAAGAACACAAAATACAACGGTTTACACAACAAAAACAAAAACCGTTAGGGGACTTCGCTTACGCCACAAGCGACCACGTGCGATCGATAATTTCAGCGAACGTATGTCTTATGGGATTGGGCAATCGTATTAGGTTGCTATTTACAAATTTACAAATCTTCTATTCCTCCTGCGTCGCAAGTATTTTAAAAAATTTACGACGCGTTGGGCAGAGCGCCAAGGGCCGCTCGCCCATTGCCGCGACAATTTCGCGTAATCGCCGAAATAAAACAATCAAAATTCGTTTTAATATCGTTTCTATCTTATTCGGACGGGTCTCGCGCGTTCGATACGTCCGCGCAGCGAGTCGGCTGAAAAAAATTAAGGAGCACGTCATCAGTTACGTCACGGGGAAAGGCGGCAACACGCGGAATTAGTTTGGACGCCGGTGGCGTAAAAAACTTTGGCGACGCGCGGCTCTTCCGGCAGGAAAGGCCTTACCGTCAAATCCGTCTGCGTTTCCGCGTCGCTGACGCTTGTCATTCTCGTTTCGGTGCGCAGGCGCGCGATCAGATCGACGCAGATCTCCGCGACCGCGTCGTCGTCGCCCAGGGAAAGCCTCGTCAGCTTTTCCTCGATCAGTTCGTTGGGTTCGACGAACGTCAGGCGCGTTTTCCGCGGCAAATCCACGATCCTCACGCTATTTTCCTGAATGTCCTGATAAGGGCAGTACTGCAGCATGCTGTAGAACTGTCTGTTGTCTTTGTGCGCGTCGAACGACAGCACCGTGCCGAATTTCTTGTCGCTCGTCACTTTAGCCTCGAAATATGCCTCATCTAACGCGAACGGGTAAACTTTGATCACGGTCTGGGCTTCCTTGTCCTCGTACCGTTTGTCGGCGTCCATTTTTTTTTGTCGGGGGACGTCAAAACTGACACTGACTTTCGTCGAAATTGCCCGTGGTACGTATGGATTCGAAAAAACACCCGACGAACGTCGCGGACGAAGCGAGCGATTCGGAGGACGAGATATCTATAGCGGAATCGTTCAAGGGGTCGACAAGCGGTAACCGAAGGCGGAAAGGACGGTACGTTTGGTCCGACGCGAAAATGACGACATTTCGAGCAAAAAAACATTGAAAAAATAAATCGACCGCTGAAAACAACCGGTGAGTCAACGCGAAAAGGTCCGTAGTGATATCATTGAGTAAATGAAGTAAATCGGCCACCAGAGGGCGACGCCATTGACATCTTGAATTTTAAAACGTTTTTTCGAGAAACTTTATTTCCAAGTACGCCATAATGTCATATAAAAATTCTTGGTAGATATCTACATAAATCTACATGTAAATTTTGTAGCAAAGTGGTAATATAATCGAACCGAGGTGTAGCAAAATAAATAAGAACTAAAAGTTCAGATTTTCACGAAATTATATATTTTCACATGACAATTGTTTATTAAATTTAATATTTACAAACTACCTGCTACTATATATACCGAAAAATGACTATAAAACCTTAATTAATGTTGTTGTGAGAATTTAAGTTCAACAAAGGCGAGGTATTTAAATCTAATTGATCGTTAAGCAATACATTTGAATTTCTCATTTTGTTAATCTCCATGGCTTCCGATAAATTTAATTTTCTACTTTTTGTGGCTGTATGTAAAATATTAAAAATGTGTTTTTCTCTGTTTAAGTGTGTAGCATAATTAGAATCTAGACTACTGTTTTTAAACGCTCTTTTATGTTCGTTAATGCGTTTCTTGAAGGATCTATCTATTTGTCCAATAGAAATTTTAGGACAAGATCCGCATTTCAACCTGTAGACACCTGAGATTTTGGACATTTCGTTTTATTGTTTTTTAAAAATTTTCCTATTGTGTTTTTAGTTCTGAAACCTATTTTTCGGATAAATAGAGCTTACTGTTCTCTGGATTTGATTTTTATTTATAATTTTATGGGTAAGGGACAGATTGTAGCCGTTGTTCAGTGCAATTTGTTGAATAACATTAAGTTCTTTGCTGTAATTTTCTATTGAGAGTGGCGTATTAAGACGTCTGTATATAAAAGAGTGAAATGCAGCCATTTTGTGTGCATAAGGGTGATTCGAGCTGTTATGTATGACTGTGTCCGTGTGTGAAAGTTTATGGTAAATGGAAAAATCTAATTTGTTTCGCGTTTTCGTAACAGTTAAGTCTAAAAAACTAATAGAGTTATCATGTTCAATCTAGATAGTGAATTTTATACGATTATGCATTGAGTTAATATAATTTAAAAAATAATTCAGTTGTCTATGCGTTCCAACAAAGCAAGCAAAGACATCATCCACCATAGAAAACTTTTACTTAAAGGATGTTCTAGTATGATATTTCGCAAATTATCCATAAAAATCTCGATTAACAAAGAACTAAGTGGGTTTCCCATTATGACACCTTCCTTAGAGATGTAAATCTATCCATTAAATTGAAAATAAATTTGGTCTAAAGATACTATTAACCAATCTAATAAATCTTATTTCACCAATGGGTTAACCTGTTTCCGAGTTAGGGTGAAATCTACCAAATCTTTTACATCCATGGATGGAATACTGAATATAAGAATATAATTTCGGCGGTTGTAGATTCATAACTGTTAGTAAATACTTGTCTTTGTAATATAACTTTTTGAAGGGGCCGATATGATTAATTTAAATAAGCCAATCTTCAGTTAGTGAATGAAATACGATGGCCAAATTGCAAAAGGTCAATACAACAAACGACAACAAATACAGGTTAATTTACAATAAAAAGGCATTTGGTTTCGCACATTCAAAATAAACTAAACATCACTATGTTTCTTTTACAAGCAAACTCACAATAAAAATACGACTACAAAACATTGCTAAAAAAAACATTATTTTAAAAAAACATTAGTTTTTAAGTAAATTTACAGCTAAACAACATCTTATCTTATAAGGGCTAGTAAGAATTTGAAAAAGTTGGAACAACAATGGAAATATTACAATCAAATTAAAAACACATTCAATACTAATACTACACCACACTCCGCTTTGATTCCTTGTCTGAGTTATTTATATAATAGCTTCAGGCTTAGAGAGGCCTTTAGTAAATAGGGCATCGACTGCCTAAAATCTTCACTTAAACACAGAAAAACACATTTTTGACGACGATTTTGATATTTTGATATACAGCCACAAAAAGTAGAAAATTAAATTTATTGGAAGCCATGTAGATTAACAAAACGAGACATTCAAATATATTGCTTAACGATCAATTAGATTTAAATACTTCTCCATTATTAAACTTAAATTCTCACAACAACATTAATTATGGTTTTATTGTCATTTTTCGGTATATATAGTAGCAGGTAGTTTGTAAATATTACATTTGATAAACAATCGTCATGTGAATATATATATAATTTCGTAAAAAGCTGATTTTTTAGTTCTTATTTATTTTCTTAAATGGATTTTCATAAAGTAAAAGCCAACACTTGAACTGAGGTGGCTTTTACTCGATGAAAATCCATTTATCAAAATAAATAAGAACTAAGAACATTTGATAAAGACACGGTGTTGTCGAAACAATTGTCATATCATTGTCAAATCTGAACTTTTAGTTCTTATTTATTTTGAAAAGCCAACTCAGTTCAATTTTTAAAATCATCAGACCAAGTCCACTTATATGGACAAAATATATTTTACTAATTTCAAAAAATAAATAGTTTAAATATAGGTAATTTCTATCAGGTAACAAAAGGTCACAGAACATATGTTGGTTGTGTGTTGAAGAAGAAGAAGAAATTATCAAAATTACATCTTCCGCTAAAACTGGCATAAAATTCCCAATCAAAATAATTGATATAAACCAGCTTGAAAACTAACCACTGAAGACCATACAGAAAAACTATTGTTAAGTAGTTTCAGAACGACTGACTGGAAAAAAAGAGTACATTATCCTACTTGAAAAAGCAAATTAATTTACTAAAACTTACTTTTCTCTATTTGATATATTTGTGCTCTATTTTAAACATTAACGCAATTGAAACGTATATTTTTCTCTTCCTTTATCTATATTTATATACTCCACAATCGGTCAATAAGCAATTTTTCGATATAATAATACGATTCCACAGCAAAAAACTAAAATTCGGATGTCCACCTCTATTTTTGGCCAATAGGGTTTTTAACCAATGACACTGACAAATTCTTAGGTCCTCATATCCGCCACATTTGCTGTGATTCGGTGACAGAGCAAAATGTAGAAAGCAGAAATGATACGAGTGTTGTGAGTATAACATACACAAACCACCTCTAAGACATTTAAATTAACTTGTACATAAGGTCACACTTATCCCCTGTATAGGCACGTTCTTATGGTTTTTAACGGCAAACACATCGAGTTTTCCAATTGGTTATCATTTTTGTAGCAAAAACACAACTATGGCACATACTACTATCATGGAGTATTGCAACAGAAACTAACCTGCATCGAGCGGAATTACTGCAGAAGTATTCAATTGTTCGTTCTGGCGTTGCACGTTTTCCTCCATATTCCTCTCGTTCAGTCATCTCAATATTAAAACGAAATTAAAATAAATTAAAAACTACCTGAACAGCCGCATCAAGGTTAGTTCTTCTTCTTTTTCCATGGGATCGTATCTCCGCCATATTTAGTTAGGCCGCACGCCCAACAACTTCTATGGTCGGACTTAACTACTGCGGTATGCATTTCGAGGTTTTCCGCGTTATTTAGCGTTCGACAAACGTACCGTCATCGAAACCCATGCCGGAAACAAATCCCTCACAGCCTCGTTTCTTGTCAGACCGCGCGGCGACGGGCGCCGCCCTCCATCGACCGTCCTTACCCAAGGAAACCGTCGGAGACGACGCGACCAACAAACGCTGCAATCATATATCGTGCGAATGCGACCGGCCGGGGGTGGCGGGGGCCGCCGTACCCGTTGTCGTGTCCTTCGTCGATCCCGAAGCTCCGAGTGGTGCGGCCGTCTCGAAACCTAGAGCTTTTTTCAAGAAAATATTCGCCGATAGGGGGCGTAAAAACGATACGTTGCGGCGGCGCCTTCTCGAAGACTTTTCGAAAAGTGTGGCTTCCGTGAAACACGCCGCGGCCGCGCTGTCGGAGACCGAACCCTTCGAGTCGCAAACGGAAGCAATACGGGATCTGTTCGAGTGCGTTTTCGATTTGAAAAAGATCACCGGTAATTGCGATCGCCATTAAAGGTTTCTGCAGTACGTCGTTGCGTATCCGTTCGCCAGATGTCACCCGACCGCAACCGAGCTCCGAACGCGTCAACGTAAAGCCTGACAGACACGACACTTTGCAGCGTCTGTCGTTGTTAAATGGCTAAAGTTAATGTGACATAATAAATTAGGGACTTGTTTTTAATTTTCTTGGTTTCATTTCGTTATATTTTCACTTTTAAGAGTCGCCGGGAAAATTATATCCGCCGAATTTCTTCCAGTTTCGTGCGTCGTGTGTGCCGTGCTTTACCTGCGAGTTTCCAAATCGACGTTCTCTCTGCGCTTCAGTGGTCTCCGAACGCGCGTTCCAACCGCCTCGCTTTGTCTGTGCCTGTGTTGTCGCGAATGACTCACCGTTCGAGTGGGCTCAGTGTTCCCGTGTTGTTTTTCGCAATCCTGGCATGTCTGCTATGTGGAAATTGACGGCGATCCCGCGGGAACGCGGCAAGTGTGTGATCGAGGCCGCACGGCCCTCCCGTTCCATCTAATTAACCCGTATAATGACGCCTCCGCTGACCTTGTTCAGTGCGGTATCGTCGAGGATGACAGCCTTCCGATCGTGAAAACTGACGCTGAACAATTCGAAGTGATATTGAACATGAACAGGGTTTACTACGACGAGAACCAGACCTCATTCCTTTACACGGTAAGTGAAGTGCAACTGTTTACTACGTGAACCCTCTAGTCTGTGGGTCACGGTGTTCCGCGAAACAATTGGGTGCCCCGAGTCTCCGTTTCGAACGTGGAAGACGGGAAATCGTGTAAACGATACGTGACTAACGTCGGTTTTTTCTGTGCTATCGCCAAGGTCTGCGTTAACAATTACACAATGAGGGGCGACGAAGTCGAAAAACAGAAAAGCTGATGTTTTTTTTTAATTTTCGCAACCGACCGACCGGGATGGGGGAAATTATACTGTGAGTTCGCGGCGCGTATAAATTTAATTGGCCGCTTCTTCGCGCGTTGGTTAACTTCCGATGGGGCCAAATAATTATCGCTAATGGTGACTGTCGGTTACACACACACGCACACACACAAACGTAACGGTCGCAAAAAAGTATGTAATAAACTGAACGGGTGAGCGGCTGTGCCAGATCCCACTTCCGGAAGGAACCTGCCGCTCACGGTACGTACAGGGTGGGCACTTAGTAATAGATTTTAATTAAAGGTATAGTTTTATACATTTAAATTAAACAACGGAGACGCATTTAAATCTAATTGGTCATTAAGTAATAAATTCGAATATCCCATTTTGATAACCTCCATAGCTTCCAACAAATTTAGTTTTTTGCTTTTTAAATGATTACGTAAGGAAAAGCTGCATAGATGTGCCAAATATGAAGTCGATTGCTTCAAGTTTCGGACGCTTATCGTGTTTCATAGTAAGGTCTAAAAAACAGTCGGAAATCGCGAAAAAAAGATGGATACCGGCGTCGGATCAGGGCTATTTCATATAAGCTTATGTTCCTTGTATAAGGTTAAAAAGGAGGAAAATTTCAATTTTGTAACTCCAAAGGTTCGGAAGATATTCAGCAAAAACCAAAAGACGAGAACGGAGTACGGACAGACAAAAAAATTTTTTTTTCGACGGTGATCATTTCTGTACCAACGACGATCCCGTAGGACTTACCGTTACCGAGATTTAAAATTTTTATACGGGCGCAGATACTTTCGAGAAATTCGATTTCATCGATTTTCGAAAGTAACAAGAATATTTCGAGAAATCTATCTAAATTTGGTATTAATATTGCTTTTAAAACTGAAAACACCAAGGACGTTTTCTAAAAAACAAGAAAACTAAATTACGAAAAACTCAAATATCCGGAGTCTAAAAGTTGAAATGTGGATCTTGTTCCAAAATTTATATCGGACAAACAGGAAAAACATTTAAGAAACCCATTAACGAACATAAAAGGGCGTATAAAAATAAATGTTAATTGGATTTTCGTCAAATAAAAGCCACCTCAGTGCGACTTCATTAGGGGCCTGTACCTTTCTCAGGAACTACTGATTTTAGAAGAAAAAAAGTGCATACCAAAGTTTTTTGGTTTAAATTTTAAAATTATTTATTTTTTGTATATACAGGGTGTCCAAAAATCAAGGTAACTTATGGAAACTACTTATTCGAATTTTGTGTAGTTTAGATAGAAATTGAGATTATATATTTTTTATGCAACACATTTTTAGAAGACTTCCCTCTGACGATCTGCGATGACTAGGTATTTTAAAATTACACAGGGTGTCTTAAATTAAAGGACATTTTTAAAAAAACTCCACTTTGTTACTATAGAGTCACAACCCGCACTCAAGCAAACGGTATTCATTATTATAAAAGTGGGTAGGAACAGTTTGTTGGGATGAAAACAGAATTTAAACGGTTATACGCGGTAAAATCTCTGTATCAACCCGTTGCCGACTGACACTCGCGTCAGTACCGACACAGCGTTCTGGGCCTACGATGCTACGTCCAGGTGGGCCTACTATGCGTGTACGTTACAACTTGCAATATTCATTTTTTTTTTAAATGAGACGCCCATGTTTTTGATTTTGGGTCAACCTATTATTGAAAATTGGCAATAATTTAAAATCTGTGTTTTAGATGGCAGTTTCTTTTACATGACGATATAGCCCATACAGATAGCTAAAACTTTGTATTTAAGTACTGTACAGGGTGTTTGCGATATTCCGTGCAATATTAAAACACTTAATGAGTGCCCCAAGCTTGTACATAATGCAACACTTGCCCGTATATAAGCACATTCTTTTCCTTAAAGTTTTGACCACAAACACACCTAGCTCGGCGTTGCCAATTATATTCGAATTTCAGAGACTGATTTTGCTTTCTTATGAAAATTAGTCAATTTTTTCAGAAAAATTACGGCAACATGACAACAACATAGGATCTACACCTTCTCTACGAAAATATCATATCCACCTGCGGCTCATCACTTTTTACACCGTAGTAGGGCCACTATATTATCTGATAGCTAGCTGTACGGTGGTTTCCGTTGCTCCGGCGTTGCCGCGATCGAACATTTTTTCCCCCAAAGGTGGCGTTGATGGAGTCGGACGCAAATACGCGCGTGTTTATTGTTGTTCTGCGGCGAAAGTGCACGGAAAAATGCGTCGCGCCTCGTCGCAATAAAATAATTGCCCAATTCGAAATCGTAACGTCGGAGAAAGTTTTCCCCGCAGAAAAACCGAACGTTTCGCGGTAAAAACGAATGTTAGAACGGCAACGCCGCGTAAATGAGAGGTTATTTAATGGAAAAACGCCGTAGTCCGGCGGCTTTAGATTAGAAAACACCGAAAATAATAAACTCGAGACTAAGGGAATAAAAATACGAGGGTCAGCTGACCAAAGTATCGGCCATTTCGGACCCGTGGTTTTTAGTCGAGAATCGTTTGATTTTTTTAATTTAAAATCACGTAGAAATATCATCACAAATAAACAGTAGAACCCGCGAAATAAGCCAAATAACATAATAATATACACTTTGTGCTTCGGCATTTTGTAATGTTTGAAGAAAAATACCAATTTTCAACCCCTGTTTTTATCCTTATCCTGTTCCCCATATCGGAGTGTACAAGAGCAAAAGCGCTGAAAGTCGATTCTAGTGACGCTGAGGAAGCAGTTGCAAAAATTCATGATTTTTTCAAAAAAATCAATGGACTGCGAAGGGGCAACCTACTCCGAAAAAAGCATATGTTTAGGGCCACTGTGTAGAAAAATAAAACAAAATTTTAAGAATACAGGTCTTGTACCGTTGTTAGATCGCAAACTTTTCAAGTGACTCTCGTATATCCTCGAGTGTATCGCTTAAAATGGCGTTTCGTGTGTCCAATCGTGGCTATTTATTTATTATATATATTTATTCATATAATATAATAATCTACGACGCTTATAAAGTAAGTAGTGTTCTAACCCTAAAAGAACTGCATAAAAAAGATTGATTGACTTAAACAGAGTTGTTGCGTTGCTTGTATTATTTAAATCAAATTAAATTGAAAAATTGGTCCAAGTATAAATATGTAGTGGTGGTAAAAACTTGTTGGAGACTTTAGACTATAATCTTGTAAAATTACCGCAGCAATAATAACATTGTAACTTTTTGCGGCATTATGTAAAACTCATGGCGAAATACAGTTGAAGTTGTACCAGTTTAAAACCAAGGTGAAAACCTTTTCAGATTTCCTTATCGATTTAAGATATGGCAAGACAGTTTTAAAAGCCCTTGTAATGGAATTTGATAAGAAATTTGTAATAATATTTCATCTACTGTAGAAATTATTTACAACTAAAGAGAAAGTTTTAAGTCATTCTTGCAGATATACCTGCGTATTTTTTAATTTGTTTAAAACATTCTTTTTCATTTCCTTTTTATAAACGTACTATATTTCTGGTCGCAGTATAAATATATAGTAGTGATAGTAGTACACTATAAACTATATAACGTTGTATATTTAACCCGAAGGGGGCTGCAGTTTTGGAGTAATAAACAGTATGCAAAATTAATCACGGGGTCGGTTGTAAAAGCACTATATTTCTGGTCGAAGTATACGCCTTCTAGTCGCGACAGCACTATATACCATTGTTGGAGACTTTTCAAGCGACCCTCGTACATCCTCGAGGGTATCGCTTAAAAAATGGCGTCTCGTGCCGCGCAACGTGGCTATCGTAAACTCCACGTTTAAATACGTAATTAAATAAACGAACGACTCCGGGGCTTATTGTAATCTTATAACCCGGCATCGATTTTGTGTGTCACCGCACACACGTAGAGAGAGAGAAGAGAGGTTTTCGCCGTCGATTACGTAAAACATCGCGGACCGCGGGGCTCGGGTTTCCGCTAGACCGCCATTGTTATTATTATTATTATTATTATTATTATTGCTGGCGTAATTGTTTCGCAGATGCATTCGGCGGGAAGTGAAATCTCGGCGAGGCGACCGAAGCGATAAATTTCGATCCATTAAAACGCTCGTTTTATAATATATTTTCGAACTGCAGCTTTCATATTATATACATATATATATGTCCGCGGCGGCCATTAAAAACTGCCCGCTTTGTTACTCTCCGTCGTAATTAAACGCGAAATTTGATATGTATCGGCTCTCTCTCGCTGGTTTCGCGCGCTCCGTCGATTTTTCTCGAACGCGACCGGTGAAATTTTCCCCGCGTTAATATTTCCTCACGTTTCCCCGCGTTACCCAAACATTTCTCTACATATTTCCGCATAATTTCCCCATAGTTCCTCGTATTACTCAAATATTTCCCTATTTTTTCTTATATTTCCTCTGTTTTTCTTTATATGCCCTCGTATTATCTTAATAGTGCACTGAATTTCCTCATATTTCCAGGTATTATCCAAATATTTCGTTATGATTTCCCTCGTATTACCCAATTATTTTCCCTAAATTCCCTGGTATTTTATATATTATTATTATATTATATAAATATCACCCTATATTTCCCCTATATTGCCTCCAATAAATTTCCTTATATTTTCCTATATATCTATATATACCTTGTATTTAGTTATATTTCTTCATATTACACAAATATTTTCCTGTATTTTCCGTGATTTCCTCGTATTTTACTTTTTTTTTTCTATATATTCCTTTGTATCATCTAAATATTACCATATATTTCCCTATATTGCCTTATATTATCCAAATATATCCTCATATACCCTATATTTTTTCTCATTACCCTGTTTTCCATATTTTTTTCTCGTATTATCTAAATAGTGCCCTGAATTTACCTATATTTCACCGTATTACAAAAATCTTTCTTTTATTTGGCGCTGCATTTCTTCGTCTTATCGTGTTTTTCTCTATATTCCTTCGTATTATCTAAATATTGCCCTGTATTTCCCTATATTGCCTCTTATTATCCAAATATTTCCCTTTATTTCTTCGTATTACCCTGTTTTCCATATTATTCCCTCGTATTATCTAAATAGTGCCCTATATTTACCTATATTTCATCGCATTACAAAAAAGAATCCTTGTATTTAGCTATATTTCCTCGTATTACCCAAATATTTTCTTGTAATCTCCGATAATTCCTCGTATTATCCTGTTTTTATTTATATTCCCGCGTATTATCTAAATATTGCCCTGTACTTCCCTATATTCCCCGTATTATCCAAATATTTCTCTAAATTTCCCAATATTTGTTCGTATTTCGCAAATATTTCCGTATAATTTCCCTATATTTCCTCGTATTACTTAAACATTTTCCTGTGTTCCCTGCTTTCTTTCGTATTATACAAATATTTCCATATCTCGTATTACCCTGTTTTTCCCGATATTCCCTAGATTTGTTTTTCATTATATTCTTTGCTATTACCTAAACATTTTTTTCCTTATATTTCCCCATATTACACAAATATTTTTCAGTTTTTCCATATATTCTCTCGCATTATCTAAGTATTGCCATTATTTTCCTATGTTTGTTTTTCCCTATATTTCCTCGTATTACCCAAATATTTCCTAGTATTTTCGTATATTTCCTCTTATTTTCCTATACCCAAATATTTCTCTAATTTACCCATATCACCCAAATATTTTTTTGTTTTTCCCTATGTTCATTCGTATTATTCAAATATTTCCATTTATTTTCCATATTAAACATAATACCCTGTTTTTCTTTATATTCCCTCGTATTATCTAAATGGTGCCCTGTATTTCCCTATATTTCTACGTATTACCCAAATATTTCACTCCATATTTCTCTCTATTTCCTCGTATCACCCAAATATTTTCCTATATTTCCTCGTATTATCCTGCTTTTCTTTATATTTTATTATATAGTATTATCTAAACAGAGCCCTGTATTTCCTTATATTCCCTCGTATTACCCAATTTATTTTCCTTATATTATTCGAACATTTCCATGGTTGCGACATAATTTTTATGCGAATTATATCGAGATATCAACGAGTTTGACGAGCGACGCTTTAATCACGGGCACGGGCGGCGTCCTTCGTCGATAATGGGCCACCCCGTATACACGTAACGATCGGTTCGACGAAAACAGGCTTGATTCGCGAAAATGCTTTCGAGACACGAATACTGTCGCAGGCGGGTACACCCCCTCCCCCACCTTCCGATGGTTTGCGGGTAAGGTAGGGCATGGCGGAGACGGACTCCGAATGCCACGACCCCCGCCCCCCTAACCGTACCATTACTATTTTACCCCCCGGAGGAAAGTTACGACTGATGGCCTTCGTGTCACCACGAGATCGCCAGAGCTGTTAACCCATTTTCCCAATCGGCAGGTGGGGCCGTATAAAATATTTCTCTAAATAAATAGGGTTTTATTCGACAAAATACGAGAGAAAAAACAAAAAAAAATTTAACCAGACCAAAACGTAGTTGGCACTCAGAAATAAAAGTTATTTTTCTTTAAATTCTTCAATTTTTAATCTCGGATATCCTTGCAATGGTTTGCATTTGTAGGGCGTTCGATTTCCTATAAAAATTATCAACAAAATTGGCTTAATGATCTATCGGTGGTAAGATATGTAAGTACTTGCAACTGGCAACTAGTTTTTGTGTGTCACATTCAAAAATCGAACTTGGGGTCGAATTTTTCGAATGTTTCGTCTTGAGCGGAAAAAACGTATCCTAATAACTTAAATAACTAATAGAATATATACTAATATATGAACTACACACGTATAATTGAATTATGGACTTTTATTGATTTATGAAGCATTCAGTTTTCATTTTTACATTTTATATTGTTGTTTTTTACTGTTAAACACTGTTCTGATATGAGCAAGGTTTTTTTTGACAAAGTTTTTTGCTCCAGCGCATCACTTTACACTTTGCAACCGATTTGCAACGAAAATGATCTTTTAAAAAAATTCCGATTTGCGTCTGGAAATTCTGAACCTGTGAAGGTTGTATAGTGCTTTCGCAAATAATGGTTTGGACTGCGAAAAGGACGGAACAAAATACTGACATAAAAAAATTCGCAAGTCGGTACCGCAGTTTGTTCAAACGTACGACGAAAGTTGAAGTGTTTTCCAATTAAAAAATATTCCTGCTTGTATGCATACATGATAACCGGAACGTCGAAATCGCAAATAGACGCAATCAAAAAGATATTTACGATGACAATCGAATCAGAGTACAGGTACAGATCAGGTATATTGCGACCAAAAATATGGTGCATTTAGTGCTTTGACTGTTACTATTATGATATTTAATATCTTCTATATTAGTAAGAGCATTAGAACGTAATAAAGATGTTACTTTTTACAATTTTTTTTATGTAAATGTTTCAAGAATTGTGCGGCGAAAAAGATTGAAAACATACTTATATCCCGTGTGTTGATGTAGGTAGTACATGTACTGATAAGGGTCTGCTCGGTAGGGTGTTCTATAATAAGAAGTAGGCAAAGTTAATCACGGGGCCGGTTGTAAAAGCGCTATATTTCTGGTCGAAGTATACGTTACCTTATCTCAGTACGACATCCTGGAAAAAAATTAACTGCAACAAGTGTTTGACCCTAAGTATATACTTTCTTTATAGTATTTTTATGTATCCACTATGTATTTTTAAATGTACCCGATCGGTTTTGAGCATTTTTTTCTCGTCACCTAGCATAAGAAATGCGTTTTTTTTTACACTTAAAAACTAACTTCGTGATTTTTTTATTATGGAAACGGTGGAAGTGATTAACATTTAATGCTTTGACCTATCTATGACGAAAATACAATATGTAGGGTGGTCACGAATGACGGTCACATAAATATTTTTTTCTAATTAACAAAACTCAATTTTTTTAAATGGAACGTCCTGTATTTGGCGCACTTTTTTTTTAATAAAACGTCTCGTTCAATGGCTAATTTTTTTCCGTCTCCCACGATTTTTGCGCTCGGGTAGCTGGCTAATTGCTCGCCGCATTTCAAGGACGATAAATAAATAAACAACCTTTTTCCTTTATCATCGACGAGAACACAAAAGATCGAACGTTATAGGAACTTATTATACGCTTGCCGTTAAAGGATGATTAAGCCCGCGTCCAAACCACGGCCGAATTTCGATCGTAATTAATCGCCGTGTTTTTTTTTTCAACGCTCTTCAATGTCGTACGCGAGTTTTCCTCCGCCAAATAAACACGTACGACGGGAAAACCATTTTGTTTTCCTTTTTTACCGCCCGATTGTTCTGCCGGCGCCGAAGCTTACCTTTTTGAACGAGGCGTTCTCTGGATTTTTACGAAATATCGCGTAATTAAGCGGTACTACTTGCCGCTGCGCATTGAGCCGATGTTCGCCGCGTCACGCTTCCTACGCGTCCGCGGACTTGGCAACACGAGTAAATTGGGCGAAACAATAGAAATCGCGGACGAATTAACGTTTTACGTAACCGCTTCCGCGATGGCGCGGGAGAACCGTTCGCAACGAAAAATCGCCTTGTTATTATTCGTTGCAGTGGGCAAAAAAAAAACATGCAGGGGCGATTCGTCTTCTCCGCGGGAGTTTGGGCGAGCGGCCAGAGCGTGACAAAAGGGCAAGTTTTAATGGAAAAAATTGGATTTACAGAGAACAACAAAGGCCAATTATTTACTTGGATGAAACCTGGTTCGACACTTATGATACCCCGGAAAAAGGTTGGATTGGCTCAACTGATAAGTGTAAAACAAACGCGCCATCAAAAAGAGGTAAAGGAATAACTATTTTGCATGCTGGCTCTAAAGATGGTTGGATTCCAAATGGGCTTTCTCTGTCTGCGGGAAATATTAAAGATTCTTCTCTGGATTACCATGAAGACACCACCGCTGATTTATCTGATAGTTGGTTTAAAAACAAACTAGTTCCAAACATTCCTCCTAATAGCGTAATTGTATAATTGTAATGGACAATGCAAGTTATCACAGTAGACAGTTGGCCTTTCCTCATGTGACAAATGTAGATTGAACTGAGGCGGCTTTTACTTGATGAAAATCCAATAAGAACTAAAAGTTCAGATTTTCAAATGTCACATTTGCTACAGACGCGGTGTTGTCGAAACAATTGTCATGTGAATATATATAATTTCGTGAAAATCTGAACTTTTAGTTATTATTTATATAAAATGTACTAAAATTTCTATTTAGTGCTTCGTAAATAGGCCAAATTTTGTGTAGTTTGGGATTCGGATGAGTATGAAAGTCATAATATGGTTCATTATCAATTAAACAATAAAAAAAAGAGATAAAATATATTAACGTTTCTGTTTGTATCAGTCCTCTTAATATTAAAACAAATAATCCTTTGAAACATAGTTTCGTTATATTATCTTCCTAAAATTTGTCCCGATAACACCGCGGGTGCCACGAACTGCTCGGGAAGGGTAGATAGAGAGCGAGAGAGTCGACTTTTTCTTGCGAGTGACCGTTTTCGCTTGGGTTCGGTGCCGAAGGCCACCGATGGTGCAAGATGAGGTCGCCTCGCGCCGCGGTCACCTCCCGTGACGCGTCCGGGCGGCGGAGGGGGGAACTTGTGGAGGGGAAACGTGGAGATCCGCAGCGATCGTTGCGCCAGTAGGTTCGGCCAGAATGCACGGTTTGGACGATATCGCGTCGTCATCAGTTTTGTTCCGGTCGGTGTTTTTCCGGTGACTGGTGGTCCGGGACGAACTCGTACGTGGATGTGGAATGAGGTATAGCGCTTTCGCAGATAAACGGTTCCAGGTTGTTGTGTAGAGAAGAGCTTGGCGATAAGTACGCTGTCAAAGAAGATGTAGCGCAAACAAACAAAAATTCAAAAATTAGTAAATATCTGTGAATGTCTGGTCGGGCGGGGAGACCGTTTTAGGACTAGAGCTCTACGAAACCATATCTTGGGAAACTCGATGCCAATTACTTTCTTCAAAACTGCATAGTTATTGTTTCCTAATAAAAAAGCTAAAAACTGCTTTGACTGGAAAGTGCATGATAAATTTCTACTGTGCTCACACCTATTCGAGATTACTCTATGGTATTCCCTTTTGGGGAGAATTCAAGTCATGCGACATCTGTTTTCAGATCCCAAAAAAAAGTCCTTGGGTGTATTGCTGGAGTGTCGCCGGATAGTTCGTGCAGGTCCCTCTTCTGGAAGTTTAAAATATTGCCTTTAGCGTGTATATACATTTTTGAAGTTTGCTTATCTGTATATAAACATAAAAATACCTTACACAAAAACAACGGAGATTTCCACGACTATAGTACACGTAACGAAGACTGTTTCTGCGTAAAAAAATAGACTAGAATTTTCAAAAAAATATTTTACGAATACCGGTATTAGAGTCTACAATAGACTGTCCCCAGAGCAAAAACGCAGTAGTACAAACAAACCAAAGTTTTTGATCATAGAAAACTGTTTTTTTAATTTAAACGAATATTTTACCTATTAATGTTTGTCATCACTAACTAAATTTTTAATGTAATTTTCTGCCTCATTTGCATGATCTATATTGACCTACTTGACGAAAAATGATTTAAAAACTGCACACTATAAAAATATAATTAAAGAAAACAAAAACAATAGCAAAAAATTATGGGAAACATTAAGCGAATTCATCAACAAATGTACCTGAAAGAAATATGCATAGAATTATCGAGCTTTTCAGTGAACATTTTGTCACTGTGGGTGAAAAGATGGCGCAAAAAATATTCAAAAACAGTCAGCAATTGATCACTACTAGTACTACTAATAAACATTCCATTTTTCCTAACCCTGTTGTAGAAGATGAAATAAAAAATACGATTTTATCGTTGAAATCTGTATCGGCCCCGGGGTTTGACAAAATTACATCTTCTCTATTGAAAAAAATTCATATCCGTATCAAGCCCAGTCTGCCAAATTATTAACCTAATGTAAGTGCACTTCTCATTTCAAAAATGCTTTAATGAAACCCATTTATAAAAAAGCAGAAAACGATATTCTCGAGAATTACAGGCCAATAAGTGTCATATCTAATGTAACAAAAAATTTCGAAAAAGCCTTAAAAGTTCGGCCAGTTTCCTTTTTTTACCAAAAATAATATAATATGTAACTGCCAGTTTGCTGATAACAAGTCAACTATGTTGAGCTGCTCACTAACAAATTGAAAGTTACCTGAAAAGTCGACAACAAATGGTGGAGATTAATAACTGTTTCGGTAAGCCGAGAACTGTAACCTATGGAATTCCACAGGGTGCAGTTGTAGGACCCATATTTTTCAACTACTTGTAACTTAAGTTTCTTAGTGGTAATGATAAGTCAAATTCACAGATTCATTAATGTATTGTAACTATATAAAATCGTTTCTTTTTTTTTTTGTAGAATACTATGTTTTTTTTTTCATATTATGTAATAGATGGGAAACATGGTTACATTAATCTGCTTTATGTTCGAGGATGGCCTTCAAGTTTTAAGCGTGAATATGTTTTTTGTTGTATTAATATTTATTTGATGTTTACATTTTGTATTGTATTTTATTTAATTTAAATAAGTATTATTATTATTAGACATAGCGTGTACAACAAACAACACATTAGAACAATTTATATTGAAAGTTTAGGATCCAATAGACTATTTTTCTAAATCAGGGGTATAGTGTTTGAAGTCTGAAGATTGTAATGCAATTTATATCGGACAGGGGGATCTCCGTCAAAGTTCGCTAACATCTCATTTTGGTTAGTTGCCGAGGAAGTGTGTTAAACGTGCCCTGTCCTATAAAAAACTTAATTAAATTTGAAGAAACAAACTTTCGAAAAACTTAAACTTAAAACTAAACTTAAACTTACTTAAACGACGAAAACAATAATCTTCCACATAATCTAAAAATATTTGTTTAAAACGGTGAAATCTGGAAAATCATCTTGAAATCTGTGAAATCTATGTGTTATGCCCTAGGTGTTTCATCAAAACCGAAAGTGCTTCTACTTTGGATAGACAGGAAAGGAAGCCGGAAGAAGAAGAATTTACAAATTTTGAAAAATAGAATGTGCAAATTATCGTATTCCGCCCTAAATAAACAAATATATAACATCTCACCAATAAAATTCGTTTAATCCCTCGAAAGCCTATGTACCAGTCATTTAAGTCATAAGATGCATAAGATAAGGTCATAAAAGTGTGTTGAACGGTTTAAAGATTTCGAGGGTTTCTAAATATTTTGTGTTCCGTCGTAATTAAATCGGTAATAAAGTAGAAAAAAATTTTTGTTAAGCTTTTAAGTATGCTCAATTTTGTGGTAAGGTATAAACAAACATTGTTATTTAAAGGATACCTAATATTGCCAACAAGTGACTTAACGTGGGCCGCTTTAAATTCAACAAGAATTTATACGGATAAAAATTAGTTTAAACATTGTTAATTGAATTCGCCAAAACGCCTACTTGGGACGCCCTGTATAAACTTAGGCGCAGCTGTCAAACTGATTGAGTAGTGCATCATCTCCTTAGTCTGTGGTTAAATTTGCGTTGCATTGCCTGGATCGGTAGTGTCACAACAACATTTTATATGGGGCAATCAAAATATAAGGTTGTTCGGAAAGTCATTTCGTTTTTGCCTGGATCGGTAGTGTCACAACAACATTTTATATGGGGCAATCAAAATATAAGGTTGTTCGGAAAGTCATTTCGTTTTTTCCCGTCAGAGGACTTAATTACGTTTTTTCGAAACCAATTTCACCCTTACGCCGCATAACCATTATAGGTCTTGAGAGCTGATATTGCAAGGCTTGTGTGTGAAAAAGTTCTATTAATTCTACGCAGTAGTTTTTGGTTGGTGCCCTTTTAAATATGGAGAGCAATAAGCAGCATTTTCGTCATATTTTACTTTTTTACTTCAGAAAAGGTAAAAATGCTGTCCAAGCGAGAAAAAAATTAACGGATGTGTATGGAGAAGGCGTGTTAACAGTACGCCAGTGCCAGAACTGGTTTGCAAAATTTCGATCCGGCAATGTTGATGTCGAAGATGCACCACGGTCTGGAAGGCCGGTCGAAGCTGACAAAGATGCGATAAAGGCATTAGTTGATGCAAATCGGCGAATAACCACACGAGAGATCGGTGAGAGATTAAATTTGTCGAATTCGACTGTTTATGGCCATTTGAAAGGCATGGGCTTAACCTCGAAGCTCGAGGTGTGGGTGCCCCATGTCCTTACGGAGCGAAATTTGTGTCGTCGTGTTGACGTGTGTGATTTGCTCCTCAAACGTCAAGAAAATGATCCATTTTTGAGGCGGATTATTACTGGGGACGAAAAATGGGTTGTATACAACAATGTTAAACGCAAGAGGTCATGGAGCAGAAAAGATGAACCGGCTCAAAGCGTGTCAAAAGCCAACATTCACCAAAAAAAGGTGATGCTCTCCGTTTGGTGGGATGTCAAAGGAATCGTTTTTTTTTTGAGCTTTTGCGGGACAATACAACGATTAATTCAGAAGTCTATTGTCATCAACTGGACAAATTGAATGATTCACTTAAAGAGAAGAGGCCCGAATTAATCAACAGGAAGGGTGTAGTGTTCCACCAGGATAATGCGAGACCTCGCACAAGTTTGGTCACTCGCCAAAAACTTTTACAGCTTGAATGGGACGTACTGCAACGTCCACCATATTCTCCAGATCTGGCGCCTTCCGACTACTATTTGTTCCGGTCCCTGCAAAATTTTTTGGATGGCAAAACCTTTACCTCAAAAGAAGATGTCAAAAACCACCTGAACCAGTTTTTTGCCAGCAAGGACCAAAACTTTTATGAGAGGGGAATTATGTTACTGCCAGAAAGATGGCAAAAGGTGTTGGACCAGAATGGCCAATATATAATTTAATAAAATATTTATTCATTATACGAAAACTGTCTTTCATGTTCCCCAAAAAAAACGAAATGACTTTCCGAACAACCCAATATAACATAACCTCAATTTTTGCCTAAACTATGCAATATTCGAGTAGAAAGTGACCTTTATTGTAACCATGGATTCCAAAAATGTCGATGTCGGAGGTGTATCAACAAAGTTATAATATTTAAAATCTTCAGGAGAGTCCAAGAAACTTTTTTTCGTATCCCCGACGAGTTTCCGGATCGGTTTATTTAGCACACGGTGTACATATTAGTGAAACTTCTTAGGAACACGTTACGATTTCACATATATCACAGATTTTAAAAGCTCAGACGACGCACTTTGAGACATCGTATACCAGAATTATAAGAATGTTCGGTGGTGATTGCGATGTCACTCCACCGGCAATGGTAAACGAAAGACAACCTAGTTTTGGGTTTGTTGCGTTTCAGTGCGGTTAAGAAAAAAGAAAGCGTACCTAATTCCGATAATATTTCGGTAGCCTAGTTCGCTCGTAACGTTTATAATATAATTCTGACTTCGCGAAAGATTCTGTTGGATAATTAGCGGCAATATACATTAACTAAAAGTTTTCACGAAATTATATATATATATATATATATATATATATATATATATATATACTTAAGAAATGGTTCTTGGGTTTTTTTGGTCCTTTTTTAGTGAAATAAAAATAAGTTTCCGTTACTTGTGAAACATTTTATTTTTTGTGACGTTTCGGCCTTCAAGACCTTCTTCAGACATTTAATTTTAACCCACAAAAATGTGTTTTTAAATAAAATTATTTATAGCATTGTTTTCCTGGTCATAATTAAAACATAGATAAAAATTTGTATAGGAGTCAGCATTGAAATGATTAAAAATTACTAGTGCAAGTCAATAGAACAAAGTGATTAAAAATTGTATAAAAATAGATGCACAACAATAAAACATACATAATTTTTTATATTACGATTACATACATACCTTAAGCCAAAAATCAACGGTTCACTATATAGTTGTTTGGTAATTTACAGTTTTACAACATTCACAACAGACATATTGAACATGTAAATCGACAAGCCACATTGATAAGACGACGAACCAAAACAATAATGCGAAGCCCGGATGTACGTTTCTTCACAGTAGGACAACGGAGTTTTTTTTTTTCTAAAGCTTTTTTTCTTTTTTTTTTGTATGAGATTCACGGGTTAATGTGTCTCTTTATTTAATTAAGTTGTGATAAATTTCGCTGAGATTTTTTGTGTCAGTCTTAGAGTTTATGGCGTTTGGATTTTTTTGGATCTCAATCATTTCATAAAATTCCCGTCTTTTTATGTGCCTTTCTGAGCGTAAAATTTTCACACTTTGAAAGTCAAACGAGTGCTGATTCTCCCTGGAATGGCTCGAAAGAGCAGTGTTATTTTTTTTGTCATATTTATGGCCGTTTATGCGGCTTTTTAAGTATTGACTAGTTTGTCCGATGTAGACACCGTTACAATTTTGGCACGGTATTTGGTACACCACGTGGCTTTTTTTCTCGTCAGGGATTTTTGATTTTAATTTACTAAAGTTTTGTTCTAATAGGTTATAACCTTTGTGTGCCACAGTAATGTCGTGTTGTTTGAACACATTGCACAAATTTTCCGATAGCCGTGGAACGTACGGTAATGGGAGATATTGTTTTTGAGTATTTTTCTTCTCGGATTTGTTACCAGCATTTTGATTGTAAAATTTATGTATCCGTTTATTGAAAATTTTATTTATTAATACATCCGGATAACAGGATCGGACAGTTTAATAGCTCGGTCGGCTAAACCTATTATTACGGATTTTTTTTGGGTGATGGGATGTTGGGAGTTGAAACTTACCTACCTAGATGACCAAGTATCTTTGGTGTACCATTTGGTTTTGATCTGGTCTTTGCTGTGGTATAGAGTCAGGTCTAGAAAGTTAATGACGTTATTTTTTTCGATCTCTATTAAAAATTGAAGTTTGTCGTTGTATGAATTAAAATTCTCTAGAATATCATCGATTTCAGTTTTTGGGACAGCACTTACGCAGTCATCGACATAACGATAAAATAGGGGGATATGAAGATTTATATTTTTTAGTACGGATTCTTCCAAATCTTCCATTACTAACTGTGCAATAACACTGGAAATCGATGCTCCCATTGCACAACCATCGACCTGCCTGTAATATTTGTCATTGAATAAGAAATAGGTTGATGTTAATGTTAATTCTACAGCTTCAAGAAAGTGATTTAACGGAATATCTGTGAAATGTTTAATTTTTGGCCATTTTTTCTTTATTATATCTTTAGCTAAAGGGATGGGAATATTTCTGTATAGGGAAATGACATCTAACGAGATCAAAACATAGTTTTCAGGTATTCTGACATTTTTTATCTTTTCTTTAAAATCGAAAGAGTTTTTGATGTAATATTGATTTTGATTTATAACGTTTTGTAGTATATTTTTAAGGAACTTTGATAATTTTTCACAAGGGTATTGAATGCATGACACTATGGGTCTTAGAGGTACGCCAGGTTTATGTAGTTTAGGCGATCCATAGATTCTAGGGGGTAGTGCATTCTGTATTTTAAGATTTTTGGCTACATTCGGTGAAATAAAAAGTTCTTTTTCCCATTTTGATACCAGATCGTTATTTTTTTTTGGAAAATGTTTGTAGGATCATTATTTATTTGTTTATATGTTTTGTCATCGTTTAGAAGGTCATACATTTTTGTGTTGTAGTCCTTTTCGTGCATAATTACGGTTTTGTTTGATTTATCTGGTCTTAATATTTTTATAGTTTTGTTTCTTTTTAGGAAAGCTTTTGTCTTTTTCAATTTGCTAGTAAAGATTTTTTTGTTTGTTTGGTTACCTTTTTGTTTAATAAAGTTATTTTTAAAGTTTGTAATTATGTTACAGGACTTGGCCCTTATTTCATCCCTTCCGCTAGAGGCAGTGTTGTGTAATACAGTTTCAATGTTACAAATAATATCGGTGATGGGTATTTCTTCAGGTTTTTCTACTGGGACTGCAAAGTTTGGGCCTAGGGCTAATATGTCATTCACGTAGTTGGGGATTTGAATATCTGTAAGGTTTTCGATCCATTTGGAGGAATCAACACCGTTTGTCTGCGTGTTTAGCTCAGGGTTTATTTTTCTAATTTTGTTTACATTTTTTTCTTTAATGTTTTTAAATAAATTTTCAGAAAGGCACACAAAAAGACGGGAATTTTATGAAATGATTGAGATCCAAAAAAATCCAAACGCCATAAACTCTAAGACTGACACAAAAAATCTCAGCGAAATTTATCACAACTTAATTAAATAAAGAGACACATTAACCCGTGAATCTCATACAAAAAAAAAAAAGAAAAAAGCTTTAGAAAAAAAAAAAAACTCCGTTGTCCTACTGTGAAGAAACGTACATCCGGGCTTCGCATTATTGTTTTGGTTCGTCGTCTTATCAATGTGGCTTGTCGATTTACATATTCAATATGTCTGTTGTGAATGTTGTAAAACTGTAAATTACCAAACAACTATATAGTGAACCGTTGATTTTTGGCTTAAGGTATGTATGTAATCGTAATATAAAAAATTATGTATGTTTTATTGTTGTGCATCTATTTTTATACAATTTTTAATCACTTTGTTTGTTCTATTGACTTGCACTAGTAATTTTTAATCATTTCAATGCTGACTCCTATACAAATTTTTATCTATGTTTTAATTATGACCAGGAAAACAATGCTATAAATAATTTTATTTAAAAACACATTTTTGTGGGTTAAAATTAAATGTCTGAAGAAGGTCTTGAAGGCCGAAACGTCACAAAAAATAAAATGTTTCACAAGTAACGGAAACTTATTTTTATTTCACTAAAAAAGGACCAAAAAACCCAAGAACCATTTCTTAAGAATATATAAAATCAAAAGGATCCAAGAACTCACAAACTAGATATATATATATATATATATATATATATATATATATATATATATATATATATATATATATATATATATATATATATATATATATATATATATATTCACATGACAATTGTTTCGAGAACACCGTGTCTTTATCAAATATAATAATTACCTGCTACTATATATACCTTCTTAGAGATGTAAATCTGTCCATTAAATTCAAAATAATTTTGGTCTAAAGATACTATTAAGCTATCTAATAAATCTTGTTTCACCAATGGGTTAACCTGTTTCTGAGCGAGGGTGAAATTTACTAAATGGGTAGAATCCTGGGAAATAAGTTTTGTACATCAAAATACACTAGTGTTGCGTTGGAAGGGATTTTGGTACCTTAAATTTTGTTGATTAATTGAAAAGAATTTTTTATTGCAAATTTTGGTCTAAAATCAACATAGTTTTCGTTGCATAATAATGATTTTAATCTTGGAGAAGTGCAGAGAGACTTTCCTACCATTAGGGATCGTAATATGATTGAAACAAGAAAGATGTAAAGTTTTATTAAATATTAAGTACCGCAGTGTAAAACATGATCAAAATATTGAAATAACTAACATATCGTTTGACGACGATAACTTATCTCTGGAAGTGAACTGTGACGACTTCTTTTTCAGTGTTTCGGGGTAGCGTTTGTGACATACAATGAGTTTTTATTATACAAAAGAGGACGATTGCAATTGTAAATAACGATCGCGTATGCGGTCCACATTTACGAAGAATAGAAACGGAAGTATCGTACATAATTATAATACTCGAACCCAGAACATCCTGCCGCCTAATCACAGACTTTCGTTAAATAAGAAGGAACCTCGTTATAAGCGGACTAGGATATACCCAATTCTGTGAAATCTATTAACACGATCGGGAACTTTAAGAAAACTCTCAAGGAAATTCTCGTGACACTGAAACATATGAGCCCCTCATTTTGAGAATCTAATAAAATTAAATTGTACTTTTAAGTTTCATCAAGATGTTCGAAATTCAGGAGTTTCCGTTTCCGTTTTGGATATTTTCAAAATATCTAACGGAATATTAAGCCGTGTCATACATAACAGCTCAAATCACAAAATGGCTGCATTTCACTCTTTTCTACACGGACTTCTTAATTAATACGCCACCCTCAACTAAAAATTACAACAAAGAACTTAATATCATTAAACAAATTGCATTGAACAACGGCTGCAATCCATCCATTATCGATAAAATTACAACAGTAAACTCTATTTATCCGAAACCTAATACAGAACACGAACAATTTAAAACAGAACCCAGCGAAATAGTTTCAAAACATTTATCAAAATATATATCAAAAATAATAAAAAACTAACAACACAATAGGAAAATTAAAAAAAAAAACAATAAAACGAAATCTCAAAAATCAAAAAAAAAAACCTTTC
Organism: Cylas formicarius; assembly: GCF_029955315.1. Taxonomy (NCBI): domain Eukaryota; kingdom Metazoa; phylum Arthropoda; class Insecta; order Coleoptera; family Brentidae; genus Cylas; species Cylas formicarius. The sequence continues at coordinate 241,146 of NW_026844334.1, read as the reverse complement.
GAATCACATTTAAAAAAAAATAATAAAAATCATAGCCTTGGCGTCTATTCTTCGTACAATTCGACGCTACAATAGCTGTAACAATAACTCGCGCTTCAGCGTCTCGTTCACAATAGTCCAGTTAAGTTTATCATCGGTCTTAATCGTTTCACACGAGATGCTTCGAGACTGTGTCGTTGCTCCCGGGTTCGCGCAACTATTCGGTTAGCAGTTCAATTGACATATTAAAAAAATGATCCGAATACTAAAAGCGACAAGAATTGATGACGATAACTTGAGAACCTCCACTGGCATTAAAAGGCAAATGTGAAAATAGGAAATAATATGACTAAAAGCATCTCAATTAAAAGAGGAGTAAAACAACAAGCTTTAGTAAATATCGAAGAAGCAATAGAAATAAATGGGTTAGTTCCGTTCTACTGGCAGATAATATTAAAGGACTTCAAAAACTCCTAGATCAAGTGGTTACGGTCTCAAACTTAACATCAAACTAACCAAACTTATGGCTATAATCATTAAAGAACGGAATGTACATGCAAAACAATGATGCGGCCAAAGTAAACTCGAAAGGGTCAAGGGGATTAAATATCTAGGACAATTATTAAGCGCTGGATTTTCCACGCTTCCTGGTCCAAGAATTTTTTGAAAATAGTAAATGGTTTTCGAGAAAATAAGTTTTTTCTGAAATCGTGCGGTGCGCCGTAAGAATCAATGACGTCATCGCGTCTTGCCAACCGCCGAAATAGCGATTTCAATATGGATTTTTTCAAATATGTGACACGACGAAAACCGCAAATACAAAATACAAAACTGCATAGATGTGCCAAATATGAAGTCGATTGCTTCAAATTTCGGCCACTCATGGTGTTTCATAGCAAGGTCCAAAAAGCTGTCGAAAATCGCGAAAAAAAATGGATAGCGGCGTAGGATCAGGACAATTTCTTATAAACTTATGTAACCCTCGTGGAGGGTTAATTTCAATTTTGTAGCTCCAACGGTTCGAAAGTTATTGAGAGAACAAACAAACCGTTACCGAGATATAAAATTTTTATACGAGCGCAGATACTTTCGAAAAATTCGATTTCATCGACTTTCGAAAGTAGCAAGAAGAAGCAGTAAACAGCTTTAAATTGTCGAGCTTTTATTCGCAATGACGACGAAGTTCGTTTGAAATATAATACCCCATATTTAATTATAAACCCTGTTTGAATATATGCCAGCTGTGTGGAGTCGACCATGGGCAATGCACTCAGTTGCGATACCTAAAATTATTGCTTTGTAGCCTGGGTATGATGCTTGTTTTTTCATTTGTATTGGTTGAGTGGAATTCCAACGGAACCGCCGGTATTATTTTCGGTTTTTGCTCGCCCAATGCGTGTTTCCGGGAAACAGTGACGGCGCGATTACACATGGCGGGTTGCATAATTTACCGGCCCGCGTGGGTCCCCGATTTTTCTGGTTTACCGCGAGTGGGTTTGCGGTACCGCAAAGTGAACGGCGGAAAATCTGTCAAGGAGGGAGAGTGCGACGAAGTAGAGGAGTACGAGCATAGGAAGCTGAAAGAGATGACCGGAATGAAGGAATATAGGCAGTCTATTGTATTGAGAAGTTTCGACGGCAGTATTATTTCGGATGTCAAGCGACAGCTGATGCGCTGGACTGAATATATTAAAGACCTTTTGAATGACGATAAGTCTGCTGAGGAGACTGGTCCGCAGATGCTACGCGGGTTCTACACGCCATTCAACAGGATGCTTTCTTGCTGGCACCACGTTCAATGGGAGTCAGATAAACATTGTTTAAAACTTCCTTGCTATGTTTTGTCGGTACTGTACTATGGTGTAGAGGCTTGGACTCTGAAGAAACTGGACATAAGGAAACTGGAGGCGTTCGAAATGTGGTTGTACCGTAGAATACTTAAATGACCAACATGGAAATCCTGAAAAGAATAAAAAAGGAAAAAGAAATTATCATTACGGTAAAAAAGCGTAAACTTCAGTACCTTGGACACGTCATGAGAGGAGAAAAGTACCAACTACTCCAACTGATATTACAAGGAAAGAGAAGTGTAGGAAGAAGGCGTCACTCATGGATGAGAAACTTACGTGACTGGTTCGGGTGCACCACAAACCAACTATTTCGGTCGGCCGTGTCACGAATACGAATAGCACTGATGATTGCCAACGAAGACGGCACTTAAAGAAGAGAAAACTTCCTTAGTCTCAATGGAATAGTGTATTCCACATTTGGGCGGGAGCATCTCCTGAGATACACCAGACTCGCACATATTTTGCATAATTCGCACACAATTCAACGCACAGATAAGAATGATTACTAATAAACTTAAACTAAGTAATATACCATACCAAAGAATATTAAACACAGGTTGGTATAAAATTATTTTTTATTACGGACCACAATTTTACCTGAATTTAAATTCCGAAACTTTAGGTAATAACCTTGTTGCATTGTACGTTAATGACCACCTTTGGATAATCGCATTCAAAAGCAATTGATCACTTTCCTATATCTATGAACAGACCACATCTGATTCTTCCAGATGTCTGACACTTGTGTTTCAAAGAAAGCCTTTTGTTGCCCAAGTTATTGTAATATGAAACGTATTCTTGGGACAACAACAAATGTATTAATATTGTATTATTATTATTATTATTATACCCACGGTGTTTAGTAATTGAGAAGAGCTTGATGGTTTCACTAGTGTTGACGTCAGTGGGAAAAATATAAATGAAGATTTTTCAGCTTTGTCATGAATTATGTTTGAAAGGGTATAATCGGATGGGGACAAAAGAGTCTTCCTTAAGGGTATGAGGAACTCTATGTCGAAATAAAGCGAACAAAGGCCAGTGTACAGTGTAATCTTACCAGTTTCGGTCGGTGATCTTCTAACCGTCTGCTAACTTTCTTCAGTTTTCTTTGAAAAGTTAAAAATGAGTTTTTCAATTCAAATCCTTCAAGTATCGATCGCTGCGTTTGCAGGTGCGGCAATGAAACAATCGAAACGCAATTTGACAGCTAATCGATTTTACGCGAAGTAATTAACGATCATTCGACGGAGGTTCCGCTCGAGGCCGCCGTTACAACGAAATCGCGTCTTTAATTAATGACCTTGAAACGTAGCGGCGGCGAAGGGTGCGAATCGCCCGACGCCGCGACGATACGAGGGTCTTTCGATAACAATTTAAACGTTAAATGATAAATTTCCAGAGAAAATGTAATAATATTAAAGAATATAAAAAGCAAATACTAAGAATATAAAAATGCTACAAATAAAAAAAGAGCAATCCGTACAGGAAAGCCTTCATCAGATATCATAACCGTTGATGAATTCAACACTTATTTTGAAAATATCGCTCAGTCTCTTGTAAGTAAGGGTACTGCGTCCAATATAGATCGCATTTTATATTTGGATCAAATTGAACCGTCATTTCATTTTACCCTCGCTGAACGTAGTTTTAATAAAGTTAGGGAAATCGTAAATAGTCTCAAAAATAAAAATGTTCAACACTTTTCCAGACATTTTAAATAAAGCTCACGTAATACCAGTATTTAAAAAAGGTATGGTCTGTTCATAGATATAAGGGGGGTCATTATCATACAATTAACATGACATCTGACATAAATCTTCTCAAAAAGTTTTGATCCATAATCAATTATCAATTATATGGCGATGAACCTGGCGCCACAAAACATCAATGCTGTGCGTAAACTGATAATGCGAGTTCGTCGTGTGAGCATTTTTTGGGCCTTAATATGCATCAAGCATCAATAATATATTGCATGATCGTAAAAAAAAAAACATCTGTAGAGGCACATGGATCTATGAGCCTGAAACAAAAAGACAGAAGAAAAATTCGTTGGAAGAAGAAGAAGAAGAGACGATTCATACTTCATCTGCACTTATATCTTTAGATTGCTCGAAAGCCTTTGATCGGCTTAACCATAAACTTATGTTCGCCAAATTGAGTTACTACGGCTTCGATTATAACTAACATCTAACAGACATCGGAAACTTACCCTTGACAATATTATTCTTAATTTATATTTGCTGATATTTATACATCCATCTAAGATTTGAATTTGTATTCATTTGCTAATGGAACTCAGCTATTTTAATCCCTCGTTCCTAAATTATTTGATATTGCTTCAATTTATATCAATTTAGATTTGCATAACTTATTTCTATATTCTTTTAGGCATAATATTCAACTTAATGCTAAAAAATATTCAGGTTGAAACTGCTAACTTCTCAAACAATTTGATTTTCAATGTTATTCCTTTTATTTTTACTTTTCGTAACTTTCTATTGTTGCATATTACTGTTACATTTATCTATTATACTGTATTTAATTTATCGATGATAAATGTTCGTTTTTATTTAGCACTATTCGTTCGTATTTAACGTACGTTCCAGTGACTTATCGAATAAGCCGAAGAATTCTTTGCTCACGCGTCTATTTTCGACGCCTTTTACTGCATATCGCGGACTGAGTCATCGCCTCTCGAAAGGTTAATGCAACGCGATTAAACGCGAATTAATAACGACTTTTGCGACGGCACAACACACACACACACACAAAAGCACACGCCTTCGTAATTACGATTACGAAAGAGTCGTGTTGAAGTCACCGGTCTGGAGGACGTATGGGATCGAAGTGAACGCAGAATATTAACGAGTACATAAAAACAAGAGGGCATGATATACCAAGGTTTCACTATAAGCAAAAACCTTTTCCGGTACCGTACTTTTTTTGCAACATTTTGACATCAAAATTTTCAAAATGCGTTAAAAAATAACCTCGCAGGAAGGCAAAAATTAGATAAGTAAATACATTTTTATAAAAACAAAATATTACTTAGGTGGCTTTTTTTGTTGTCACCCGGTATAGTTTTATTTTTAAAAAGTGGTGTGTTCCCTCAGACGCATCACAGAGAGGAGAGAAATGACTGAAGGAAATAATGATGATGAACACGTTTTCAATCCTACTTCTATAGGCAACCATGTATACGCAAATAGGTTTTTCTTTAAAGCGCAACAAATCTGTGGGAGTACACGTCACAGAAAGGAGAAAAATAGTGAAAGATAGGAATGATGTTTAATGATAATGATTTTTAATTTTAATCATATATTGTTAGCAATTTATGTTCTGTCGTAGTTCTATAGGCAACCAAGTATACATAAGGATTTTTTTTCTCTTCGTGGTAGACTTGAGGGCGGGATGGTTCTAACACGGGACATAAAGTTGAAACTTCGATTTGTCGAAATTGGTCGAATAGTCGCCATTTAGAAACGGAAAAGTCAACGCGAAAAGCAATGACCGATGCACGTATGACGTGGCGACGAGATAAAAATTAATTTTTGCTTCGAATCGAAACCCACGCGGATCGTATTGAACTTGTAGGTCGCAGACGAGGTCAATACTTTCAGATTTTCTCGTTTCAGCTCGCGATATATAGAGATATACTCGTGTATCGTAAATGTACGCCATCTGCGGTGTTAATTTGTTCGTTTTTGTTTTCGACGCTCCCGTCGGTAAACACACAAAGTTGCGAGCGTGTGAGAGAGAGAAAGAGAAATACGACCCAGATTGGCTGCGCTGCGTGTACTCGAACCTCCAACTCTGTAGACACGTGTTTACTTTACGATACAAATTATTAAAACTTATAGATACCGTTTTATCCTGTCTATAGAATATGGAAACTCTTGGTAAGCTTTCTTCTAAGGATGAATTTTCTTCTGCTACGGTGATCAAAAAACGTAATTCGTAAATAAAACAGTGAAATAGATAAAGACCCAACTCTAGTATGACAAACATTGGTTTTCCAAAATATTAATATCAATATAGGAGTCGACACGACAGTAAGAACACATATAACAGTAGCCAGGCATCAGCACATTGTTATACAATACTATTCGGGAGTCGGACAACGGAACAGTTTCACTGACAGTCTTCTAGTTCTAGTTTTATACAGTCATGAGCATTTTGGCCTCCCATATGGAAGCAAATGATAGAAAAAATGCAATATGAAAACAAGAGGCAATATAAAAAAAAATCAACACAGTTAAAGATATTAAAATCCCTTCTAACCCAATATTATTGTTTATTGATGCACAAAACTTATTTCCCAGTACTCCAACTATGGATGTGATAAATTTAGTAGATTTCACCCTCACTCGAAAACAGGTGAACCCATTGGTGAAACAAGATTTTTGAAATTTGGTGAAATTTTGATTTTTTTCTGAGAAATGTTGACTTATCGTAATGAAATTTTGATTTGTTTCTCACAAATGCTTATTTACTTTTTAGAAATTCTGGTTCATTTTTCAGAAATGTTGACTTATTTTTCAGAAATTTTGATTCTTTTCTCAAAAATGTTGATTTATTTTTTAGAAACGGATTGATCAGAAACGGGCGCTTATTTAAAATCGAAAGATTAAGAATCTCGCCCTCTCTGCTTCAGGGTTCCGATGCCGTGGAGCAAGCGGACGCTGGGCATGGCGTCGCGGCCGTCGCCCCCTTCCGTTACCTCATCAGCGAGCAGGCCAAGTCGCTGGTCGCGCTGCAGGAGTTGCAGCACGAGGTCGGCGCGTTGCTCGAGTTCCGCGACCTCGTCATGGAAACGTTCCCCAACTTACGCACCAAAATGGCCCAGCAAACTTCCGCCCATTCCACCCCGACCACCATGACGACGGGCCACCACCACCACCACCACCTGTCGAACATCCCCGTTAGGCGCGGGGGCGAGAAGAAGCCCGGCAAAGACTCCGGCGCCGTGCAAGACTCCGGGTTCAGCACGGAGGCGTCCAGCAAGGAGACCGCCTCCTCCTCCTCCTCCGCCGTCGATGACGAGCTCTGGAACCTGCTGGACGTGATCCAGAGAAAGGGCACGCGACTCAAAGAGGAAGTGGAAGCGTTACAGAGCACCATCAGGGAACGGCAAGCCGAGGAGGAGGAGGAAGAAGAGGACGATAACTTCGAGAGGGTCCTGTTTCGCGCGTCCGCGGACGACGTGGCTCATCTGCGCACCGAGCGCGACCTCCTGCTCGACAGACTCGCGGAAATGGAGGCGGAAGTGGTAGCAGGCCGTATGCGCACCACTCGCCTCCAGGAGGACATGGAGCGCCTGCTCGTCGCCAAACAAGACCTGGAGGAGCAGCTGAGGGCGATCGCGTCGCAACGCGGCGAGATCAACTCCCGCATCCACGACCTCCACGTGCAGTTCGTCGCGAAGGGCGCGAAAAGTGCGGAGCAGCAGCCACAGCTGCGCGCGCCGAAGGTCGCCGGGCCGGATCGCGCGAAGATCGCCGCCATTTTGAAAGAGCACGACCCGCTGGTGCTCAAGAAACACCTGCTCGTAGCTACCGTGCAGAACCAGGTGCTGAGGCAAAAGGTGGACGGGGTCGGCGACCTCGCGCGGAAGCTCGAGAAGGCGCGGGAGGAGAACGACGAGCTGAGGTTCCAGCTGGCCGACCGCACCATCGAGTTGGAGGGGACGAGGGCGCGGGCGCGCCTCCTCGAAGACCTGCACAAGCCGAAAGGCTCGCCGGACGTCGTGCCAGAGTCGGAGCAGCAGCCCTTCGTTCGTACCGAGATAACGAGCGAGAGCATGAAGGCGATGCTGCCGATCCACATCCAGCAGCAAGACCACAGCAGCAGCACCGAGTCGGCGCACGACCACGCAGAGTCCGATCGCCGCTCCAAGGAGCCGCAGAAGCGGCGGCCCAGCAAAATACCACTGAAGAGTTACACGCCGCCGAAACAGGCAGGTACGTGCGTTCCCGTTACTTTCGGGAAGTCGACGGGGTCGATTCTTTTCAAAAGTACACACGAAAAATGAACGTTTTAATTTTTTGTCTGTTCTCCGTTCCCCGTTTTCTGTTGTCTGTAGACGCTCCGTAAAAACGCGAATAACTTCCGAACGGTTTGAGCGAGGGAGCTGAAATTTGAATCCTTTTAAACGACCCACGGGACACGTGATTCCGTAAGAAATGGCCGCGGTCGGACCTTTTTTGTCGCCATTTTCCACTATTTTTAAAAATTAAAAAAACCGCATTTGCAGGATCTCGAGAAAAAAAATTATTTCCCAAAAACGGCGTATACCATCGAAAAAATGTTTTAACCAAAAGACGCCCAAGAACCAGATCAAAAACTCTCTTGATGATTTTTTAAAAATGTACAGGGTGTGTCGGTAATTTGCAAAAAACTGAAAATTGGGTTCCATAACTAGAAGGTTGTGATTGTGTTGTCAGTTTTTTTCGCATGGCTGAAAATATACTAGCTTATCTCGGAAACGGTGCGTCGTACAGCGTCACCATTGGTACAGATGGAATCAGCGTCGAAAAAAAAAAAGCCTTTTTCATTTTTTTGTCTGTTCTCTGTTTTCCGTTCTCCGTTCTCTGTAGACGCTTCATAAAAACGCAAAAAACTTCGGAACCGTTGGAGCCCGGATACTGAAATTTTTCTCCTTTGGCGACGAGACACATAAGCCCATAGGAAATGGCCGCGATTGGAAATTGGCATCTGTCTTTTTTTGTGATTTTCGTACATCGCTATGAAACTCGAGATTTGCAGCTATCGATTTCAAGCTTGGCACAAATATAGAGCTTAGTCCTCTAACGGAGCCTATTGAAACTGGGGGGGCTGAGGGGTCGGGAAGTATTTTTAAAAATTTGAAAACCGCGTTTGCAGGGTATCGAGAAAAAATGATTTCTCAAGAATGGTATACCCGATCAAAAAAATTCTTGAACCAGAAGACTGTCCATTCTATTCTTGATGATTTTTTAAAAATGTACAGTGTGCGCCGGCAAATTGCAAAAACCTAAAAAGTGGGTTCCCCTTATAAGGATAATTGACCATAACTTGAAGGCTGTATTTCAGCTGCCATTTTCTTTCACGCGACCATATAGTTCGTATGGACTGATAAAACTTTTGTATTTTAAGTTTTCTCAAATTGTATTGTATTAATAGATGTCTTAAATTTGTAACTATCGACTTCAAATTTAGCAGAGAAGTGAAAGGCCACGCCCACATCTAAACCGTAAAAACTGGGAGCAATCAAGACTTGCCTAGTATTTTTTTTTAATTTTTGAAATTTTTGTTTTTTTTTATTTTATCTTCCAGAAAAAAAAAACAAATTTCTGAAAAACTATTAACCTGATCGGCAAAATTATTTTACCAAGAGACGCGGAAGATTCGATACTATAAATCTTAAAAGGCCCTGAAAATTGTTCATTTTCAGAGTAGATTATTAGGCGTAAATGAAAATTCCCAAAAAATATAATAAAATAATTTTATTTGAACAGTATCGTAAACTTCGTCGCGAGAGTTTCAGGTTTTATATAATATAATGACATCGATTTTGAGAAACTTCCATAGCGGTCTGCAGGAGCAACGATAGAAAAACAATGCGTTCCTCTAGGACAAAGAGCATTTAAAATAAAGAGCTTCGTAGTGACTTTGTAGACTGCGTACCGCATAGTACGGCAATAGACGATTCGCACTGCCACGATTTTTCGAAAGCAATCTTGTTGTTATTGCTGTTTTACTCCTTTGACACACGCGACACACGTAGGGATGGGGCGGGGCACGTTTTGCCATCTCAGCACACCGAGCACCGTTCCCGCAGGTAAACGCAGTCCGGCCGCGCAGCGCAGCCGCAGCGGCGGCGATTCCGCGCATCACTCGTGGCGCAGCAACGGCAGCCTGGGTAGGGCGGCCTCCAAGTCGCGAAACGTCGAGACGAAGAAGTGGCCGCCTCCGCAGCAGCAGCAGCAGCAACAGAAAGACGAAAAGGTACGGTCCAAAACAGGTTCCTCCATATGGAACTTCTTCAGGCGGGACGGCAATCAGTAGCTGGACGTTTTGTTGTTTTTCTGTTTGACCGCCGGGCGGAGTAAGTGAGACCACCACACACGCTTCTTTGATTTATGCCGCCTGAGCGCTTTTTTCCAGTAGCGGGGGGGGGGGGGGGGGTAGTAGTAGTATACTTGGACCAGAAATATAGTGCTTTTACAACCGACCCCGCGATTATCTTTGCTTGCTAAGATGTCTTGCATTTAGTAACGGTTCCGAATTGTCTATTAACTGATTGAAAAAAAAAAACGAAAAAATCCATTAAAGCTAAGTCGGTGCTCTTCGCTGGCCAATCCATAGTTCCGCCGCTCCCTATCCAACCTTTGGGATAGTTAAGAAACTATTTATAAATACAAGAAGAGTAATGTTGTTAATCGACAGACACACAAGACAAAAATGATTACTTTCGAACTTTTATTTGTTATTGTTATTTCTAGTGAAATAGTCTATAGAGTACTGAAGCTGTCTATGTCTTCGCGTATTTCTAATAATTGATAATAAATATACAGACGAGGAAGTGGCATAATTTCCAACTTTTTAAAAATTGGTCGACAGTGCTCCAGATAACAACCTGCACCGGCAATCAAACGAACAACATTCTTTTGGAGTTTAAATGCCCGGTCTGCTGTGGCAAAATTACCTCAGAGAACTGTAAGTTAGATGGGCGTGAAAAAGAGAAAAATAGGTAACACAGTCATCCAACAATGTGCGTAACTTCATTGGTCTTTGTCATAAATCACAAATATCTGTTGGGATGGTCCCGCGAAGATTTGCGGTAAAATACTTGCAACGTGAAAGCAATAAATGCACTATATTTTTGGTCTCATTATGGTAGTAGTAGTAGTAGTGGTATACTCCGGTGAGCGCAGCTGTGCAGTGACGTAATCCAACATGTCTCAGCAATGAACTACATAAAGATGTCATGCTATGACGTAACCGCACAATCGCTCTGACCGATCTTTGGTAGCGTGACGTTGCTTGGACTTGCCTGTTATTGCTTCGCTTTGGTTTTTCTGCCGTATAGCTACGATAATCTTATATTAAGTATATTAAGAAATTTGATATGCCGGGGATGTTGCCACGTTTACGGTTTTCCCTAGAAAGGGTACGTTGTTACTTCTTTTTTCGATTAACGTTCTGAGCATACCCAAATTCCACCATTTTTGATGACTTATTTTAACAAATACTCAAACTGACTACTGATAATAATTATTTTTAGTCATTAGTTAGGAGAAGTTTGGCAAAAATTAAGTAAAAGCCACACAAGGTATGGATTTTTTTAATCGTGTTATGGACCAATCGATTTTAAAGCCTAAATTCTTTTTTTTTTCTACTTACCTTACCCTTTTATTTTTCTTCTTCTTGTCATCTTTTTTATCATCATCATCTTCTTCTTCATCGTTATCTTCTTCTTCTTCGTCGTCATCTGCCCATCGCATCTGCGCTCTTCATCTGTCCCTTTTATTTTCCCGCGATCACCTCCTTCCACCTATCGTTGTGTCCCGCAACTTTCCGTTTATTGCTTTAGATATTTCTCTTCTTGTACCTTAGGATGAAACCCAGCGTTTCAAATAATGTCGACTTGTTCTTTGGAGTTTTTTATGATTGATGATAATGATGGTGACTTTTAGCATTTCCACAGTCGCCCCAACCGTTACCTTTAGCTTTTGTTACCCTTCATGCCCTTCCATGTCTTTTACAGATTTCTTCATTTCTTCGTTTTTTTTTTTGCTTTATTTTTTAGTTGTTTTTTTACTTCTTTTTATTTTATTGATGAAATGATCCGGTTTTTGTCGTTCCTGGCGGGGTGGAATATGGTTTGATGTTCTGGTTCTAGTCGGGAAACTTTTTAAAAAATGAAAAAAATCGCAAGGTTCGCAGTATTTTTTCAAAATGTTAAATAAAAAATACAGGTCTGTATTTGAAAAATTTGTGTTTAGGATAAGCGCAAAAAACAGAAACGTCATACTTAAAACTTAATAATGCCAACTTGTATTGAACGAAATGGTTCAATAGAAAAGGTTTTTCCGAACTTCTCTGAAATTAATCGGAATCTTTTCCTTCTCCTCATTTTAATATATCCATGGATTAAGTGTTGGTAAGGTGGGACCATAGCTCGTTAAAAAGGCGTTAAAAAACGAGCCCAATTAATTAATATACAATGCGGAATAGAAATAATTTGTAAAAAGGTGTCGAGAGTAAAGGGGCGGTCCATTTAAGATGCTCCTATACCTTATCTCAATAAGTGAAAAAAAAAAAGTGAAATATAAAAAGTTTTTGACCCTAAATATATATTTTATTTAAAGTAATTTTATGTATGTATTTATGTTTGAATTTTTGTCACTGCATAAGATCCGAAATTTTGAGTAGTTTTTGAAAAAAATGAAGTTTTCCATTTTTTTTTTTCGGAAAGGACAGGTCTTTGAAAAAATGTGCTTTTTTTACACTTGAAAACTAAAATTCGAAATATTAAGGGTTAATATAGGCTGAATGTCCAATTTTTTGACAATGGCAGTGGTCGCACTTTCGGTTTGAGCGCAAACGATAGTAACTTCCGAATTTTAAATGGCACAACCTATATTTTTTTGGGTTTCTTTTTTTTTCTTAATTTTTATTTAATTTTTGAAAATTTTGTATAGGAGGCTGTGACCCTCATAAAAATTATTTACCGGGTCACCTGATCTTATGAGAAATTGTAAATGATACTTTTCTTTAATTGTCCAATGGCAAATAATGTTATAAAGAATTAATTTTTTATGATAACCTAGTTTTTTCAAATAGCACCCTAGTGGGAACTTTTTAAAACCCGTCATTTTTTTGCAACATTTTGACCCCAAAATTTTCAAACTCCGTTAAAAAATAAGCTCACAGGAAGAAAAAAAAACAGATAAGTACATACATTTTTATAAAAACATAATATTACTTTGGTGGCTTTGCTTATATTCATCATCAAGTCGGCATGATTGAAAGGTTGAGACCTTCCAAATTTTAAATCGCTATCGTTTTTTTAATTGGTATAATATATTTTCGCTATAGACAGGCAAAAGTATTCGTCCATAATAAAAATTCCCAATTTTATTGTAAAAAAAAAACACATTTTTCCAAAGACCTGTTTTTCTGCAAAAAAAAGGAAAATGTTCATTTTTCTCACAAAAAATACTCAAAATAAGGTACGGGAGCGTCTTCAATATTTTAAGAGACACCGGAAAGTGTAACACACGGGTTTCTCTAAATTACAACATTACAATACACCCTGGAATTGGGAACACCCTGTATAGTATTGTTTTGGGGAGTACCCGTTAATACCGAAAGTTTTCCACGGCGCACGTTTTCCGCTTGCAGGATCCAAATTTTGCGTGGGCAAAAGAAAAATCTCCGTTTCGATGGATTCCCTCTTCATATAGCGAGTATCCGGACTCGCTGACGGCGCCCCCTAGCGGCGCCCCCTGGCGGCGGCGCTCCGAATTTTTCGACAGTATCGACAGCGGCGACACCGTCAGCTCGTGTTGCCGCTCGCGCGGCGAAGATCTCGCGGAGTGCGACTCGCTGGAGACGACGTCCGACATGAGCGGGGGGCGTGGCCCGCGCGACGCCGCGCCGCCTTTTTAATTTTTTTTTTTTTGAGTTCCCCTAACGGAGGAGTCCGAACGCGACGCCCGTGTTCGCACGCCACTGGCGAACAGCCGCCGAAACTACAAGTTTTTCTACTCTCCAGCTTTTTTTTTATCGAAAAATTAAAAAATACGCAATATTAAAGATAATAGGGTGTGCAATATATTTTTCAAAAATGCCCACTGACACTGGAACTTTTTTAACATTTTAATATCTTTTTTTTTTTAGTTACGCTTTATAGTATTTTATAGAAACATTTATAAACAACTTTGCTAGATACTCTACATATCCGAATGCATAAAAATTGTAGGCGAATATAAAAAATAATATAAAATTCGCGCTAAGAATCGATTTTTTCAAAAATGGTCATTTAATCGTACAGTTTCATTTTTTTTTAATTTTCACTTTTATTATTTTGGTAGTAACGGAAAAAACTGCAGAGATGATGAAAAATGGCTACCAATTTGTTCTCTGTTCTCGTTTCTGAGATATTTAATATTTCAACCCCTTTGCCTTGATATCCAAAATTTTTATGTTTTCGAAAATATAAAGATTTTAAGGCTTGGCGAACACGAACCGAATTTGCGCGGGAAAACTCCGAAGACGGGCGAAAACATTCCACTTTTTTTTTTTCGCGCCACAAAAAAAACTTTTTCACTTTTATTTATTTTTTACTTCTTTCTCTCTTTCTCCCCTGTAGCGTGTAATCCGGTAACTTCGTTTCGCTGTGCTGGACTGTGATAGGTATACCCACGCGAGTGCGCGTCATCGGTATAAACGTCATCCGCTGTTTTTAGGTTAGGTCCGTATTTTTTTAAGATGGCCGCGCCTTTATACGGGGCGAGTCGAAAAGATTCGCGACTGTATTTGATTTTCTATAGTACAGGGCGTCACTATTATTATTATTTTTTAATAGCACCTTTATATGTTTCATTGAAACTTGGGTTTAGGTGATTATCACGGTAAAAAGATGTTTTCGCATATTTTTTTCGTCAGAAATGCATGGACGGCAGTTTTGAGGTTATATATGAATAATAAACAAAAAATGCAACGTTATTTGCGTCGGCTGCAAATTTTCAAACATTTTAATATGTTTGAGTAGCCGTAATTTTTACACTTGAGAACCCACAAAGTCCCAGATATTGTTAAACGTCTGCCATCGCGAGGCGAAGCCATCTTTTCGACCCGCCCTGTACATATATATAAATAATGTGTATGTTTTATCTTTGTTTGGGAGCGCCGTCATAAACTAAAGAAGATATACCGGGCGTTTCTCGCAATTTGCCGCCCCTCGCTCCTCATTCGAATCCGCAATATACAGGGTGGCTGCAAAAGTTATATATTAAAAATCGCGATTGAGGCCGGGGGGGGGGGGGATTGTGGGCTTAACGGCCGGCGTATATTTCGAGAAGGATGGAAAGAAAGGAAATTTCTTTCTGCCGGGCTCGTCGCCCGTTTGTGCGGTAAAAAGAAATCACCCCGTATATCACGCAAACATTTCGTAATGCTCACGGTCGCCGCGAGATGGCGCCATTATTATTCTTGTTTTTTTTTTAGGTAACGTTGACTGATCTTAGGGTATTGTAAATGTATTGTATCAAAGATGGAGGGCGATGTACATATATATATATATTTTTTTTGTTTGTAATAAAGATAATATCGCTATATTAGAGGTGTCGTTTTATTTCTGGACTCCCTCGACGGCCGTCAAGAGGTCGCGCACCCGCCGCGCGAGCTCGACCACGCCCCTTTCCAAACGCTCGAGCTGCTCGGTTTGCCTACGTCACAGGGAAAATAGAAAATGGAGTTTTTCGTGGGCGTAGACTCACCCGAGGAAGTCTTTGGCGCGCACGTAATCCGCCGCGGTCGCCTTCTTAGACTCCTCCTCCTCCCTGGCTGAAAGGAAGAAACGTCGCGTCGCCATATATACAGGGTGTCCCAGTAAACGGCGTTCGGGAAACGGACGGCCGGAAAAAGAAATACCGAGCGAATCGGCCAACAGAAAATGCCGGAAAATATGGTCGGGTTTCCGAAACGGTCGCCAGAGGGCGTAAATTGTTATCTCCAATTTTAAAGCTTCTACGAAGTTAAGGCAAATGTTTTCCGTTTAATGAGACCTGACTAACTTTTATCAAAGAGGTGATGTGAGATTTTTTACGTCATAAGATAGTCAAATGATTGCTCAACGCCCCAATGAAAACCGCATCTCGATATCTTAATGCTAACCCAAAATTTCAATAAATGGACTCAGAACTTCCAAAAAATGTTCTATTGTCCGTGTGGTATTTAACGCCTGCCAATTTCCGAAATTTCTAAGGTTTTGTTTTCTAAAAGTGTTAATGAGTTTCGAAAATAACGCTAAAATAAGTGCAAAAACATTTAGTCCTAAAGGATTTTTTTTCAGCAAAAAAAATTTTTTCGGAAAAAAGGACAAACGCAGGGACGTGGGTGGTGAGACATGAGGGCTGAACCAACGACTCGGTGAAAACCGCAACTCAATATCTTAATCCTAACCCAAAATATCAATAAGTGAACCTGGCGCTCAAAACTCCCAAAAATTGTCAACTGTTAATTATTTTTGAAAATAAAGATAGAATAAGTGCAAAAATTTCCTTATAAAGGATATTTTTTTCACTGAAAAAGAAACTGAATTGTTACTGCCAATGCTACTGGGAAAAAGTCGGACAAAACTAAAACGATCAACAGAAATAATTCGCGTTTCCGAAACAAACGCCAGGGGCCGCATTGGTTATTTCGAATTTTAGAACTCGGTTCCTAAAAAAGAAAATTGAAGATAACTAGAACCATCTGTTTCCCTCATATGTACTTTACTGAGACACTTCGTACGTCTCTGCAAGTCCGAGCCGTATGGAAAGCTTTTTTTTTATTATTAGTTATGCGCAAGATATTTGACAAAAAAATATCGTTGGAAATCGCTATTACTGGTACTATTTTTATTTTCAAATGTTTTCCTTTTGCGCAAAAAAAAAAAAAGATATCCGATGACCCCAGTTTGAATTTAAGAAAAAAGGATAAGTTTTCTTGCAAAAATTAATTTAAAAAAGTCTCCCACACGGTTCAGACTTGTAGAGGTCGCTAACCGAACTCCTCGAAGAACTTGTCGATGACCTCCTCGGCGACGTCGCCCACGCTTTCGATGCGATACCGCGCGAAGTACATTTCGATTTCCCTGTCGGTGAAGCCGCACCTGAAATATGGCAACCGCGCGTCAATACCCCAGTACAGATGCGCCGAGAGATGCGCCACATATTTCTATCCGAGCGCGTTAGATGTTCTGTGGTCCAACTCCTTTCCCAGCTAATGGGACATCAACGTTGCAATCTACGGATCTTTAGATTTATTATACGAAGGCTGCCTTTTATATTTCACGATTTTTTTAAACTTGTCCTGCCATCTGGCGACTAACGTTTTTATAGGGAAGTTTGACATTTTGAGGTTAGGTTTCCTCAGCTAGATTTCGGAAAACTGTTGTTTTTTGTGATAAATTAAACAAATTGTGACAGTTATAAACGAACTTAATCCGGACCATTTTCGTGCAATAATTTTTTACAACTTTAGACGTGGACTAACTCAACAACAATGCGTCGATGAATTTAATTTGACCATCAGGACTACCGTTTATCGCTAGTTTTCGGACTTTAGTGGTGGTCGTAGTTTTCTTAAGGATGAATTTCGTGTAGGTCCTCCAAAATCGGTGATGCAGTGCGGACACTGATTTTGCAGGATCGTCATGTGACTTACCATGAGATTGAGGTATCTTTGTTCATAAGTGGAATCAGCATACATATAATTTTGCACGAACATTTGGCAGCTAAAAAAATTTGTTGGCATTGGATTCCACACAATTTGATATCAGCTCAAAAAATGGCTCGTGGTGGTTGGTCGAAGGAAATGCTTAAAAAATACGATCGCGGTGCTTCCAAACATCATATCGTGACAGGTGATGAATCAGTTTAAACAAAGAACTTTTTGAGCTTTATAACGTTGATTTGATGAGCCGTCCACCATTTAGTCCTGATTTAGCACATAATGACTTCTTTTTATGCCCAAACATTAAGAATAAATTACATGGGCGACGATTGTTGGACACCCGTAGAAGCGATTGATGCGTTTAAAAAGCATGTTTTGCGGGTGCCCGAATCGATGTGGGAAAAGTGCTTTGATGATTGGTTTTATCGAATGCAAACGTGTATTGATCAACGGGGTGAATATTTTCAGAAACAATAAAGTAATATTTGCTGGTAGCTTATAGTTTTTTTATTACAAATCCCTAAATATAATAGGTAGACATACTACGTAGAAACTGCTCAGAATACAGAATGCAAGGGCAACCGAACATATGAAGGCAAATAATTCGAATCTGTGGTTGCGTCCAAATTTTCATCCAAACCTAGATTTTTAACACGTTTTCTGACGTCACTCAGAGCAGTACAATTTTCGGTCCGCATTGGGGTAAAGTTTAAAATTAAATTTTACTTTTGTTACTGGTCAAAAAATCAAAATATAAAATTGTCACTTTTCAGTCGCTCTGTCAAACTCGAAACGTTGGACGTGTTGGCTAATTTGAAGGTTATATCGTAAAGTACAGATTAATCAATGAGAAAATCCCCCTCTCACTTATCAATTGTCGCTTCTGTTCGGAGTTTATTCTGTGGGTATACCTCCTCAAGGCGTTCCTGATATCGTCGATGGTCGCGTCGAATTCCCGATCTCTGACGTCATCGGTCCCCTTGCGGAAACCGAAACGCGAGAGCAATCGGAACAGCTTCCGTTTGAGGAACTCGGTCATTTGGATCTCCTTCGGCGCGATCGCTATGTCGGTCTTCACGTCCCCGTACGTGTCGTTTATGATCGCCAAAAACATGTTCTCGAAGCAAAAAACAAAACGCCTCAAACCCTAACCTCGTCGAAGGACTTACGCACCAGCAAAACGAAGAAAACGAGGACCATGTAAGTGAGAAAGTATACGGGGGCGACGACCCAGTTCGCCTCGTGGATGTCCATGTAGTTGAAATCGCCGAGAACGGTACGCAGCAGCGTGAACATGGCGTCTCCGAACGTACTAAAGTCTCTGACCTGTGCCGACGTGACGACTAACGTCGACTGCCGGCTGGCCGGCTCGGCGAACCCGGCTCCTCCCGTCAAATCATCATTCGAATGAGAATATTTATTTTAAATCGAGATGGTAGCAGAGTGTCAAATGTTCAAAGTATCGAGGACTGATTTAGAACAGCGTTACATATATTCAAAATTATGCGTGATAAACTAAAAGATTGAGTGATCGTCTAGCCTGACGTAAGTTCAACGTCAAAAAGAAGAAGAAGAATGACAGATAAATAAACTGCATTTTTTTGGTTAGAATCCGCGATTTTTATTAGGACATCAGATTTTACACTAATTTTAAATGATTTATCTTTTGGACGGTAAATTCGTAGCTACTTTAAAACGCAGAAAAAGGTAACGCGTAATGTTACAGAGGGACAATTGACTCAATATTTTACAGTAGCTTAAAAAAGGAGTTTTACACGTTTAGTGTAAAAAACGAAGCATTTTATGGCATTGTTTAACTTTTTGTAGGTGTATATTCAAGTTTTTTTAAAGATAAAGAATAAAGCAAGTATCAAGCATCAGGAAAGGTTCAAGAGAATGGTGTATTCATTTTAAGGCATAACACAATCAATAGACATAGGTTGGGCTAGAGTTCCAGTTGTAAGCGAGCCGTCCATGAAATTTATTAAAAAAAATAGTGCTAACTCCTAATAGAGGTTACCTTTGTCGTAAAAATACAAACTGTTATTCCTACAGGCTTTTACTTGAAAATGTGGATGAAAGTCTTGTGTCGTGTTTCAAATTTTTGTTTCATTTCATTCACTTTTGATCGGTTTTACACCGGTAAAGGCGAAAAATCAATACAAACATTTTCTGCCACACCAATGCAACAAAAGCTTTTGTATAGCAATCAGAACATTCTTATGTCGGGTAGGGCCCATAAATTTCCATTCCAAATGAAAAAAAAAAGATGAAAGATACGTTAGTACACGTCAACTTTTACCTTGGCTGGTATATTGGAAATGATACTCGGTTTCAATAAGAAAATATTCTTTTGAATGCGAGTTGCAGTGCCCTTCGATAAAGTTATCCTAAATTTATCCATATTTTTTGTGTAAACAATAATTGATCATTAGCCACAGTACCACAGTTAATACTTAGGTCAGTTGATTGTGTTGGTAACAATGTTCTTTTTTGCACTCTATGACAAGTCGGTCGGTCGGGAGCCAAGTTCACCGGGCGCTTCGAATCGTTACATACCTGACTGCCGAACACCAAATAGCCTAGCTCGGCGTATGCAAGGAAAGCGATGAAAAACATCACCGAAAATCCGGCCACATCTTTCGCGCACTGAAACCAACGATTTGTATCCGTAACTCGCCAGTCGCGCTTTGGTCTATCGACCATCGGGTTAAGAAGAAGAACAATGACATTGTCACGGACCACTAAACGTGTTCTGTGACATTGCTCTTGATTAAGCTTTCCGTGGTAGAATTTTCGTACGTTTATGCACAAGATTACATCAGGATTAGATTTAACGTTGCAGCGGTTAATAACGGCAGTGTTTATTCGCCGATTCACAACATGCCCTATATTCAGTTAAGCTGCTAGAGAAACGTTTTATATATCATGGGAAAGATGCCCCTCTCGAACAAATGGTGAACATGAAAGCCAGAGTACGATATGCGTAAGAAAGAAAACGACCGATTATTTGAAACATTAAATGTAGTTTTTAAATATTTATATAAATCGTTCCTAAGTAGATGTTAAAATATGTATATAAAATAATTAAATATTACACAACGCATATGCGTATTATTTTTCAAGTGCCTATAACCCTTTATAACGAAAAAAAAGCAGTCCCTTCAATTTCGCTATATAGATTTTAGACTAATCATAAAACTAAGCTCAACAAACGTTTTCGCAAGCCAATGGAAAAACGAAGTAGTTCAAAGATTCGCAGTTTTACCTGGCTGAGGGTGTTGTTGAGCTGGGCCATGCGCCTGTTGAAGTTCAAAAACTTGAACACCTTCATGTAAACGAGGAAGGCGAGGACCGCGCCCGACGTTTCGACCATTCCGTCAACGTAACCCGCGTGTTCTAAGTTGCCGTAGACGTGGGGGTTCGCAATTATCTGTCTCACTCGCGCGGGCGCCGCGACGCGTAGGTACTCCGTCGCCGCCACGTAAAAATACGTAAGCTATATCCGTTTCGAAGTTTCGCAAAATCAATTCCAAGTATGACCCTTCCTTTCTTATAATAAATGATCTGAACCATTAGTTTGGTGGTTACTCCGCTATATTTAAAACTAACCTGGCTAGTAAATTTTGGGGGAATTAAGCGTTCCCCACAAAATCGCAGATAACTTGAGGATGGTTTAGAAACTAGCTGGTTGCATTGGTTAGTATATGATAAAGGCACCCTTAGTCAGATTGAGATGTAATGTTGGGTTAGCTCCCACTATTTGGTTTTGATACTTAATTGAATTCTCTCAATGACGATAATTAGAGGAGAAATCTAGAATTACTAAGTGAATTTAGAAGTACTAAAGAGGTAGTACGGATAAAGAAATATGACGCTTCACTGAGAGATTAGGATTCGTGGGGCTCGAAACCCGGAAAGCGACCCTTAGAAAGGGCAACTGCTGGCTGGACCAAGATGCTCTCATATTCCTCATAGGCTAGTCTACATGACAGCCCACCTCTGCCATGGGTTTTATTCCATGCATGCAGAGATCTGTGCGAGAACCTTAACAAGAAGTCAAGCGCATCTAAATTTGCAGCAGCCTGGCTGTTACCTCTATGGACAAATGGTGAATCTGATTTTGACGTTATATTTCTTTAGAACTTTTGATATGTGGTCGGAGATGTTTTGAATGTAAGGCAAGTGGCAAGTGTGGAGTTGCTTTCGAACTCATTGTCTTTGGGAGGTTGTGGTGAAGTGTATTTTGTGATGGAACGCTAAATCTCTAATGTTAAAATTATTAGAGATGTAAGTAAGATGTATGTTTTAATTCTGGGTGCAGCGACTTGGGCTGAGATAGTTTTACGGCTCTGTAAACAAGAGAGTAGATAACCGATGACTTTTGGGCCGCATGGTGATGTGACAATGCGTTAGGTTGTCGGTCTGCGTGAGTAAGTTTTCTGGTCCAAGGTTAGGTCTGATTGTCTATTGATACGAATATTTAAGAATCGGAGGTTATTATTAGTCTCTAATTCAACGGTAAAACGTATGTAAGAAAAGCTACTAGGGATTCTTGACCATTAGGTCAAATAACAAAAGTAGCTTTCTTCTCAAAGGCTTCCAGGGATCCAGAAGTTTTGCAAAAAGTAACCAGTCACTATCTAAGTCAACGGCTATTATACCTCGTTAAAATCTTCATCTTAGCTGAAGCTAATAGATAATTTGCGAGCTAGCGTTACACGTGGCATACGTACTAGGATGATGAAGAGATCGACGTAGTTCCAAAACTGTGCGAGGTACTCGGTGCCGAAGTAGATGATTTCCCTGACTTCTTCGAGCGTGTAGTATAGCATACAAGCGGCGAACGCGTAGAGGACGACGCGTAGCGCCCATTCCCGACGCCCGTCCAGCGACGTCAGCCTAGCGGCGTTGAACGACGCGCCGGCGACGACGCCCCCACTCGGCGGAAACTCGAACGACAACCTGAAAATCGCCCGCTGCACGACGTAAACGTTAACTAACCTCAGCGAACAACATAACCTATAAATTAAATGGAAAATGCCGATCACGTCACGTGCCCTACCATGACACAAAGCAAACTAACTCGATAACGTACCAGATTTAGATTTAAATTTTTCTTTTCCTAGTCAATTGTTTTATACATTTTAAATGTAGGCATATTAAGATTACATTTCGGAGGGGGTTTGTATTCAAAAGGATCTTCCGAAGATGCCTACGTCAACAAGGAGGAATCTAGAAGGCTAACCAAAACTAACTAACCAACTAACCAAAATTACGGAAACTCTAGGTGCTTTCGTATGTTGGGCCTTAGTCCCTTAGTACGTTTTACTATCGAAGTGGAAACTACTAAAAATCTCCCAGTCTTAGACATTCGTATCAATAGAAAAATTGCAGAACCTACTGACACGGTTATAATATGACCAAAAATATTGTGCAAAAGTAGGTCTCGCCTGAGATGGACGGTAACGGATATTTGTAGAAACTTGACATTTTTATTTGAAAAGTAAGTGGACCGTTTTAAATTTGATTAAGCATTGATGCTGCCGGGTATTTTCGAATAAGTAGAAGCGTTTATTTCAACATTAGGTGATATGTATCTTTCTGAAGAGTTTAGTCTAAATTGCAATATCCCTCCAGTAAGTACGTATTTATTTACATGATTCTCGGGTTTTAACAGTGCTATGCCGATGGATAGTTCAGAGGGTAAGGGTAAGTACCTGTCCTGTATTACGGTAAGTTTGAAAATAATCATTTTTGTCTTGTCTGCCTGTCGATTAACAACATTCTTCTCCTATTTTTGCGTCTTCTACATAGTTCTTCGATTTGTAAACAACAACAGTCTTTTTTAAGACTATGGATTATATTCATGGTAGATGAAGGTACGTCATAAGAATACAGATAAATATTTATCAGAATTTTATAATCAGACATTTTTTGAAGGTTCCTGTTTTTTGACACTTTAAAAAGTGGGGACCTTGGAATGAAGCAGATCTTCCCCTGTTAGAAGAAGGCATGGAAAACAACGCAGAGTTTGAGGCGAAGTGGAGATGGTAGTCGAACCTAATGACAATTTAGAAGACGAACTACCTCAGCAAATATCCATTTGTCTTCGGATGCTAAATAAACTTTTATCCACTGTATATTGAAATTGTTCTTCGATCTAACATCATAACTAAGCTTTTCACTTCTTTGGGTTGAAGAAATAAAGAAATCCAATCTTTTTACCAATTCGATAAGAAACAAAAACCTCAACTGAGGGTCAAGTACTCCGACCACATTTCAGAAACAAGTTCCTTTGTATGCCAGTTAATATAAACATCCTCCTCAACTCCTCAAAAAAAAAGATTTACAAATCGATTTTCTCCAAAGTACCGTATACTTTGTCTTATCTCAGTTTGGCTTGATTTATTTGCACAAAGCCATGAATACAACAAATACAGCACCGAATCAAAAATCAAAAAAAGTTAAGTCGGGCATTTTTAAAAATTTCGTGTACACCGTTGATATATATAATTAAAAAAAAGGACCCAATGTTAGGCCCGATTTTGTATTGGTAGGCATATTTAAGGATGGGAGATTATTAGTTTCCAGTTCATTGTGTAACATAAGAAAATTCCACAAACAAGTGCAACTCGAACAACCCAGCTACAGAAAGTGAGGTTCTGTTTTAACTCGTACTTTTTTTTTCTGTACTATGCTTTCTTACAAATTTTTCTAATCATATTGTCACTAACGACCAATCTGGATTTCGTAAAGGTTTTAGTACTATTAGTCTACTTTTACACATCAACGATCACTTTATTAGTTTTTTAGATAATGGTCTTGCGACTGCACTTATATCTTTAGATTACTCTAAAGCCTTTGATCAGGTTGGCCATAAACTTACTTGCGCCAAATTAAGTTACTACGGACTCGATTTTTTGAAAACTACTTAGCTAACAGATATCAGAGAGTTACCCTTGTCAATGTAAGTTCTGAATTTCTTCCTGTTTCATCAGGTGTCCCGCAAGGTTCCGTCCTTGGACCTATATTATTCTTATATTTGAATTTGGATTCATTTTCTGATGACACTCAGCTATTTTACTCCTTCGATCCTAAATTATTTGATACTGCTTCAATTTATATCAATTTGGATTTGCATAACTTATTTCTATATTTTTCTAAGCATAATCTTCAACTTAATGTGAAAAAATGAAGTGCGTTTCTCTTTTCTCCTAAACATTCAAGAGGTATCCCAAATGTATTTATTAATTAGCGGTAAACGTTTGAAAATTATGAATTGTAATAAGAACCTTGGCATTTTATTTGGTTGTAGACTTAGATTCGTGGTATTGGTGAAAAAGTTTTATTTGGTTTTGCGCCTTAATTTTATAATATAGAATAGAATAGAATAATTAATCATTGCTACTGCACGGAGGAATTAAGGTCTTTATGAGGGTTCGCGTATTCGATCGCATATTAGGTTATGGTTTGTTCGTTTCGGTCAGTCGAGTGGTCGCGCGACGTCACCGTGACGTAGACGATCCTACTTGCACACGCAGAACAAGTTCAGGTTCCCGTTGTAAACCGCAAAATCGACGAAAACCGCTCTGGTGCCGCGGGTGATCCACAAATTGCCCTTCAGATCGGCGATTACGGTGCGGGCGAGGACCTCTTCGGCCGGCAGGTCGACGTAGAACCCGCCCCCGGAGTATATGGAGCCTCCGACGCCCCGCCCCCTCAGGCTTCCCGTTTCTACGGCGTCGCTGTGCGTGAATCTGGCGAGAGAGCGAGAGAAACTGGCCCCTTAAAATCGCTGCATTGGATTTGGAAACGCCATGTACAGTGCGTTCGATTTATCATGGCTGGAACTTTTTTCTTTTTAGAGATATCTAGGTAAACAAAATGTAGGGTTACTAGCCAAGTTTTTTCCAAGTGACGCATAAAGCAATTTTCTGACATATAAGCCTACATATTTTTTAAATGGAACACCCTGTATATATTTAAGTCCACTCTTTTAGACAAATCGGCAAAAATAGGAATGTTTTATATAATTTCTGAGAGTGCCGTGACTGACAGCAACAAAAATAATTATATACAAATTAAAGTAGAACAAACACATTAAAAATGACAAGACAAAAATGTAAAAAAAAAATAACTATTCTAAATACCGTTGTATGTGACCATTTTCCTGAACGCATTTCTCATACATTCTAATTGTATGATGTCTTGCGTTTAGTAACGTTTCCGAATTGTCTCTTAACTATCCAAGCCCTGGGATATTCCATGTAAAGGAAATTTGCATAACATTGCAAGGGCACCGTCTTGCTGTCATATAATCAGCGAGGATATATTTAGGACTCAATCTTCTATATATTGTTCTATTTGGTGCTCTAAGAGTTGCAAATAATGATCTACAGTTAACTTTTGATCTATAAATGTAGACCTATCTATGACACCACACAATACATATGGTAGAAATATCGGATATTCACAAAATAATTCAAGACATACGCACTGATTATTTTCCAGATCGATGGAAAACTTCCATTGGAAAGCCCTTACTTAAGAAAAAAAATCCAACAAATTTTAATGATCTTAGAAATTTACCGGTTCTCTCTAAAATTTTTGAAAAAGTTTTATTCAGAATTCAGTACTTCGGTTGTTTTGGTTGATTTAACAGACGATATAATTTCCGCTATAAAAGAATGCATACTGCACTCATACTCTTGGATTTTGCTTGCTTTTGATACCATTAATCATGTACTTCAAAACAACGCAAAACATGAATATTATGGACTTTCACAGCAGCCGATTGATTTGGTAACATCCTACTTTTCTAACAGATTTCAAAAAATTGTGTGTAGCGGAGCGGTTTCAGAGCAGATTTTGTCAGGTGTTCGCAGGACTCTATCCTCGGGCCTCCGTTTTTCTTTTTTTACGCAGCTGATATTTTGCGGACCTATGCCGATGATACTCTGATTACGAAAATGCATCCAGGTTAATAAAAGAGGACCTGAATATATTAAAACAACTTTCCTCAGAACATAACCTTAAACTTAACCCTCGTAATGATTTTCGGTTCAAAAATTAACAAGCGGTTTCCAAATGATCATGTGGATATTCGTCTTGACGGTGTCAGGCTTTCAATGGACAGCTCTGCGAAAAATTTGGGTATTATATTGGATACGGAGTTGCGCTTTAGGGAATATATTAAAATCCTAATTCAAAAATCATGTCTCCTACTTAGTTCTCCTTTACGTAGAATGCTCTGTGAATCTCTCGTGCTTTCTAGTTTCAACTACTGTGATTTTATTTATGGTCCTTGTCTCGATGTAGTAGACAAAAATAGAATTCAAAAAGTGCAAAATACATGTTATTTTAGAACTAAGAAAATATGACCATATCTCGCATATATTTAAAGAGCTTCATTGGTTGGGAGAATCGCAGAGCACTTCATTTGGGTAATTTTGCGATGAAGGTTGCGACGAACCCTGTACTACCTTTATTTTTAGGTGCGGTTTGTTTTTCGGGAGACGGTAGACACACGGAATGTCAGATTTATTAATAAAATCACTGTGCCACGTCACCAGGCTGCCATCTTCCAGCATAACGGTTTTAAATTTTATAACTCTTTACCAAACGAATTTACTTCCCTTGAAGAAAAAATATTTAAAACACGATATAAGGGTCACCTGTTTAGTGTGCAGTGCCAATGCCCATAAATATGCTTTTTTTGTTTAACATGTAATTTTCTTTTTCTCCTATACAGATTTTCTTGAAAGAATAGTATTGTAGGTCCCAGTTTTTGTCAGTGTATATATTTGTTTTTTTTTTTGTTTAGTCTTAAGTTGCGTTATACCTCTATCTTACAACATTATATTTTAATTTTCTCATATAATTAAAAAAAAACATTGTGCAATAATCCGACGATTTGGGGTTCAGTAGAGTAGCCCGTTAGATATTCTATTAAATGCATATATAATGTACAGGGTTTTCCATGTGTTAGAAACTTGATAGTGTTGTGTTTTATACGTCACCTGGAAAAAAGCTTAGCATAGATTTTGTTTTATTGTTTACCTTGATATCTCTAAAAACAGACAGCCAATTAAAATGTTATCAAGATAAATTGAACGCACGGTACAGGGCATTTCAACATGGATAACTTCCTACGATGAAGTTTAAATTACCAAAGTGGGAGCGTTTTTCCTAAACCTTCCGATTCTGCAATCGAAAATATAAAATTAAAACTCTATCTGTCAAACATTCTTTCGAATTCGAACGTGCCAATCGTTCTTCTGTTTTCAAATATATACCAGTTGTTGAAGTTATTTTTGACAGATTTTGAAATAACTAGCCATTTTATAACACTGTTGAAATATAGCGGCTTAGTCAAAAGAAATATTTATATTAATGAAGAACGTGATGTCTCGTTATATTTCCAAAGTGAGAATTTCAATCACTAGTATTAAAATTGAAATGTATTGATTTGAATTGCGGAAACAAAATTTCAAAATATTTCTTTTCAGAGCATCCGTCGCACTCTATTCTATTAAATGTTAAAAATAAAAATTAAATTGGCCTTACCTTTTTTAGTTTAGTTCTCCAGTGTTAAATTAAATTATTTTAAAAGGTTTCTATGTTTCTATGTCACGGACCACTAATACATAAAACTAAAAATGGCCCGCAGTGCTAGGCTAGCTAAAAACATGTAACTAACCCCGGCGTGAGGGGGGCGGGGCCGAAACTCTCGGTGTCCTCGTAGACCGCGTCGAATCTATTGTAGCAGGACAGAAAATGGCGGCGGAAGAATCCGTGGATCTCGCAGGAATCGTTTTTCACCTTCACCTGCGATTGACGTAGCAAAAAATCACTCTTACTGATCACACTTTTTTTTTGCGAATATCATATTCACTAATAATAGTAGCCACTTAGTTAATGATAAACATTTGAGACGGGATCTTCGGTTTAAAAAGCAGATTTAACCCTTTTTCAATCCTGTTCGGCTTATTGCTTGTGTGGATGTGGTTGAGTAAACAAAACTGAATTCTTTCTCACAAAATTCGAAAAAATTGCTACTATGTATAACTCCTAAATTATATATCATAATTTCAGATGACATTAAATAAACAAATACTATACTATTATCGACTGTCAAATTACAATTTCCATATAAAAATCACGTCGTTCAAACGAAACAGCTATTAGTCCTTTTCTATTTGACATTCGACAGTCTGCTACATCCAGATCCCTCGCGAAACGAGACTCACCGAGACTTTCCGAAACGGGACGGAATGCTACATAATTAAGTTCACTTATCTTTGATCCGTGACGAAACTCACTTGCCTGATTCTCGGCAAGCCGAGTACTTTGTTCTCTTCGAGTACTACTATTCCATGGGCGCTACCGTTAGTCCCAAACAACCCGTTCATCAGGGTGTCTTCGAGATACTAAGATAACGGCACGGAATGTAGAAACCACCATCAAATGGCGTCTCTTTTTACCGTCCAGACATCCTGCGCCGACTTGATATCCCCGAACACTGCTTCGTCAGCAAACTGCCCCCTCATCGCGCTTGTCAAGTAGTACTTTGCGTCGCTCGCTTGTCCGAACAAGTCTTAAACCGAACATGTTTACGCGAGAGGCTAAAAACAAGAGGGCAACGACGTACAAACGCTTATCAAAACGAGACACACCAAGTAGAGGAGGAACTCGCGGAAGGTCGACGTCAGCAGCTCCTCCCTACCTTCCGCCATGGTCGTGGTGACCCAGAACCCTGAAACGGATCGATCAGAAGACGCTATGGACTTACCACCGACTCACGTTTTCGTTTCCTGCTCGTTTTTTTCTCACGAACCGTCTCCATATTCCTTTGACTGACGCTAGCTTGACAGTTAGGTCGAAACCATTCGAAAAGTGAGGTTATGTCAGGACGGACCAACAAACGCGCGTATCTAAGCATTCTTTTGCCGCAAATAACGTCTTAAAACAATAAAAACAAACGAAATTTCGCCTCAGAATCGATGCGTTAAGTTATCTTAACGAATAAAACCGGCAGACAAAAGAGACCGAAATTGAAAATTCCGGTTTTTTTTTTAACATTTTCGGAATTATTCGGAATTGGGCAATTAGGCGGCGAATTTAAACCCCTTGTACCGTGCGTTCAATTTATATTGATAACATTTTAATTGACTGTAACTTTGGGTTATATAGAGAATGACGGAACTATGGATTGGCCAGGCAACATCCCCGACTTAACTTTAATGGATTTTTTCTTTTGGGGACACATAAAAAATCACCTACCTAGTTTGGGCTGACAACTGTTCAAGTCACATTGCTGGTTTAACACCAACGAACTCTTTTTGAATGTTCAAAAAACAAGCGTATTGATATTCAAATGTCCACAAAACAAAAAAGATCTTTCTGTAAATGTCTGGTCTGAACTGAGGTGGCTTTTACTTGATGAAAATCCATTTTTAAAAATAAATGAGAACTAAAAGTTCAGATTTTCACGAAATACACGAAACAAATACCGTTTCTCCATAAAAAAAATTAGAGTCTACTAGACTGTCCCCAGACCTAAAGAGCAGTAGTAATGTAAACATTTTTAAATCCAAATTGAAGTTTTTCCTCCTAGAAAACTGTTTTTTATAATTTAAATCAATATTTTGCCTATTAATGTTTTTCATCACTGTATTGTTGTGCTCTGTCATATATATCTATATTGACCTACTTGACGAAATCCATACTTTATATATATTATTATTATTACTAAATACAAGTCAACGTACTGACCGCATAGCCTCTCTCAGGGGTGATGCCTTCCACTTAAGTCGATTTTATCGGGTCGCAATCTAAGAAATAAAACGCCATCGTTACGATCGATTTTTTTATTGTTTTGAAAACAACGTACAACGTTCCCTAACAAAAATAGTTTGTTTTTATTGCCATGCGACGCATAAAAATATGCGAGTTTGAACTCGCGAAGGCTTCGTGTCCGTCCGGTACCCTATCTAATCGCGTTTGTAAAAAAAAAAACGATTTTTGGAAACGAGCGGAAGTGAGAGAAAACAAAAAAGTGACGTCCGGGTCCATCACGGAGGTCGTGAAACGACAGGAAAGTAAATCTACGGGCGTAATAAAAAATGTCAAAAGATCTGCAGGGGCCTGAACAGGCCCGTGTAGCCGGTCAGCCTGGCTCTGAGCGCGGGCAGGAGCAGCGCGCAGACTGTTACGTCGCTGAGCAGGTTGGCTAGTTCGCAGGTCAAGATGTACATCTTGTCGCCCTTGGGGCTCAGCGACTTGTGGAGCGAGATCTTGCGCAGGCCTGCAGCTCTCGGCAGGTACCTGTAGATCATCCTCGCCCCTGGGCCAAAAATAAAAAATCGAAATGCCAAAAAAGAATTCAAAAATTAAAAAAAAATACTTCGCGTTATTTTATTGCTCCTAATTTAAAGAGTCTAAATGCGGGTCCAGACTTCTACTTCTCTCACAAGTCTGAGTAACTGCAAGTTTGGGGCACTTATTATATTTTTGAAAATATTGCGCGGAATGTCGCGAACACCCTGTACAATACTTAAAAATCTTAAATACAAAAGTTTTGGCTGTCTATATGCGCTATATCGTCATGTAAAAGAAACTGACATCTAAAACAGATTTTAAATTACTCTATATTTTTGAAAAAATGTCAAGAATAAAAGCTTATGGAGCCCTCTTCTGGTTCAAGAATTTTTTCGGTCTTGTAAAGGGTTGATGAAAAATGGTTTTTTTTTGTAGACCCCTGCACACGCGATTTTTAATTTTTTTGAAATACTTCCCGACCACAAAGCCCCCCCGATTTTCCATCACAGCACAAAACTGCTGATACTTATCGTGTTTCATAGCAATATTAAAAAAAAAACAGTCGAAAGTCGCAAAAAAAATTATACAAGTAATAATAAATTATAAGAGTAAGTAGTAATTATCCCATGTTTTATACTTTTTCAATTACGGCTAATAATTTCCCCATAAAAACGGCAATTTTCCGGGTCTTTTCGATTTTTTGCCCATAATCGACACAGTCTGTACATAATTGGAAAAATGTCGATTTTCGAGAAAATATTTTTTATAGGCAATGACGTCATTTCAAGAAATAATTGATTTTATATTCATGAGAAAGTGACTAAGTCCGAATTTCCTTCGAATAGAAAAATAATAATAGGTATACGACTATAATAAAACAATGCTTAAGTTATTTTGACTATTGCAGTGGATTAACCAAAACCTATTCGATATGTATTTCCACTAAACTAAAATTACAAGAAATAATTGAATTTTATATTTGTTCATCAATCCTCAAATATTAATAGCTTAAAACTGTTTTCTTGTATACCGCTAGTATATCCATCCATTTTATTTGATTGTTCGCTTTTTTGAAAAAGGCTGGCACTTACCGGTCCAGTAGAGCCAGTTGCGTTCCAGCTTCTCTTTGTCGTCGCCCTCGAACACTTTGTAGACGGATATCATGTAGCCGGTAGAGGGCGCGTGCGTTTTCGTCAAAGGCACTCCCACCTCGTGGATGGGCGGTCTGCGACAAAACGAGTGTCAGCTCGCACGACCTCGCGATTTAACTCCCTGCTCACCTGCAAATGGAAGCTACTTCCGTGTACAAGTCCAGCGTGTGGGCCGCCGTGTATCTGGAATTATTTGCGACTCAATCACTGATGTTAAGTTAACAGAAACAGGCACCTTTCATCAAGGGCAAAGCCAAATGGACCAAAAATGCTTTTACAACCGACCAGGTGATTAACTTTGCCTACTGCTTATTACTCCAAAACCGCAGACCCTTACCCGTAACCATTCCAGAACCGTCCTAGGAATTTATCCACCTACACTAACAAGCGGGATATAAGTATGTTTTCGATCTTTTTCGCTAGTACAAATTAATAAACAAATTATTACGTAAAATACTTAAAACGTCAAAGCAAGAAATGCACTATATTTTTGGTCGTATTATACCCGTTATTAATATATGGAAGTGTGTATTGTTTAAAAGAACCTTCTCCAAGTCAACAAGGTGTTAGATACGGGTCTTTTGTGAGCGACAACGTGTCTATATATCGCTGCTTATATATCGTTTGAAGGGTGCGGAGTTGATTGATTCCCAAATTGTTTTGGTTAATTGGGGGTTTCTATGGATTGCCGGATTTTTCTTTGGTAGAAGAATCGATTATTATTGTTTATTTTATTCGTACTCTTAAGGCTCTTTCATGCTCTTTTCCTTCCTCTCTCTCCAATATGATTTTCATAACCATTTAAATTCTAGACACCCTCACATACATTCAATACAATCAAATCGATCAAAATTGAAAGAAGATCGGACTTAAAAATGTCACATCATCATATGGTCCAAACATCATCGGTTATTCTCTTGTTTACTAACTAAACTAACTAACTAACTAAACAACGCCAAGATAAGACGCGACGTCCCAATGGATGTTTTTATTTGCCAAAATCCAACGTGACCGCCCCATGGGCGAGCGGCCAAAAGTACTTTACCCAATCGCACGCAATGACTGCGCACAATGGTGGCCAATGCAAGAAAGAAACTATTAAAAAAAGCATTTAAGAGGCGACACTGCAAGTACAATGAAATAAAAGCAAATCTTTTTTACGTTTTTAATTCGTAGCCCACAATATTTACTAGTAAGTCAAATAACGTCAAAACAAGGGGTGCAAAAATCCCAATGGACGTTTTTATTTGTGTAAACCAAAGCGAGAAGCAAAGACTTCCTCTTTTTTATTGATAAAAAGCGGCCAAAAGTACTCTGCCGAATCGTACCCAATGACAGTGTACAATGGTGCCAACCCACGAAAGAAACTATTTTAAAAAAACATTTAAGAGGCGAACGTTCAAGTAGAAGGAAATAAAAACAAATCTTTTTAATTTTTTTAATTCACAGCCCCCAACATTTACTAGTAACGAGGTGCAAAAAGTCAAAATGAATGTTTTTATTTAATAGCTCATATATACGAAGCTGGCAAAAAAAATTATTTATAAAAAAACATTTAATAGGCGACAGTTTAAGTACAATGAACTAAAAGCAAATCTTTTTTATGTTTTGAATCCATCGCCCACGATATTTACTAGTAAGTCAAATAACGTCATTAAGAGGTGCAAAAAGTCCTAATGGACGTTATTTCCGTACACCAACGCGAGAAGCAAAGACTTCCTTGTTATTATCGATAAAATGGAGAAAGCGTGATGGGCGAGGGACCAAAAGCGATCCGCCCAATCGCACGTATGTCACTGTACTATGCTCCCCAAGCATCAAAGGAACCGTAGAGTCCAGGCAGTTCGACCGCAGCCGACGAATAAGACCGGCCCTGCCGCGCGAAAGTCACGTGACTCTAATAGATCCAGGAATTTCAGTTAGTCCGGCTGCGGTCTGGGAAAACACGCATGTTTATGTAGGTTACCGGCGTATTAAATTGTTTAAAACTCGGTTTTTTAATTGTTTTCTTTGCATTTGTGATAAAAACCAAGTACCAGAAAGTACAAAGAACAATGCGTACATGCCGCAATGTTGTTGTGTTTTTGGGTGTCGGTCAAAGTACTAATCCGAAGAAACGGGACTCGTTTCCACTTTCAGTTCACCATATTAAAGGAAATCTTTAGGAAACCATTTTATTGCAATCCTAGATCTATTAGGGTCACGTGACCACCAATACCGGCAATACGCGCCCAGGCAGCTATTTTTCGTCGGCTGCGGGGCAGATCGGCTGTGTTATTACGTCATAACACAGACTAGCTGCGACATACGGATCGTTTTTGATTATGTTAGTATTCGTGACGTGACGTGACTGGAGTATACTAACCTGGTTGCTCGCGGATCGAATTTGGTCAGGCTGGCGGTACGCAGGTTATTGTAAAACATCACGGGATTGGTTTGCGAGGTGTTTATCACATAGTAAGATA
Source organism: Cylas formicarius (assembly GCF_029955315.1). NCBI lineage: Eukaryota > Metazoa > Arthropoda > Insecta > Coleoptera > Brentidae > Cylas > Cylas formicarius. The sequence goes on along the minus strand of NW_026844334.1, from coordinate 206,949 downwards.
TGAACGGGAACTCGGCTGAAAGCGGAATGTCGGTTAGAAACTCGCGAAAGGCTGTGACGCGCAAATCGCTTACCATTTTTCTCCATGTTGGCGAGTAGCATGCCGGTAACGGCCGTTTTGGCGAGCGCAACTTCGTTGACGAGCTCGCCGGCCGTAACGCGCTGCTTGAACAGCGGCTGGATCAGCGGCGACTCGAGGATCGGGTCGATCGGTTCCAGGGGGCTCATCAGGTGACACAGGACGCACAGCTTCGGGTCGGGTACTTCCATCACGTGCAGGTTGTTGCCCTGGCCCGTCGCGCGGTCCCCTTTGCCCTCGGCCAGCGTCTTCCCCCATTAATTAATTAATTGAACCAGAAATATAGTGCTTTTGCGAAATGAAGGCGTATACTTAGACCAGAAATATAGCGCTTTTGCTACCTTAACGAGTTTACTTTAACCAGAAATATAGTGCTTTCGCGACTGGAAAGCGTATACTTGCACCAGAAATATAGTGCTTTTACAACCGACAACGTATTCACTTTGCCTGCTGTTTATTACTCCAAAGCCACAGCCATACCGTAACCATTATCTACCTACACTAACAAGCGCGATATAAGTAGGTTTTCGATGTTTATCGCCGAGCATTTCTTGAAACATGTACATAAAAAAATTAGTACAAACGAACAATCTGTTATGTTCCATTTCATTCCATTTCTACATAGTCCTTTAATTATTCCCCTTTTATAGGTGCATGATTCACGTAAAACATCTTGGCAACACCGCCGTCAGCTGAAACTGACGTGGCCATTATTGGCATGTTTTTTTTCTGTGCTTGGATTGAAAAATGACAATTAGATCTTTTTTTGACAGGGTTTCGAAATACTGCTTCGTAAAATCATCTATCAGTAAAATAAACTTCGCAGTGTGACATTTTATGTGATCTCACTGTGGTTTATTATGTGAGTTTTCGGGCACGGTTGTTTGTTCATAAAGGTTAGTTATATCCTATAGCGTTTTATTGACTGTGTTTACATGGTAAACTCAAATAGAATTGAAATGACATTTGACAGTGACTGATCATTAAAGTAAAACAAGACATCGTCGAAAGTAAATTTAAAAAAAGGTGAACCTAAATAAACGTGATTCGGTATCGACGTTTCCCCCGTTTTTCGGGGCCGACAAAAGTTTTAAAAATTAAACCCAGCGCTGACGCGAAGGCAAACAGAAACCCGCAAACGCGTTTTTTTCTCACTGCTAATGGCCGCGGATGCCAGGGTCGTTCGGCCAAAACATTGTCCACTCTCTTCTTTTTTTTACGTAAGTAAAACTTAAGAATAAAAAGGCGTAAGTTTTACCGGCATAGGGACTCCGGCGGGCAGAAACCTATCCAGACTATGAACCGGGATAATGAAGCAGTCCCTCTCGAGTCCGGACAGCGTCTTGGCTAATTCGGGACTCCGGCCCCTGTTGAAGCTGACCTGTCTGTTGGGGATCGGCTTGGGTGAATGATGCGGCATCCATTTAAGGCTGACCGAGGGACTCCGCACCACCAGCGGCTGCGGCAGGTCCGATTCCGTCATGGCCGGAGATATGGTACTCGATGGGACCAGGGGTTCCCCGCCAGCTCCCGTCATGGGTCCGCAGCGAGGCTCTAGAAGGACAGTCGTCACTGTGAGTTATGTATGTGCGTGTGAGGAGCCCCAAAGAATTACTCTGCTAGCGCAACGTTGCCAAATCTCTCCTCTTCTGCCAGTGACATTGGTGATGGCAGACCGCTAACCTCAAAATGATCTAGAATCTAGGTTTTTCTAAATAAAACGAGAAAAATCTTGTTTCGCGTTTTGTATTGGAGAAATTTGAAATGCTGATAGCTTGCAAAATTTGTTATAATGTTCAGAAACCACAAGAACATGGAAAGGGGTATTCTTTTCAATTCCGAAAGATGAAAAAATAATTTATCTTAACTAAGGTAATGCTTATTTAGGGAAGATATGAAGCATGAAGCCAAACCAGGAAAAGGGCCATCAAGAGTCAAGGTTCTTGTAAAATTGGTAATTGGACCAGTCAAATATATCTAATACAGACACCAGAAGAAGATGAGTTTGGTGAATGTACGAAAATATGACATTCATTCAAGCATTAATTAAGGTTTTATTGTCATTTTTCGGTATATATAGTAGCAGGTAGTTTGTAAATTATTACATTTGATAAAGACACGGTGTTGTCGAAACAATTGTCGTGTGAATATCTAAACTTTTAGCGCTTATTTATTTTGAGAAATGAAGTACAGCACGTATATTGAAATAAGACGTGGTTAACGCTTTAGATGTCATTGGGGACTAGTTACATTTTTTATCTGTGCCTTTCACCTCGAATGTGACGATGCGGTCGCGAGATGGCGGCTCCGACTCACGTTTCCCAAATTCCGCTGTCCGTTACGCCAGCGCGACGGTCAATATTTATAAAAATAAATGCGAGGGGACCGTTTCGAGAACAAAGCATATACCTACGCGAAAAATAAACGTCGGGTCGCTATTTTTGGCACAAAACAAAAGTCTGGCGGTGGCGGTGGGGGGGAGTACGTTGCGTACCTGGTCAAACCGGACGGCCGAACAAACGAAACATCGGACGAAGGAAGACGACGCTACGTCGCCGTGGCGGATACGCGACTTCTGCCAGGCGACGACGACGTCTTCCAGAAACGGGCGTCGCGACGTCACCCATGACGTGTCGCGAGTTATTTTTGAACGGCCTCCGGGATGTTTTGAAATAGAAAATCGCGGATGAAACGTTTGACGTGAAAAATTCGAACCGATCGGGTTCGGGTTTAATCAGAATCGCTTTGTTTGGAATGCTCCACTCTCCATTGTCAAAAGTCACAGAAGAATGGTGAAAACGCGGTGTTCTGTGCTGGTGTCTTCCTTTCTGATTCCCGGCCGCACGCCCTAGACACACAACAAATGTTCCCAGAACATTCAACCAGGTCTGAGCAATTTTTTTCCAAAAATGTAGAACATTGAAATTAGATAAGGTGTGATGAAGTGTCCTCCACCTTGAAGGGTACACGCCTCAGCTTTTTGTCTCATATTCCGCGCACTCTTAGAGGTATACATCCAGTGATTTTCAGCTACAGTGTTAGCTCAGGTGCGATAATCAAGACTTAATATTTTTTTAAACAATGATAAATAACTACAAAGATTTCAATAATACATCCCTTAGTTTACGCACTTTCTATTCGCGTTTCACAATTACTTAGGCAAGAAATAAGAACGGTAATGATTCTCTGCCTGCTGTCGTATTAATAATATTGTTTTTATTTTATTTGATTTGATTGTAAGAATAATTTTTATTTTAAAAGAAATGGGTGACGTCTGGGTCTGCCAAAATAGCCTTTTAGCCCGCCACTTTTCTATTTGAAAAAAAAATGGTACCCTAAGTAATGTCTCTTGATACCTGGTACATGTGTGCCAAATTTCATTAAAATAATTGAAGTGGTATTGCAGTTATTAAAAAAATACGTTTTATTTGTGTTCGTATGAGGTTTTCATTTTAAAATAAAATAATTATTGGCATTGAATTAGAAAATCTAGTGGCCATATGGTACCAATTCCCTCTCCCTCTATCTTCCTCTGTCGGCCTCGCCACCAATTGCTGATTACTTGTTGGGCGATCGGCCTATTTCGATTTGAAGAGGAAGAATTGGTTTCGCCTTTTGACCTCAGTATTTTGACCGGATGATCCTAGCAATGTGACCAATAGAAGTAAAAGAAGAAGAAGAACCTCACTACTCATGGTATTTTTTTTTTTTTGGAAGGTGTAGCACTCGTTACATGAACGAACTCCGTTCTCAGGAATTCGGCGCTAAAACTATCCGTGGCTTTTTGTCAGCTTGTAATTTAAGCTTATAAGTTTTGGCCTTGCATCATTGCTATTCATGCTGAGGGTTTTTTTTTTTCTATTGTATAGCTCTTCCTAGCAGCAGTCCCTTTTAGTTAAGGCATCCTCTCAGGTTTTTGGAAGTGAGAGTGAGAAAATGGCCGAATGATTGCGGTATTCTTAGCCAATAGTAGTGAAAAACAAAAAAAAAACTCAAAACTGTGTCGTCGGACGACGAGTGGTCCGAACAAAGAATGATTTATAGTGTTCAAGTGTATAAGATATAAGATAGATACGTGACCACGGGTTGCAAGTGTTTTAATCGAGTTAAGCGGCTTTAGCTCAGTAGCGGGGGTAGGTATTAGTTAATATTAGGAAGCGGCACTTCAAACCTGTGCGTGGGTATTCACACGTTTTTGAGTCACCTGGTGTTGCGGTCGAACCTGCAAAAAGGGGACGTTCGTGAGGTCTCGGAACACCAAACACAGACGCTCGGGGTTAAGGTTTACGTATTAGAAGAGCGTGCTAAACTACGGGAACGTAGGTCGACTACTGATTACAACGTTCGATAATAGTTAGTTACTACCTAATATAGGGGGCGCTTCGTTTTTATGCCAAAAAGAGAAACGTTATTTCCTATTTGTGACGTAATCTGTGAGTAATTAAGACGTCAAGATACGCCGCCTGGCGGTCAAACGTGAAATCATTTTGTAGTAGGTTGAGGTTATCGATGTTTCAATCCAAAGTTTTTTCCTTGTCGTTTACAAAGTTCAAGTCGTTAATGCTGCGTACGTACACGGGTGAAAATACATTCGGATCGAGAATTGAGCTTTCCTTTGTCTCTATCTGCAGGGTGTTTCACGGTAACCAAAACTAACCGACTTCAAAGAAAACCGATTTCGCCGAATCCGAAGAAACAGAGAACTACGCAGCGGTTCGGCCTTAGTTAAATAATTTATAATAATAATAAATAATAATTTGAGTAATAAAAAAAGGTAAGTAAGTAACCTGGCAGAAATAAGTTTTAATCGATTTAAACTTAATCTTTCAAACAACATATATTTTTTTATCTGATCGGTAGCTTCTAAAACGAAAATGAAATTGAAGTCGAAAATTCAAAAAAAAAAACATGTCGATTGAAGTGAACGTTAAATTGTCGATTTCGATCGAAAGGACCGACGCCGAAAAGAGCAAGACAAAGTTCGTTTGAATTATAATACCCCATATTTAATTATAAACCCTGTTTGAATATATGTAGGCGCGACGCAGATTGGGACGGACTATACCTGTATAGGGGACGCACCCAGAGAAATTTTAGATGTTATTATTCAACCAAGGTTCGCCCTTGTGACGTATGTGAGTCTCAGTGTGACGTATGTCATCCCGCACCTTACCGTCTTGGTCGTCGGGCGCGTAGCTACACCTGGGTGGACTGAAAAACAGGTGAGTCCTGTAGTGGTGCTCCTCGATCGGCGTGTAGCCCTGATCCCGGGTGCACCGTTTGTTGGCGTGCCTCCCCGCTCCGCTTTTGGTCCCCTTGCCCGGCATCGCGCCCGACTTTTGCTCCCTGAAGTTCTTCCTGAACATCAGATTCATGGCGACGGCGGACGTCCCGAATCGATCGAGTAAAACACCGAATCAATCGACCTACTGAATAATTTAATTATGTGTCGCGATCGGCACGCGATATACAGGGCGTTCGCCGCATCCGGGGACTTTTTGCGCCTCTTATTTACACTTAATGCGATTGTCTCCTCAAATTGCTGTGGGCGTTATTTTTAGGTCTCGCAACTTTTATTATAGCTCAAGAATACATCCCCGCCATCTTTCTGCACAGACCGACAACTTAAGAACGTAAAATACAATTGTAACTGACTGCCTACTGAAGATTGTCCTCGACTGTGGAAAACCTCTCTGTACCCACAAAGCCATCAATGTTATTGACCCACCAGCTCGGCGCTACTTTCTTATACTTCGACCAGAAATATAGTGCTTTTACAACCGACTCCGCCAAAACTTTTAACACAAATTGATGAGCGTGATGTTAAGAGAGCTGGCGAAATTAATTAATATACAGGGTGGTTTAGAACTGATGTGAGAGTACCTTTATTTTTAAAGGTTATTATGAGTAAAGACGAATGTAAATGATGTGAATTATGTTTTTTTTCTAAATTTAAAGGTAGGTAGTGTAAACTACAGTTTTATTTCTTTTTATATGCGCTTTCAACTCAGACCAAATCATCTCAATCGGGTTAAATATACAAGATTTCAAGTCCGTTTTGTTGTGTTATCTAATCGATTTTATAGTCATTATTAATAATTTAATTTATATAATTCCAGAAGATGTTTTATATAAATCACAAAATTGCAAACAATTTGTTTAGCATCGGAAGACAGATGGATCGGTTTTTTATATGCTGAGGTAGTTCGTCTTCTAAATTGTCATTAGGTTCGACTACCATCCCCACTTCGTCATCAATTTCTGCGTTATTTTCAATATCTTCTTCTAACAGGAGTACATCTGCTTCATTCCACGGTCTCCACATTTTAAAGTGTTAAAAAACAAGAACCAATTAAATTATACTTATTCGAAAACCAATGCTTAATCAAATTTAAAACAGTATATTTTTTAAAACAGTCTAGTTACGACGAAAGTCTGCGGTAAAGGTACAGTAAAATACTTAAAACGTCAAAGCTATAAATGCACTATATTTTTGGCCGTACCATACCATTCAGGTTGGTCGATCCTAGAAACGCGACCCATACCCCTGTCCATCTCGATGACCTTTGATCCTGTTGATTCACCAGCTCATTTTCAATTGTATGGCATTTTTCGATTATATTTAGTTATTGTTCTTTTCGGGAATAAATTCTTAGCCGTAAATAAAAGGTCAAAAGATGGTACAATTGAATTTAAATAGTATCATAAACTGTATCGAGGGCTACAAATATCCTTTTACAGTTTTCTCCCATCGTACAGGGTGCGAGAGACATTTAAGCAAACATCATTGAAAATCGCTATTATTGGTACAAATTTTTATATTTCAACCGAGTTTGTCCCGTTTAAATAACCAAAGAAACCAGCTCTTAGTCTATCATTTCAACGAAATGGAAAGGGCAAAAACTAAAAACGTTGAACCGGAAACAACGTCGAGAAAATTAGGTTTTAACCCACTAATAACGTATAATGCGGCGAAAGAGTGACATTTCATAGGAGGGTGCAAAAAGTCACTAATAACACACGCGGTAGCGGCAAAAAGCATGTTTCGAAAGTAATTTAACTTCGATATTCGACAAGAACGGTGACAGTTTTGCGTGTGGCGGATGCGCCGGGCATTTTATTTACTGTTACCGAACATATATCTATCTGGTCGAATGACATTTCGGCTTTTCGTATGAGATTCCTTCGTTCAAAAACTGAAAACAACCAAAGCTGACGAAAATGGCGGACATTGAAATGTATAAAATACGTGTCGTATCCTTTCGCAGGGCGTACTCACCGCCGACGTAAAAAACCGGGACAAACTGCCGATATATAACAAACTAAGTGCACTTCATGTTACGACCGTCGAAATTTACGCGCGTCTAGGCGAGTTTCCCGACGAAACCGTCGCTTAATTATCGACGCCGTTACGACATATCGCGAGCGTCTGGGGTAGCGCCGCGACGCTTTCTGGCGTCGGTATTCGCGCCAAGGTGACGCGACGGATTCGCGATTCATTGCCCGTTTTCGTTTCGACAACGTTCGATCCGGTTACCGAATTTTGCCGAAAGAGGCGCGCGGCGTCGCGACGTTGCCCCCTTTAACGACATTTCCGGGCGTTTTAAGTCTTGTGTCTGCCAGGATGACCCAAAAAGCTTGCAAAATACCAAATTTTTCTTTTCGTTTTTTCCGCAGCATTAAACAAGCAGGCTTTGAACTATCTACAATTAAATTGCGGGATAAACGCATTCAGGATAACCGCAAACATCATACCCTTTTTCAATGGATGAACTTGCGAGAAAATGCAGCAGGATTACAACAAATTTAGATGTATTTCATAATTTGTTACTTTCGTATGATCTAAAAATCGGAAATTTACGCAAAATTAAAGCTTTAAATAAAATTTGCTAGAGTCTTTCAAACAAAATATTAAAATTTTGAGGGAATCAGACAAACGTGGCAAATCTGATTAAGCGTTGATTTAAAATTAAATTTGTTATATCATTATTACTATTAAATTAAAGTTGATACTGGGTAGTTTTATTTTGAAATATTGGGTTTCTACAAAAACGGTGATATTTTGCTACATTTTTCTTATCCACAGAATAAATTTTAGACACCGCAGGTACTCAGGTAATTTTACAAATTTTATTTCTCATTAGTTTGATCTTTACTTGCTGTATCACATGATTTCCGGCAAAAAACAGGCCTTTTTAAAACTTTTGGGTCATCCTAGCTTATTGTGCGGCGCGTTCTAATTTTCCGGGGTGATCATATTTTTGTCCAACTTTTAAAAAGTTAACGTCGTACAGGGTTGAAACTTACTAGGCAGGTGGAGCTCGACGAGGCGATCATTTTTCATCAAATAAAGTTTTCTCTATCTCGTAGGGGGGCGGCGCTAGGGGGTGGGAAATTCAAAGTGAGCGTATGGGGTTGAAACTTGGTAGGCGGTTAGAGCTGGACGGGGCGATCATTTTTCGTCAAATAGAGTTTTCTCTATCTGGAAAGGGGTGGCACTAGGGTGTGGGAAATTCAACTGGGCGTAAGGTGTTGAAACTTGGTAGGCGGATAGAGCTCGACGAGGCGATCATTTTTAGTCAAATAAAGTTTCCTCTAATTCGCAAGAGGACGGCGCTAGAGGGTGGGAAATTGAAAGTGGTCGTCATTGTAATGGTCGTCATAGGCGTAGTCATCGTTATCGTTCGTTATCATCGTTTTCATCTTAATCGTCATCGACTCACCGTCATCGTCGACATTGTTATCGTAATCGTCATCATCGATGTCATCGCCATGCTCGTCATCGTCGTTATCATCTTCGTGGTCGTCAACGTAATGGTCAATCATAGTCGTCGTCATTATCGTTGTTATCCTTGTCGCCTTCGTAATTGTCAACGTGATCGTTCGTTTTCATTGTAATCGTCGTAAACATCGGCGTTGTAGTCCTGTAATCGACGTCGTCATCATTATCGTGATGATCACCGGTCATCGTTCGATTATTTTTGTAGACTTTGTAATCGTCAACAATCGTCGTTCGTTTTCGTAGTAATCGCCATTACCGTTGGGGTCATAATCGTTATACTTTGTCACGGTCGTTGTCATTGTAATCGTCATTGAAGTTGTGGTCTCGAAATCGTCGTCATCACTGTCGGATTCGTCATCGCAATTGTCGTCATCATAATAGTCATTCTCGTGATTATCATAATCCTCGTCGTCGTGATCGTTGTCCAGCGTCACCATGCTCGTCATCGTCATCATCGTCGCAGTCGTCATCGTTCGTCATCATCGTTTGCTTGTAGTCATCACCGTTGTCTTATCGTCCTTATCATAGTCGTTTTCGTAATTGTCATCGTTATCGTTCGTCATAAGCGTTATCGTCGTCATCGCTATGGTTCGTTATCATCGCAACCTTTATTGTCGTCATTATCGTTCTTATCATGGTCGTCTTTCTAATTGTCATCTTTATCGTAAAGTTGCAAGTTCAAAGATCGTTTCATTTCAAGGCGTTTATTTCGTACTCGTGCTTCATACAAAAAACATTAAAAACTGGTATAATTTTCTAATATAAATATAAGAAAAAAATGTTAATAGGTATAGGGTATGCGTATAAAAATACCGTTAAAAAGATACTGGAAACTTACAAATAGGGCAACTAAATCCTACCCTGCTCACGCCCCCGCCTGCAGACGATGGACGATCCTCCTCCTCATTTCCCGGAACCTAACCGGAACATATTTGTTTTTTATATTTGTATGATAAAAAAAATGGTAAAAAAGTTCATTATGTCGTCAAAACATTTACGCTGATAATTTTGGGATGTACTTTCATGTATGTAGTTTTCACGTCTGCAATAAATCAAAACCTTTCCACTGATTTTTTTTTGCGTTAGGTATGGACACGTACTTTCGCACACTACGATCCCTACTGTGTATATTTCATAGTGACCTATGTGCAATTTTTTTGGAGGTCTGCAATAAATGGTAAAAAGAACCTCACTTCTCTCTGATCCTGGCCACCTCCCGGTCCTCCTGGCTGTAGTACTGGTTCAAAATGGCGCGGCACTCGACTAAAGACAGGTTAAGGAACTGCGCGACCTCGCTGCTGACCTCCGGCGTGTTGTGGCCGTCCATCAGGAACAACTTGGCGACGTCCTCGTGGGGCCCGAGCAGCACCCTCGCCAACAACGGGTACTCGTCCTCCTTCAGGCGTCGCTGCTCTGAAACGGGGAGCGGAGTTAAACCAGGGTGGAGGGACCCCGCCCCAAAAAAATTTACCCCCATTGTCTCGCACGATAAACAACGCGAAATGGTTCGGGTCGCTTTCCACCTTGTACTTCTCCAATATCAGTTTGATCACTTCCTGGGTGTTGACGAGCGACGTGACCCACACGCTCATCTGGCTGCCGTAGGGGGGCGTGAAGAAGCTCGTCTCGCGATCGTAGAAGTGGCCGTTAATCGAGCACCTTCGCTTCACCTTACTCCTCGACAGCCTTTTGCCGGGTCTGCGCCGTATGGCGGTCGAGCCGCTTTTCTGCGGCCTGCGCAGCACCACCTCGTCGTCCAAGTCGGAGGACGCCGCGACGCTGGCGTCCAATTCGGGAGAGTGGGCGTCGCGGACCCGACCCAAACAGTCGGGACCGGACATGGACCGGTTCAGGTGGTTGCTGGTCAGCGTCCAACTGTCGTCCTTGGCGAAAGAGTCGCCCAGCAGAGGTACCTTATCGTCACTGAGGCCGTTGGTCAAGGTGTCAGAGCGAAGGGCCGCCCCAAGGGTGACAGATTCGTCCGAAGGTACGGTGAAGCTAAAAGAGGGACCCCCGTATATTGGAACATTGTCAGAATGTTCAAATGCAAGAGTAACATTAACGGAAAGAGACGATACTGTTGAGACGTTTCGCTAAAGATCCTGTCGGCCTCTTCAGAAATCCAGACAATGTTCAATTGGTGATTTTCGTAAATACCACAAAAAGTACTTCAGATTATCAATAAGTTTTGACGCGCCATTTTTACGGAGGTGGTTTTATAAAATCCCATCAAATTTTCATGCAGAAGGAAGTTGAGGTGCGGAGTAAAACACAGGTTAGTAAGTAAGAGTTGTAAACCACCGTTAAATTATTCAAATTCACTCGTACATTTTCCAGAAAAATTACAATCTAATAGCTGCATGCTTCAAACTATGACGCACGCGTCGCTACAATCTTCTTCTTTTTCAGCAATGGCCATTTCCAACTGTAGATAACTCAAGATCAAAAGAACTCTTGTAAACCCTAGAAATTTAACTGAGGGTTGGTAAAACTCGAATCTTCTATGCACCTGTCACTATTTAAAGATCACTAATATTTCTTCGTTTTCTTTCTCCCTTTTCTGCATTCATTTAAAATCGGAATAAAATTCGCGTCGCGGCAGTTGGTATCCCTAATTTGTAATTTGTCAGAATTTCTGAAAGACAAATCTGAATTTTTGGAAAACCATTAAGAACTTCCAACATAATTCAAAATTTCTGCAACACTAGTCAGAAATTCTGGAAGATGATTCAGAATTTTTTAAATACACGCCAAAATTCCTAACTACCATTTTTTGGAAAACAATTTAGAAATTTTGAAAAACAAATTAGAATTTTTGGCAAAACTCAGAAATTCTGCAAAAAAAAATAATGAATTGAGAAAGTTTTTCAAGTTTAATAAAAATTGTCAGTTTTGGTTAGTTTTTTTTCCATGACTAATCAAATCTTTTTTTTTGTCTGCCAAAGGCTGCCTAACTTCGTCGGTTTTTGACTTATTTGCATTTAAAAAATTCGAGATATTTTTTTAATAAATACTTACAAATGTTGGTAATAGTAATGACAAAAAGAACTCGAATCAAATTTTGAAATTTCATAATATTTTGACGTCTACTGCCACCAGTTAGGTCCATGGCCCATTCTTCACGAATCACCATAATCTGATGTTGCAATTAAAAATCGTCCCTTAAGAGAGATTTATGTCAAAAATCCTGACTTAATTCAGAAATTGTGACTTACTTTGATGTTCCGGCTTGTTTTTTAGAAATAGTTTTTAGTTTAATTATGCAAATTAATGAGGAATAAGTCAAAAGAAACTGATATGTTTTTTTTATTATAAAAAATTACACTGCAAGCATGCGAGCACTAACAACCCTCTATTACCTGGCGGATTCGGTGCTGCTGTCACTGCTAAGCCGGGAAGGTAGGGGCGCAGGCATCGTCCGATACAGCTTATCGGTTTCCTCCACTTTCCGTTCCACTTGCAACAGATCGTCCAGCTCGTCCCATTCCATATTTTTCACGTCCAATTTGGACGGCAAAGTGACACTCTTGGGCGACTCTTTGTGAGGCGAGGGCGGGTTGCTCAAGTTCGAGTCTAGAGAGTCGGTACCGCTCTCTATGCCTAGCAACGCGAGTTACGACCTGCCAAACCCCGGAATTTTCGAACGCAATACCTGTGTCCGACTTGCTGACGTCCAAAGCGGCGTCCGTCGAAGAGCTGGAAAGGTCGCTGAAGCTGGTGTCCCGCGATATGCTTCGGATATCGTCGTCCGTGTCGTATTCTGGACTGGACATTCGGAACGAGTTCCTTTTCCTCACCGTCACCACCGTTCTCTGGTCGTCGTTCTCCTTGAGGTGGATCACACCCTGGATGCCCCAATGGATCCTGAGGGAACCTTCCAGGATATAGCGGCCGTTCACCTCCCTGCTGCGTATTTCGCCGCTTTTGCCCTCGAAGAACTGGTTGTACACCTGACACAGAGAGAAGTACATTTCAACTAACAGAAACTCCGACTAAATTTTTATTTCATTTCATTGTCGGTGGACTTTCGAAGATTTTCGGTGAATTATTCATGCTACCTTAATTTTTGACTCCAACGTGGACCTGGGAAGGAAAGGTTTATTGTTAATATTGGAAGCATCTTTGTGTTGCCCGAAATTCTTGTGGGACTCCACCCGAGTGCCGTGTCCGAATAGCTGGGGCCCAAACAACGCGCCGTAACAAGGGACGTGGCAATAGGGTACTCCTTTGTGCTCCGCGTGCTGGCCGGGGTTCAGCCTTTTGCCGCACTCCTCGCATCTTAAACATTCCGGATGCCAATTGTATCCGAGCGAATGCTTCCTTTCCGCTGCAACACCAAACCAAAAGAATGACCAGAGATTCTTATCTAAGGAGCGATTTTTTTACCGAAGTACACCGGTTTCTGGCACTTGTGGCACTTCCACATTGTTCGACAAGAAATGAATCGACGGCAAATCACAACGGGAAGAGCATTTTATTTACAAAAAAAAAAAAAACAGACTCGGTTGGGTACGAATAAAGTTTAAAGTTATTTTATTTACACTCCGCAGCTGATGTACACGCGATTATCGCCATATTCGGGTGCCAAACAGTTTAAACCACCTTTCGGGCAGAAAAAATTGCGCTTTTACGCCTTCCAGACTCAACATTCAACAATTTACGATCGGTTTTATTCGAGAGCAAAATAAAGCACTATTGAGACAATCATAGAATAAAAATAAGAAATAAACCGCGAAGAGCACAAGCTTCTGTGATCGTACCAAACGGGATAAGTGAACAGAAGAAGAAGCTTCTGTGATCAATCAATGGCGCAATCTAGCTTCCTAGCAGCCGCGTGGTTTTTAACATTTCGTGTAGAATTGCGATACCGAAAGTCGCCGAAGAAAAATGCACCTTATATTTTGTGGGTACTTGGGAAGCCATAGAACACATTTTGAGTCGTACCACTACGATTTACGACACATTTAAAATTCTAAACGTTTAATCCGACCAGCATTGGTTTCGAATCAGTTATTTTAATTATATAGTAATACTTGTTCCCCAATCACCAACGGGTACATCCTCCATTTTAGTCATTATATATTTTTTTAATTTTAAGATGCCGTTTACTTTTCCATGGTAAATCAACCTGCTGCTTACGTAGTCGTATTCCGTGGCAGCGGAACAATTTTTCTATGATTGCGGACATTGACGGGGGTTGACATTGCATAACAATTTCTCCGTTTTAATCGAAGAAAAAGGTTATTAATAAAGAACCGTAACGTTTTGTCGCGATGCAGTGCGCGAAAGTGGGTCCCGCGATTTTAAGATGCAGTAAGTATTGAGAAATTTAAGTCGTCACAGTGAATTTACGACGTTCTACTTTTTCAGGTGGCCGCAGGTATGCCTCGCACGGCCTCGCAAAGACAACGTACAACGACCTGCCGTCGCCGTCTGGCAGTTGGCAAACCAATTACGACGCCCTGCAGCGTAGCTATAATGCCCGATTGGCGATCGGCATCGGACTGCTCGGCGGCACCATCGTTTTCGGCAAAGCGGCGGGCTTCTTTGAGTTCTACAACGATTATCCCGAAAGGCCCGCCACCATCGAGAATTACAAAACGTTCAAGAAGGAATAGCGTTAGAAACCCGATGTTGTAGTTTCGTTTAAACTTTAAAAGTTCGGCGCCTCGTTACGTGTATGTGGAGACAAATAAAACGTGCCGGACGAAAATTGTTTGCTTCGATTTTTATTTTTAATAATAAAAAAAATATATTTCAAATTACACATATGAAAATACAATAAAATTTGATTTGGTATTACATATAGACAAAAGTTCTATATACAAAAACTACAGGTTTGTATAAACATAAATATATATATATATATATATATATATATATATATATATATATATATATATATATATATATATATATATATATATATATATATATGAATTTGCAACATTAACAATCTTAAAAGTAATAAGATAATTATAAATGGGCGTCCTTCGATTAGGACTGGGAAGTGTTACGCTTCCTCCGGACAAACAGGTCCCGGATCCTGTGGGACATTTTTGGGGCGTCCTGGCCGCTCATCGAAAGTGGCCTCGGCTGGATATCCTGCCTCGGTCCGCTCCTGCCGTAATCGTCTAAAAATTGTGAAAAGTATAATCAGATAATGGTTTTAATAAGGCTCTTAGGTCGCCATTCTGAGAAAGGGAAAAAATTTACTCCCCAGCGGGATTTTAAAATTTATATCTAAAAGTTTTTGAGTTTTTAAACAGCGAGGATTAACTTGTTTTCCCAGAACAAGAACTAGACATATTTTGAGAAAATAATGGCATTAAAACGCCGCATCCGAACTTATTGACGACCTGTCAGCGGTTATGTTGGTTGTTGCATGCACCAGGATTTTTAATTTTTTTTTGAGTTATTGCTAGGTCACAGAATATATATCAACCATCTGAGCCATTGTTGTTTCCATTTTTGATTGGTGATTATCTCCGTACCTGTTTCGTATTTAGGTGACAAAAATGCCTAAGCACTGGAAAACTTGTTTTGTTTGTGGTCAATAATGTAAGGGAACAAATGTGCCTAACACGGGGAAGTGTCAATTTATGTATAAGTCTCAAACTTGTATAAGAAAGTTTTGTTCTTGGGATAAAAATACTAGAATTATAAAGGAAAATGGTGGTTCAAGATGAATGCTCATTCAATTCTCAAAAGATTTATATATAATTAGAATCCAGAGCGTTCTCAAAATTGACGTTGATGACGTTTTTGCCCTCCCTGTCATCGGTGAATACTTTAAAATTGTTGGCAACAATACGGAAAATTACCCAGCTCACTCAAGACTAATGTATTTGTATTTATATTTATGTACATTTTGTATGATTGTATCTGTATTATTTGTAGGTAATGCTCTTTTATGAGTCTCTTAGCCTTATACTTTCCCACTGTTGAATGTTGAATTTATAATTTGTTATGTATTTAAATACATTTAAATACAATTTTGATGCAGTTGCCATTAAATAGAGTTTCGAAAAATTGTTTTTGAAATTGTATGATGGTAGTGAAATTCGATTTTAAATACTTTTTTTTTCGCAAATGTCTCTCTGCATTGGGGTTAAAGTTTTTTTCGGAAAATATAATTATAATACATTAATACACTACAATAATAGAAACTTGAGTTTTTGCCGTCTCTGTTATTGGTTAGAACTTTAAAATTAAGCCATTGATGGCAACAATAACAACAATTACCCAGCTCACTCAAGGATAATGAATTTATATTTATATTTTGTATGATTGTATCTGTATTACTTGTATGTAATGCTCTTTTATGAGTTTCTTAGTTCTCATACTAGTGTTGAACGTTGAATTTATAATCCAAATTATGTATGTAAATACTTTTAAATACAACACTAATGTAGTTGCAGTTAAATACAGTTTTGAAAAATTGTATTTAAGTACTTTTTTTGCCGTCTCTGTGATCTGTGATCAATACAGGCAGTAGTTTTAAATACAATGCCGATGTAGCTGCAATTAAATACAGCGTATTTGAAATATATTTAATTAATAGTATTTGTATTTGCATTGAAATACTTTTGGAAATGTACTTTTGCAAATTGGGAAAATAAGCTATGCGCATCAAAAGAGTCGCGTTGCGAGGAACCTGGATGTGTTTAATTTTGTAGATTGATTCGGAAAATTTAAGTTGTGGCGGAGAGTAAATATTTTCCCGTTTTTTTTTTAATACTCTTAGCTCTTCGCCCCACCGACCCTGGAATTATACTCACGTGCGATTTTCCATACGCGTTTTCCGGCAGCTTGGAACGGAAATAATACAAGTTTCTACCATGGTTGTGAGTTAAAAGCGGTGCAAAATAATCGACATGCAAAATTGACGAAAGTGAAGGTGATAGTTAGAAGTGACAGAGAGAGGGGCATGCTTCCAGACTAACCGTAAAGGTGTCCGCTGTTTTCAAACGAGTACCGTTTCGAAGGGTACGCGTGCGGGGGTTCCGTCGTGGGCAGAGGGGGCGGACTTTCCGCCGAATCGCGGGTGGGACCTCGTCTCGGGGGCGGATCCCCTCCTGTCGTTGGAAATTTTAAATATTCGCCACTATTCGCATGCGCCTCGTATATTTTGCAAGTTGAGAGTGGAAAATTGGGTCACAAAATTTCGATAAATCCATACCCACCATCAATTTACTAATTTATTTATTTAATTTTCTTTGAAAATGACTAATGGGCTTTTATTTTATTTCTGGAATCTACATATACATTATATATAAAAAAAAGACAGAAGATGCAGGGTGTCAATTCCTAAAAAAATGGGCTCGTTTTCCCAAATGAAACTTTCTCACTCACTCGAGGTTTTTTTCGCATTTTTCATCGTTTTTGAGGAAAAGGAAAACAGTTATTTATTTAAATTAGAGACAAGCTAACGTGTCTTTGTGTTCGGGTAACGGTTGTTAAATATATTAATAAAAAACCAATTTGAATTTGTGGCCGAAGCAAGTTTTTTTAAAAGTTTGACACCCTGTATCTCGATTTATCTTTTAAATTTTCCACGACGCGTTTCGTATTGTGTACCTTTGCTCTGAAATTCGCAGGTAACCGTCCCCTTTCAAATTTCAAATTAGTTTCTTTTATGGGGCGACTCATATTTATTTGTTTAAAAAAAATGCTTTTAAATGCAATGCAAACGGAATATTACAAGTATATAATGGTTACTGCCAGTAGGTTAGCTGGAGGTGAGCACTCGAGTGCGAACCAAGAATTTGAGTAATATTTTTATCGAGGAATTGATAGAACTAATAATATTTCGCATTACACTGGCGCGGAATGGGACGAAGTCGTTTCTTTTCTTTTTCGGACGTCCCCCGTATATACAGCCGAGTTTTGACGAGACTCACCGAGCGTGTGCCGATTGACGGACTGACTCGAGCCGACCGCAGCGCCGTTGGTGGCCTGCGGGTCGTGCCTCAGGACCACCGAGTCCGCCACGTCCGGACTCGAAGTCCTGCTCGACTGTGAGCTCATCTCGTCGTTCGGGTCCTGCGAGACAAACCGAAAGTGTGTCAAGTGTAGTTTTCTTTTATACCATACAAAAGGCACAACTTTATTTTTTTAAAGGCCTTATAAAAAAAAAGAAAAAAAAAACAATTGACGCCACTAAAAATTTATAACGGGAATATTTGTCGGGTTTATGTTGATTCACTTCGTTCCAGAAATTAATGTCTGACGTCACTACTTACGTTTAAATTTAGAAAAAAAAACAATTCACGTAATTCACATTCATCTAAACTCATAATAACCTTTAAAAATAAAGGTACTCTCAAATCAGTTCATAACCATCCCGAATATTAATCATTATTTCGGAGAATTGTGTTCGAGAGAGAATTTCTGAGAAACATGTTAGTTTTGGTTAGTTTAGTTAGAATTTTTGAGAAACAAGTCAGAATTTCTGAGGCACAAGTCAAAATTTCGGAGAGAAATGTCTAAATTTCTGACTTGAGTCAGAATTTCTGAGGCACAAGTCAGAATTTCTGAGAAACAAGTCAAAATTTAGGAAAAACGTTAAACTTTCATAGAAATATGTTTGAATTTCAAAGAAAAATCAGAATTTCTGAGAAACACGTAAGAATTTCTGCAAAACATCTTAAAATTTCTGAAAAATATATCAAAATTTGAGTCAGAATTTCTGAGGCAAAAGTCAGAATTCCTGAGAACCAAAGCCAAAATTTGTCAGAAATTCTAGAAAATAAATCAAAATTTCAGAAAAATAAGTGAGAAATTTCGAGAAAAAATATATTAATTTCTAATAAATAATAATAAAATTTTGGAGAAAAATGTCAAAATTTCTGACTTGAGTCAGAATCTGTGAAAAACAAGTCAAAATTTCGAAGCAAAAAGAAAATCAAGTAAGAATTTCTAAGAAACATGTCAAAATTTGATTAATAAACCAGAATTTTTGACATAGGGCAGAATTTCTGAGAAAAATGTAAGAATTTCTGCAAAACATCTTAAAATTTCTGAAAATGTCAAAATTTTGGAGAAGCATTTACAAATTTCTGAATATTTAATTTGAGTCACAATTTCTGAGGCAAAATTTAGAATTTCTGAGAAACAAAGCCAAAATTTGTTGGAAAGTCTAAAAAATAAATCAAAATTTCAGAAAAATAAGTGAGAAATCTCGAGAAAAAATATAATAATTTCTAATAAATAAGTGAAAATATCTGATACATGTAAATCATAATATTTGAGAAACAAGCCAAAATTTCCAGACATAAGTCAAAATTTCAGAGAAAAATGTCAAAATTTCTGAAAAACAAGTAAACATTTCGAAGGAAAAAGAAAATTTTAAAGAAACACGTTAAAATTTCGGAGAAACATGACAAAATTGCTGACTTAAATAAGAATTTCTAAGAAACACGTGAAAATTTGAAAAACAAATCAGAATTTTTGACATAGGTCAGAATTGCTGAGAAACATGTCAGAATTTCTGCTAAACATCTTAAAATATCTAAGAAATATGTCAAAATGTCGAAGAAACATTTAAACATTTCTGACTTAAGACAGAATTACAGAAACTAAAAAAATATAACGCAAATTTATGGTACCGCTTTTTTCAAACGACCTAAACAAATCGGGGACACATAAGTCTTCGCATCGTTTGCTGCTTGTCAAAAAACTCAAGGTAGCCGAGTTCTTTAAATCAAACCGATCTTGAGGTTGTAATCTTCATTCATACGAGAACTTGATATGACAGGCCTATGACCAATT
Source organism: Cylas formicarius (assembly GCF_029955315.1). Classification (NCBI taxonomy): domain Eukaryota; kingdom Metazoa; phylum Arthropoda; class Insecta; order Coleoptera; family Brentidae; genus Cylas; species Cylas formicarius. Next base: position 187,316 of record NW_026844334.1, on the reverse strand, counting down.
TCTTTTGCGTAAAAAATGCGACAAGCGTGCGCATCTGTGGCGGCCTTTACGTTAGATCGTTCCACGGTGCACCGTCTCGCTCTTACCTTCGCTATCTCGAAGTGGAGCAGCTGCTGGCTGGGCGGTAGCCTCGCCCGGAAGCTGATCTTGTTCACCCAGTCCATCATCTCGACCTCAGAGCCGCAGGAGAAGAGAAACTCGGAGCCGTCGGTGACGACGAGCCTGAAGGTGTACCTGCGCTTCTGGTAGTCGTTGGCCACGGTACAAGAAGCGTTGTGGATGTTCAGGGGCGCGCCGCTCGCCTTGCTATCAGCGAAATCGTCCTTGTTCTTGAAGAAGCAAAGCAGCTGCCCGCACAGGACGGTGTACGAGTTCTTCCACGCCCTGTTGGACGCGCGCTTCGCTCCAGGCAGCAGGATCTGCTTGCGTTCGAGGAACGCCTCAGCCTCCACCGGTGGCAGCACCACGTCTGCGCGATGGAGGAAGATAAATTCGAGAAGAACGCGGTTACGCCGCACGTGCTTATATACGGTTTGAGGGGGGGCGGGGCTGAATGAGCTGTGTCCTGCTGTCTGGAATTTCTTCTTTGAGGAGTCAATGATGCCGAGAGATTTTTGGACAAGTGATAAGTGTGGTGTGGTATGTGGTCGGAGACGTTTTGAATATGTGATGAAACGCTGTGGTAATTATGAGAGAGAAGAGCAGGTGTTGGGTGTTTTAATTATGATTTCAGTTATGTGATTCGTGTGGCTGCTCCGGTGATGTGACAACGCATTAAGGTATTGGTCTAATTTAATGGCATAAAATGTTAGAGTGATGGTCAAGAAGATCTCTGATGAAGCCCAAGGAACAAAAGTATCATCAACGTAGCGTCTCAAATAAATTCGTCATCATTTTGCCCATCTCTTAGCCCCGCCTATTTCAAACTGTATATGAGCAGGTACAGAGAAACCGATGGAAATATGTTTTAATTTTGCAAATAATAAGGTAGCTAGGAAAATGTTGAAAAGTCAAAACAAATAAAATATAGTTTTTGGTCTAATTAGGCATATTTTTGAGGAATAAGGATTAAACTTGAAAAAAAAACAAATGAGAACTTCTGAGAAACAAATAGTATTTTTGTAAAACATTAATTGAGTTAAATTTACTAAGAAACAAGTCAGAATTTCTGAGAAACATGTCAGAAGTTTTGAGAAACAAGTCAGTACTTGTGACTTCACTCAGAATGTTTGAACAAGATAGAATTCCTAACTTCAGTTAGAATTTTTGAGAAACAAGTCAGAATTTCTGAGAAACGAGTCAGTATTTTTTTAAAACTATGTCACATTTTAGATTTAACTCAGAATGGCTGAATAACAGCATAGAATTCCTGCCATGAATTGGAATTTCTACGAAATAAGTCAAAATTTGTGAGAAACAAGACAGAATTTTTGAGAAACACCTTAGTATTTCTGGGTTAAGTCAGAAAGTTTGAACTGCAACGACGTTTGACTTGGGTCGGAATTTTTGACAAACAAGTCGGAATTTCTGAAAAACAAATTGGTATTTCTGACTTAGAATATTGGCAGTTTTAGGTCTTTTGGCATATTATTTAAATTGAATTGTATTTTTTTATTTGTCAAGTTCTATTTGAAACATGACCTAGTTTTGTAGATTCTTCACTTATTTGTATTTAAAAAATTTAAGCTGTTTTTTCTGATTAAAAAAAAAACATAAACATGAAAAGGTAGATGAAGCAATAAAATAACTAATATTTAACAATAACAATTTTGGTAAAAGTAATGAAAGAAAACTTCAAATCCACTGACAGAATTTCATAATATTTTGGTGTCTAGTATTTACAATGTTGCCGTCACTTAAGTCTTTTGTCACAATGTTTTCAGAAATTCTGGCTAATTTTTGCAGAAATTGAATTGAATTGAATTGTTTTTCAGAAATTTTGATTTAAGTCGAAAGTTATGACTTGTTTCTTAGAAATTCTGACTTAATGCTTTAAAAATTGGCCTAATATTTTATTTTTGGTAGCCTCTCAGCGCTCTCACGGTCCTCGCGTCTATAAACAAAACCAAAACTACTTCTGCAGTTTAAATTTTTTTACACGTTGGCGGCACGGTAGTTGTATCGTGCGAAACCATTTTTTTATCTATGGTCACGGTTATACTCACCGTGATTTTTCGACTTGAAAGAGCCCTTCCTGCGGGTAGTAAACGACGGCGTCCGTTTGGGCGGCTTCACCGCCGGCCCCACCTTCATGCTCTCCGCCCTCTTCACCGAGCTCTCCGAGCCGCGCCTCAGTCGGTCGCGTTCGAACATCTGCGCCACCGAGTTGGTCTTCCTTAGCGACACCGCGGGCTTCGTCGCCGTCGGGGGCGGCGACGCGGGCTGCGGCGCCACGCGCGGCGCCGCCGTCCCGTTCTGCCTCTCGTCGTACCTCGGCTCCCGCTCGCCAGACTCTTGCCGCCTCAGCTCCGTTATCCTTGCCATCTCCTGCCGTTTCCTCTGCTCGATCTTCTCCTGCTCGAGCCGCTCCTTTTCCGCTTTGCGCGCGAGCGCCTCCTGCTTCAGCTGGTGCGAGAACGCCTCCTCGAGCAACGTCATCCGCTTCAGCGCCTCGAACTTGTCTTCTTGCGCCTTCACGGCTTCCTCGAAGTCGCGATGCTTCCTGATCAACTCCTCCACGTGGGCGATCGTCTCGCCGACCTTGTCGTCCCGCAGGACTCCCTCACGTACCGCGAGCCAATTCTCCAGCGCGTTCGCCTCCCGCTTGAACAGCTGTACGTCGAGGTTCTGCTCGTAGATGACGCTCCGCTGGCCCCACGTGTTCGCCAGCAGTTCCATCCGCTGCCGTAGGATCGTGATCTTGTCCTCGATGTCCTGGGTGAGGTAGTGGCCGCGGTCCATGAACTGCCTACCGTCCTCGTAGAACTTGGCGAAGATGGCCACGTGGCCGTCGATCTCCGTCTTGTACTCTTTGTGTCGCTCAATCAACAGCTCCGCCTCGGAGCAGTCCTGGGGCAGGTCGGGAGCCGTGATCTTGGCCAGCGTCTCGTTGATCCACGCCCTGGAAACGGCCCCGTATTAAAATAAGCAACAGCTGGGCCGGACTTTCGTACAGCAAATCCTGGTACTCGTCAAAGTACGACTGCAGCAGCTCACTCTGCTGCAGGTAGTCCTTCTGCCGTTCCACTTTGAGCTTGAGGTCCTCCCACGCGGCCAAAGTGTCGTCCCGTTTGTCGTCGACGTGCTCCTTGGTGTCGGGGAACTCCGCCACGAGTCGGTCGCCCTCCAGCTCGATGTAATCGACCTTGTCCTTGATAGCCTTCATTTCCGTCTCGAGAGCCTGGTGCTTCCTCGTCAGTTGTTCGACCGCTTCCGAGTCCTGGACGTACGAGCCGTAGATGAGGTCCGACTCCTTCTCCTGGATCCACGAGGTCGTCTCCTCCGCGGTGCGGTCGAACAGGTGGACCTGTTTGGCGCCCGCTAGGGCCTCGCGCCTCGCGTTCGCCAACTCCAAGAGGTCGTCCCACGCGTTCTTCAGCTCGGTGACCTTTTGCTGCACGTCGCCGCTGTAGCCGCTCTTGGAGTCGATGATGGCGTAGCCGTTCTCGATGCACTGGACGATGCGCGGCTCGCTGTTGAGGAGGCTCGCGTGGAACGTGTCGAATTGCTGGATGAGCAGCTCCACGTGCTCGAGATCGTTGCCGTACTCGTCCGAGTCGGTCCTGTTGACCTGGTCGCGCATCCACTCCTGCACCTCGTTGCACTCGCGGACGAACCCAAAATACTGGAGGGCTTCGCTCAGCCTCACTTCCCGTTCCGATATCAGCTTGCGGACGTCGTCGAACTCGTCCTCCAGGCGGTTCTTCCGCTCGGCCACGTTGGCCGAATCGAAGTGCTCGCGTTCGATGAAGCCGTCCGCGACGCGTTTCAGTCGGTCCACGGTGGGCTGGAAATTCTTCACCTCCGCGGTCAAGGCCTCCAGCTTCCGCTGCAACGAGTGCGCCCCGTCCTCGTCCTGGCCCACCTCCCTCGTCGCCAGGAAAGGTCTGCGCTCCTGGATCCACGCGGACGCCTCCGCCGCCTCTTGATAGAACTGGTTCACGGGGAGAAAACAAAACTTTAACAAGTGCCCCCTTATAATTTCCCCTTAAAATATAACTGCCTAACAACGTTTTGCGCAAATACAACGAAATAAAAATACACTAACGTAGGCAGATGCACAAAATATCTTTCAGCAAACCATAGCTGTATCTCAAGAAGGCATTTTGCAATTTTTGTAAACTGTGTTGGTCTTTCCGTCTTAGAGCCGGCCAGTATACTACGTCCGCATATCCTAACAGAGCGAGTATAAGAGAGTCACACAATTTAAGTCTAATCTCAATAGATAAGTAGTCTTTATACATGTAAAGTACTTCCAGTTTCCCGTAGGACTTCTGCAGTAGATAAGACAAGTGACGATCAAAAATCAGCTTACTATCAAGAAAGATTCCTAAGTTTTTATATTTGTCAACAAATTCAAGCGGAATACCATTCAAAGAAAGCTTCAGATCTTTTTACTGGATAATTTCCTCTCTTTTATTACGAAAAAGAACAACCTGGATCTTGGAATCATTTAATTTCAGACCATGGGCTTTGGAGATTCTAGAAATCATTCAGGCTACATCTTTGACCGAGAATCATAAGTATATAGTATATAGTATATAGTAAATAGAGAACAATAAAGGTCCCAAAATGCTGCCCTGCGGAACTCCCGTTAGAATTAGCAGAAAGTCAGACCGCGTCAACGCGTAACCCTCTGCCGGCGATTTTCCAAGTAACTTTTCATAACAATAGCGGTGTCGGTTAAACTGAAGAACTTCACCTTTAAAATAAGAGGTCTATGATTTAAGGCTTTGCTATAATCTAACAAAATCAAAAAAGTATTTCTTGACACATCCTGAGCCCTAAAAAGGTCATCAGTGACATTTAGCAGTGCTCGACATTCGATTAGAACACGGCCCGCATATCGAGCCTAAACAAGCAAACGCGTCTCTCCTTTAGCTCCGCCCCCCTCCGGACCGTATATAAGCGAGCTTACCGTGTGGGCCTCGAGCGCGTCCTGCAGACGCAGCTTCCTGACGCTGGCGAGGTCGCGCACCTGCGCCAAGTGCGTCCTGACCTGGTTCGCTTTGTCCTTGATCGCGTCCGCCGACGGATGATTGGCCCCGATCAGATTATTGGCGCGCGACACCAAACCGGAGACGATCGGCTCCCTGGAGGCGAGCTCCGCCTCGAGCGACTGGTGTTTCTTGTGGAGGCTCCGCACCTCGGAGAGGTTCGCTCCGAGGTCGGGCGACGCGGCGCTCGCCTCCCTCTCCGACAACCAGCGGATCTCGTCGTCCACGTCCCTGGTGAACTGGAGCAGCATCGCGGCCGACTCGAGCAGGTCCCTCCTCGCCTGGAGCGGCTCCGCGAGTTGGTGGAACCGCGTGACGACGTCTTCAGCTTCCGCCTTGATCTCCTCGCTCATAAAGTGCTCGCTCTTGACGAACTGCTCGGCGCCGTCGTCGATTTGCTCGCAGTTTTCCGTGTGCTGCAGCACGTCGTTCTCGAGGGCCGCGTGTCTCTTCAGCAGATTGGCGGCCGTCGCCGAATCTCTGCCCGTCTCCGTCGATCGCGCCTGCAGCTCGACCTCGCTCAGCCACGCGTCGAACTCCTCCAGCGACCTGGTGAACAGCAGCGCCTGATAGGCCTCGTTGAGGCGGTCCCGTTTCAAGTGGGACGTCTCCATCAGGTGTTTCCAGTCGTTCTCCAACTCGTCCAGTCTGACGCCGATCTCTTTCGCGGCGTAGTGATCGGCGGCGATCAGCTCTTTGCCCTCCTCGACGACGCTTTGCAGTCGCTCGCTGCTAGCCATCACTTCCGCCTCGAAGGTGGCGTGCTTCTGGATCTTGTTCTGCAGGTTGGTGGGGTCGCGGTAGCTCTCGTCGCCGGCCACCGCGAGCTTCTGGTTCAGCCAGATCTCGACGTCGTTGACGTCGCGCAAGAAGCGCTGCAGCGCCTTGGACTTGTCGAGCACGTCCTTCCGCTCGCGGCACCGCTCGAGCAGCCGCTCCTTGCGAGCCGCGATCGCCTTCAGCCTGTTGCTCACCTCGGCGCTTTCCGCAATCTTCGCGGCCGCCACCTCGAGCTCACCGATGCGCAACAGCTGCCTCTCCAGCAAGTTCTCGAAGTCCTGGTGTTTGCGCAGCAGCTTGTCGACCGCGCGCGGCGTGTCGCCCACGTCGTCGTTGTTCAGGAACGCCTCCTTCGTCGCGAGCCAGTTGTTGATCTGGTTCGCTTGCTCCTTAAAGTCCTGGATCGAGTATTCGCGTGCCAGTTGCTCCTTTCGTCGCTCCCACGCCTCGTCGATGGCCCGCTCGAGCTCGCGCAGTCTGCCCACGCTCTCCACGACGGCGGGGTTGTCTTTCTCCGCGAACGTTTCTCCCGCGCGGATCGAATCCCGGAACAGCTGCCGACGTCCGTTTATCTCCGCACGCAGCTCGTTGTGGAGCTCGAGGTGCGCTTCCGCCTCGGCGACGCTGTTCGGTTTGCCCGTCGCTTCCATCCGTTTCACCGTGTCCGACACCCACAGCTCGAGGTCCTCGCTCTCCGCGAGGAACTTTTCTCGCAAGTACGCCCTCTCGAGCGCCTCCCTGCGTCTCCGTTTCGCCTTGTCGAGTTTGTCGAGATGGTCGGCGAGGAGGCGGAGCTTCGCGTTCACGTGGTCCTCGCCGTCTCGGTGCTCGGCTCGAAGGGCGCGCGCGTCTTCCTCGTGGACGCGGACCTTGTCCTCGATCGCCTTGATTTCAATCTCGAGCGCCTCCTGGCGACGGACGAGGCTCTCGACCGCGGCCACGCCCCTGCCCGCGTCGTCCCCGTCCATCGCTACGTACTTCTCCTGGATGCGCTCGAGGGTGTCCGCGACGTCCCTGTCGAAGAGGTGCACCTCCAGAGCGGCGCTCAGCTTCGCTTTGTAGCCGCTCAACGCGCCCTGCAGCGATTGCCACTTGGCCACGAAGTGGTCCCTGCGTTCGACCGCTCCCTCGTGACCCTGCCGGGCCAGTTTCTCGGCCAGCGCGTTGACGTTGCGTATCCTCGCGTCGTCGACGCGCATGTCGCTGCCGACGTCGTCGAGCTTGCGCAGCAGTAGCTGGCAGTGCTCGTAGTCGCGGCCCGTGTCGCCCGAGTGGATCATCACCTCCTTCTCCCGGATCCACGCCTCGATCTTGTCGAGCAGACTGTTGAACTCGAGAATGTCTTGGGCCTCCTCGAGGCCGCGGCCTCTCAGCTTCGTCTCCGCCAGGAACCGGCTCCACGCGCTGTCCAACTGAGCGAGCTTGCCCCCGACGTCGTCGGACGCGTGGTGGCCCTTGCGTACGAGCTCGCGGCCCACCGTTTTGATTTCCTCGATGCGGCCGACGTTCGCGGTCACCTCGGCGTGGAACGCCTGGTGCCGCTGCAGCTTTTTGATCTTCTCCTCGAGGCCGATATCGTCGGCCATCCTGCCCTCGAACTCGAGTTTCTTCTGCTTTTCGGCGATCCACACCATCGTCTCCCCCACGTCCCGGTTGAACTCGGCGTAGAGGACCGCGTCGCGGAGCGCCTCGCGTTTCGCGTCGCAGAGTCGATGGACCGCGTCCCGTTTCGCGCGCACCTGCTCGAGGACTTGGCCGATCTTGGCGCTCTCGAAGTGGTTCTGTGCGACGAGCTTATCGCCCGAATGGATCAGGCTTTCGAGGTTCTTGTCCTGGATCGCGACCAGCTTCTCGAACGCCTCATGCCGTTTCAGCTGGTTGTTGACCTCGTCGACGGTCTCGCCGAAGTCCGCGTTGCTCAGCGTCACCTCTTGCGCGTTGGTCGCGTCCTCGATTAGGCGCGCCTCCCTGAGGAATATGTGCAGGTCGCACAGCTGGTCCAGGTGCACCTTTTTCAGTTGCCACGCGGTGTGGAGGCGTTCCCGCTCCTCGATCAGGTTCCGGTACCTGTCGACGGCCTCCGTGGCCGCGTAATGGCCGGTCTGCTCCATCGCGGCCAGATTGTCGGCGACGTCCCGGAAGTCTGCCTCCCGCGCCTCGATCTCGCCCTTGAGCGCTTCGTGTTCGGTTTTGAGGAGTTGGGCGCGCGCCGCGTTCCTCACGCTCTGCTCCGCCCCCATCGACAGCCTCAGGCTGGTCGCCCAGTTGGTGAGGTCGCGCACCTGCGCGAGGAACCTTTGGAGGTCGACGCTCGCTTGGAGTTGGTCCTTGCGCAGGTCCGCTCTCTCCTTGAGGCCGTTCCACGCGTCCACCACGAGCGTCTGCTGCTGCCGGATGTTGTTCTTGTTGCTGGGATAGGCGGCGTGCAGCTTGGACGCGTCCTCGACCAACAACTGCAGCTGCGCCTCCAACACGACCAGCTCGTTCTCGAACGCCTCGTGTTTGCGCAGCAGGGCGACGGCGGAATTGAGGTCGCGACCCAGATCGGTGCCGAGGGCCGCGTCCTTCGCTTGGATCCGCTGGAGGGCGTCGGTGACGTCGCGATGGAAGCGGTGCACCTCGCCGGCGCTATTGAGACGTTCCTCTCGCTTCTTGAGCTGCTCGCGGAGGTTTTCCCACGCGTGCCTGCGCAGAAAGACGTCAGTCGGACCCGCGCGCTACCGAACGATACGTTACCTGACGTGTCGACGCCGTTCTTCCACCTCCTGGGGGACGTGCGAGGGACGTGGGTCGGTTCTAAAACACCGCGGTTAGTGGTGGGAGGAGGGTTAGTTACGGAGCGAAGGGAAGAAGGGCCGGGACCTAACTTACTCGAGCTGGTGTTGTTTGTTTTGGATGTCGACGGCGTAAGGGCTATCGTTGGCGAGCAGTTTTTGGGCCAGCGCCTCGCACTGGTTGTACCTTTCCGTCCCGGTCTCGACGTTGTGTTTCAGGTCGTCGAACTTGCTCTTGAGTAGCTGAAAAGTGACTTTTGCTTGGGAACTTGTTTTAAACTCCGTTTTAACTTTTTTTTTTTTAATTAAATGGCAACTGACTAAAATAAAACTAAAACGTTAACAAATAATCAAATTCGTTGGCATCAGTTTGCTTTTACGCCGCCCTTTGGAATTAAAGTATGCCTTTGTTTCGAATGTTTCACACTCCTTTTTGCTTAATATCACCAAGTTTTTATCTAAAGAGTTCATTTCTAAATTGTTTTCTACTTCTTATTCTTTTGTTTGTTTTTTTTTATTTGTTTGTTAAAATTATTATACTATTATTATTATTGTACATTATGAGATCGGAGATCCATAAAAGACGTAAGATCAGGTAAATGGAAGCTCACTCACATTACATTTCGGAAAAATGCTTATTTTTCTTGTGCCAGCTCACACCAATGTGTCATAATTAACACATAACCTATTTAAAACTGTATTTATATTTTTCTTAGGTTTGAATGAATAAATAAATAAATAAAAAATTTTTAAATAAAAATCATCGCTCCATTACAATTTACAAAAAAACAAAAAATTATGGTGTAAAAAGCGAGATTTTATCGCCCTTTACATTTTATGGGAAAAAATAGAACGTGATTGTGTTTCTCGTCGCAAAAAAAAAAAAGAGTTTAAGGTTTCATGTGGATATCTCGAAAACTGTGTGAACCTTTAACACACCCTCTATCTAATCAGCGAAGTTACGGTTCAATCTACGATTGCTTCTTGACGTTTTTATTATGGGCCGCCCTGTATAGTAAAGAGGCATGTCAAATGAGAAAAAAAATCGTACCAAATCAGCAGACAAGTTTTAGCTGTTACATTTTATAGCCTCAATTCGCGCATCTTGAGGGACAATTTACATTTAAAAAATAAGCCCGGTTGATAATGCGCTAATAATAGTCTTTATAAAATACATTATAACTTTTTTTTTAATGCTGAATACCTGGACTTTAAAAAATAAGTCTTACAAAACTCGAGCCTCGATTTCCACAGACTGAATCCGAAAATTTAAAGATATAAACAAATTTTATAAATTTAGAATTAGAATAATACTTTTTTGTAAACTCGAGCTTCGAAGATGACTTCCAAAGATTGAATACGAAAATTTGAAGATACAAGGATATAAAAATCGATCATTATATTTAGGATTCTCGGGCGCTCTTACCAGCAGGTGCTCGTAGTCCCGGCCGTAGTCCGACGACGAGGCGAGCTGCAGGTTCTCCGAGATCCACCGCTCCAGTTCCTCGGACTCGGCAAAGTACTCGTGGCGCAACAGCGACTCGATGAGGCGGTGCTGCCTGACGGCAGCCTTCCTCTGCAGCGAGCGCACCAGGTGCTCCAAGCTCGACTGCCGCTCGGAGATGAGCTTCGAGTCGGGATGCTCGAGCTTGATCATGGCCTGGGCGCCGTGGCCCATCTCTGATATGATGTTGTGGTAGGTGTCGAGCTCCAGCTCGAGCGCCTTGTGTTTCGTCAACAGCTTGGTCGCGGAGTCCCTGTCCCTGCCGAAATCGTTGCCCGCCAGTACGTCGGCCTTCTCGTTCAGCCACGACTCTACCTCGTTCGCCTCGAACACGTACTGCTGCACCTTGAGCGATAGCTCGAGCTTTTCGCCGCGTTTCTGCGCGCGATCGTTCAGGTCGGCCCAAGCGGCGCGCAGCTCGTCACACAGCCGCCTGATCAGCTGCCCGTCCGGGTGGTTCCTGTTCAGTAACGCGCCGCCCTGCTCGAGCGCCTTGTCGATCACCGGCCGATGTCCGAGGATCTCGGCGCGCAGCTTCTTGTTCTTCTTGTGTAAATTCTGGGCTTGGTGCAGGTTCTGAGCCAAGTTCTCTGACGCCGCCAGCGGCAGACGCTCCCCGATCCACTGCAGCTCCAGGTCGATCTCGAAGCGGAACTTGTAAAACTCGAGCGCCTCTTCTAGCGCGGCCCGCCTCTGCCGGATAGGCTCGTCGAGCTCCTTCAGTCTCCGCTGCGACGCCAGCGCGTTCTCGCGGATGGTCTCCGAGTCGAAGTGTCCCTCCTCGCCGAGGTCACGGCTCCTGCCTGCGAGGTCCTCGACCCTCGCGGAGCACTGCCGCAGCTCCTTCTCGAGCGCCTCGTGTCTCTTGAGGAGCTCCCGACACGAGCGCAGGTCGGTGCCGACGTTGACGCTTCTCAGACTAGTATCGATCTCGTCGAACTTGATCTTGACGTCGTCGACGGCCGCGTTGTACTCCTGCTGCACGGCCGCCTGCTTCAGTTTGCGCGTCTTGCCCAGAGAGTTGCCCACCAGGCTCTTCCAGTTGTCGTTCAGCTGACTCAAGATCCTAGCAACGTCGTCCTTCTGGACGACGCCCTGGGCGATCAGCGCGGACCCGAGCTTGGTGACGGCGCGCAGCTGACCCTCGTTCGCCCTCAGTTCCCGCTCGAACGCCTCGTGCTTCTGCTGGTTCCGCTCGAGGTTGTTGAGGTCGCGGTAACTCTCGTCGGAGGCGGTCCTGCACTTTTCGGCCAGCCAGTAGCGGAGGTCGTGCACCTCCGCGGTGAACTCTTGGTAGTTTTTGGACGCGTCCAACGCGTTCGCCCGCTTCCGGCTCAGCTCTTTGACATTCTGGCGCCGCGCCAGCACGCGGTCCCGCCTCTCGGCGATGCTGCGACGTCGAAAACCCCGTCAAACCCGGTACCCCCGCCACGCCTCCCAACTTACCCGGCGCTCTCGTAGTGACCGCTCGCGATCAACGCGTCCGCCCTCTTGGCGAGGGCGGCGAGCCGCTCGTCTTGCGCGGAGAGCGTGTCGTCGAACGCGCGGTGCTGCTTCTGGAGGGCCTCCACTTCGTCCAGCGAGTTCTGGAAACAAACGCTCACAGAAAACGATCATCTCGAACCTCCCGCCCCCTTACCCCGACGTCCGAGTACTCGAGGAACGCGGCGTGCGCGGAAGTGATGGCGTCGATGTTGTCCGCCTCTTTGATGAACAGCTGCAGTTGCAGGCACTGGTCCAGCCACCGGTCCTTTTCCTTCCACCCTCTGGCGATGGCCGCCTGCTCGGCGTCGAGCCTGTCGACGAGGTCGCGCACCTCGCGCAGCTCCGGGTTCGTCTCGAGCAGCTTCTCGCCGAGCTCGGCGAGCTGCCGGAACTCGTCTTCTTTGGCGCCGATCTCGCCCCGCATGTCGCCGTGCTCCTTGATCAGACCCTCGGCGGTCTGCACGTCCCTGACAACGTTCTCGGCGTTCAGCTTGTCCTTGACGCTGGCGACCCACTTGAGCAGCTCGCGCGCGCCGTCGGTGAAGATCTGCAGGCCGACGGCGTCCTCGAGGCGCGCCCGCCTCTCGACCGCCTTCTGTCTCACTTTCTGCCACAGCTCGTCGATCTCGCGTTGCTTCCGGGACACGTTGAGTCGCTCGCTCGGATAAGTCGCCTGCACGTCGTTCGCGAGCAGCGTCACCTTGGACACCTTCTCCTCGACGGGCGCGAGTTCGCGTTCCAGGTTGTCGTGGCGCCGCCGCAACGCCTGCACCGTCTTCAGGTCGTGGCCGATCACGTTCGACTCGAGCTGCGTCATCTTTTCGAGCATCCAGTCGCGCGCCTCCTCGCACAGTTTGTTGTACAGCTCCACGCTGCTCGCGCCCTCGAGGCTCTTCTCCTTCGACGCCTTGAGCCGGTTGAGCTTCTGCCAGCCGAGGCGGATTTGGCGGAGGCGCGCCCTTATCTTGTCGATCTGCGCGTGGTTCTGTGCTTCGAACTCGCCCGCCTCCGCCTCGAGCTCCTCCACGCGCTTGGTGCTCGCCGACAAATCGGTGAGGAACTTTTCGTATTTCCTCTTCGCCTGGAGCACGCTGTCGTCGGGGTCGTCCACCGCCAGCATCCTCTCCTTGTCCCCGATCCATCTCTCGAAGTCGTCGCACTCCTTGTAGAAGCGGAACAGCCGGCGCGCGTCCTCGAGCAGCGCCCTCCTCGTCGCCGCCACGCCCTTCAGCCTCGCGTACGTCTCGTTGATCTTCTCGATGCGCCTCGGGATGCTGTCGCCGTCGTCCGTCTTCTTCTTGGCGGGTCGCATCGGTCGGCGCACCTTCGCCGGCACCTTCGTCTTCACCATCTTCGTCTTCTTCACCTTTTGCACTGTCTTCACCGTTTCCGGTTTGCGCACGTTGATCTGGATGACGCGCGGCTCGATTTCCACCACGTAATTGGCGGGCGCGAACGCGTCCGTGCCGTCCGCCTTGCGCACGCACCACCAATCGGGGTTGCTCTTGTTCAAGAGGAACATCACCTCGCCCTTGATCATCGTCAGGCCGTGGTCGCTGAACGGGTACAGCGCCCTCACCTGGGGCACCTTACGTTCCTCCACCGCGTTGCGGTACTCGACCTTTTCGACGGGCTCGTCTTCATACACCTCGGTCGCCACCATCCTGTACTCGTACTCGATCTCCGGGAGCGAGTCGACCGCGTCGGCGTCGACGTTGAGGTCGAGGTGCGAGATGCCGCGCTCGATGAGGCGCTCCGCCTGCGCGTTGAGACTCTGGATGTCGCCGCCGTAGGCGAGCAGTTCGCTCTCGAGGTCCTTGTGCCTCTGGAGCAGCGACTGCGCGCTCGGCTCGTCCCCGCCCAAATCCTTCGAGGACAAGATCGACTCTTTCTCGAGGAACCACGACTCGGCCTCGTTCGCGTCCGCGTAAAACTGGTACGCCTCGACCGCGTCCTGGAGCTGCTTCGCGCGTTCCGCCGCCATCTCCTCCAACGTCTGCCACGCCTTCTCGTTGCGCTCGAGGTGCCGCGCGATCTCCGCTGACCGGGGGTGGCGCTCGGCAGTGAGCTGGTGCCCGACCGCCCCCAACTGGTCGAACTTGTTCCTGCGAGCCTTGATCTCGTCCACGAGCACCTTATGCTTCTGCTGGAGCGCGACCACGCCCCTCAGGTCCTTGGCCGCGATCCCCGCCCGACATATCCTCTGTTTCTCGACGAGCCACGCCTCCTCGTCCTCTTGATCTTGCAGGAACTGGTAAAAGTTCCGCGCCTCCTCCAGGGCGGTTTTCCTCGCGATCGCGGCTTCTTTGAGGTGCGCGTAAGCACGCGCCAGCTCGCGCAGCCGATCCTTGAGCACGTCCGCCTCTTTCGGGTTGTTGGCGGCCACCTGCTCGCCGGACCGCGTCAGTTTGCGCTCCGTCTCGCCGAGCGACGTGATCTGGAGCTCTTGGAGCGCGTGGCGCTGCAGCAGGTCTTCGACCGCCATCAAGTGGATGCCGGTGTCTGACGACGAAAGGTCGATACGCAGCTGCTCGACGCTCGACAGCGTCGTCTCTATCTCTCTCAGGATCGCCATCACCGCGCCCATCCTCGTCAAATTGGTCTTGTGCTTGTCGAGGAGGCCGATCAGCTCCTCCCACTGGGCGATAATGTCGCGCTCGCGCCTCCTTACCCTCTCCGAGTTGCGGTACTTTTCGCGTACGAGGTCCTCGCACATCTGGGTGAGGTCGTGGATCCTGCCCTCGCGCGCCAAGATGTCCGCGCTGATCGCCTCGTGTTTCCTAACGGTCGCGTCCACCTGTGCCAGATTGGAGCCGTACCTCGGGTCCGACAACACCTGGATCATCTCCTTCAGGTAGCTCTCCCTCAGGATGCTCTTCTTCTCGAACTTATAGTTGAGCTGCTCGAGCTTCTGCTGGCGGAGGAGCTCGTCGCGGAGCGCGCCCTCCCTGCGGTGCTCCTCCTTTTCCAATACGTCCCACGCCCTCTCGACGTCCTGCACCAGCTTGCCGTCGGGCGGGGTGAACGCGGGCTGCCTCAGCTCTTTCAGCTGCGTGTTGATGTTGAAGTACAGCGCCTCGATCTCGCTCCTCTCCTTGTATTTGGGCGGCTTCTCCCGCGTGCGGTAATGGCCGAAGGCGAGCAGCAGCGTCTGGATGCCCTCCAGCGAGTTGGGAAACTGCCGGTCCTCCAGCTGCCCGATTTTCGTTTTTATCCACTCCAGTAAGTCGGTGACAAACTTGTCGTAGCTGATTTTCATCTTGTCCGCGTCCACCATTTGGCTGACGATCTTGGCGATCCTCCGGCCGGACTTTTCCTCGTTTTTCATCCGCGCGAACGTGTGGTAATAAGACGCGACGTACGTGATGATGCTCTTCTCGTCGGGACGCGAGGTGTCGATGTCCTCGGCGTCGAGCAGCTTCGAGATGCCGAGCTCGTTGCTCGCGACGTCGAACGCGTGGTTCAAATTGTCGAGGTTCTTGCGGCTGACGAGGGCGTCGTAGTCGAATAGGTCGGGACGGTGGGCGTGGATCAGCGCGTTGAAGCCGAGCCCGCTCCTCCACGAGCCGGAAAAGTCGACGATGTTGACGCCCGCGTATCCGTTGGTTTTGCGCTGCGCCCACAGCAGCAACGCGTCCTTCGCCGACCTCTTCTCCGAGCTCTCGTTGTCCTCGTCCAGGTGGATTTCGATTTCCTGGATCTGGAACCTCAGGATTATCGTCCATATCAGGCCGAGGATCAGGCGGGGGTTGCCGTCGACGATGTCCTCGGCGCCTATGCTCTCGAGCCTCACTTTCGTGTGGAGGAACGCGAGGCTCTTGTTGACGTTCTCGATCTTGTGGACCCGCATTTTGCCGTTGTTCGGCTTGGCGAGCTTCTCACCCGATATGATCTCGAGCAGCTTGAGCAGCTTACGGCCGTCCGCCAAGTCTTGGAACAGGTCCTCCACCTCCATCCGGGCCTTTTGCAGGAACGAGTTCATCCATTTCGTGAAGGTTTTCTTCTGTATGTAGAGGCGTTCCTCCTGGAGGACCTTGATGCGTCCCTGCTCGAACTTCTGCACCTCATCCCGTTGACTCATGTTGGTTCTCCTTTGAAACGACGCGCTCTCGCTGGTTTCATAATGCAAGTGACCAGCTGGAAACGACGCTGCTTAGAATAATATCGCAGACGTTTATACTTTCGGAATTAAAGTCACACGATTATTTAGAAAATTGAATTTTATTGTAATATTGGTTGACAGACATCTTTATGCGTTAAATTTTGGCTACAAGTGGCTACCACTATTTAAACGAAATGCCAATGAAAAGCAAATATAAAAAAGATTCTAATATAAGATGTCGACTTTGGTAAATATTTTTAAGTTTTCAAAGAAACTTCCACAAGCTACTGTAATACTTTTTACAAAACTTCTGGATTCCTCCTGCGTCGGTTTTTGCTGACGTTTCGCCAATCATCCTGTTGACTTCTTCAAAGCTTGAGTGAAACTGGTTTCAGTTTCAGTTTCAGTTTCAGTCAACCTCTGATCAAACAATAAAAGTTGACAAAAATTTTTTCATTTTAAAATAGACATAGTTGCCATATGGTGCAAACTTCAACGCGGGCACTGTATTATATAGGTTGTCCCAATTGTCATGCCTTAGGCCACTATGGCTATAACTAGGTCAAATGAGATAAAATGTACAGTTTTTGGGGTATATTACCCATCTGCTTTCACATTAAGAAAAAAAATATTTTGTAACGAGCTACGGCGGTTTTTCGAAATCTCAAGACGTATTTTTTCCAAAAAAGTCGCAAGGAATATTTATTTGTATTTTTGAGGTTCTTTAATTTGGTATTTTTCAAATAATTACATATTTAGTATTTTAGTAGATATTTACGATTTATCCTATTATAGTAGTATTTTAAAGCTTTGATTAACAGAAAAGAATTACGTTTTTCCGTTTTTTTTTAAATAATTTGCACTAGTTTGGTTAGGTTTCATTCATTTTCGCAATTTTATTTTTTATGCGGATATCTAGAATGTAAAATGTCTGAAATAAAAGTTGTGATCCCGGATCTCCCGCATTTCTTGGTTCACAAATTTTTCCGTGCAGGTTAATAATTTTCGAGAAAATATTTTTTTTTCTGGAACCCAAAATATCTAAGAAACAATTTTTAAAAATATTTTGAACAGTTTGGATCAGTCCGACTTAAATGGTTGAAATATGGGAAATCGATAACTACAAACTTAAGTCAACTGTTAATATTTCAATACGGAATATCTTGAATACCCTGCACGATAGGTAAAAACGTTAAATGGAAAAGTTTTAGCTGTTTATGCGGGCTATATCGTTATGTGAAAGAACCCTTAAACACAGTCTTTCAGTTATAGCCAGTTTTCTTGTACATTTTTGAAAAATTTTTCAGTCGGTTTTCGAGAAACTGTTTTCTTTTTTAAAAATACTTTGTTAAATAGTAATTTTCAGAAAAAACAAACTTTATAAAATTATACGCTTTTTGTTCAATATTGTAATAATTTTTATTTATTTTTACAATCTTTAAAGGAATATTTGCTGATTGTATTAAGGTGTCGTTATGTTTTCGTGCAGAAACTTATGGATAGGTGAAAAGGTACAAAAATCAAATTTTTTTTATTTCTGGAACGGCGAAGATAATCAAACGGAATTTAAACCGAAAATACCTTTACGGTGTCGCATAGCCACTCGAGTTCCGAGTATTTGAAGGCGATACGGTAATTCTGTTTAAACCACAAGTGGCTATTGAAAAATGCGACGGTGAAGCTTATCTGCGCTGATCTTCGATTGGCCTCGAATCGATTTAAGCAGCCGTACATTAAAAACCGCCTATTATTTAACCAAAATGGAAAAATGGACTGCTTTAGATTTAATTATTTCAACCATTATCGAACTCGGCGGTCTTTGGAGTTGCAAGTAGCAGGGAGAGAAAAAACCAACAAATATGGACGACGTCAGAAGCTTTAAGGTTAAGGCTTTAAGATTTCAGCTTTTCAAAAATATACATTACCAAAAAGTTATTTTAGAAATTAACCTCAAAATTTCTTTTTTTTTTTTTTTTCATTTTTTACTTTTTTTGTAGCAGTAGGCCATAGTAAATTATGGTTATTATGCAAGAGACTTAATTTCGAAAAAAACAGGATGAAAATATATTTTATATGCAGTCGAAACTCTATATAGCGAAATTGAAGGGACTGCTTTTTTTTTTCATTATAAGAGTTATAGGCACTTGAAAAACAACAATACGCATATGTGTTCTGTAATATTTAATTATTTTTTATAAATATATTGTAACGTCTACTTAGGAACATTTTATATAAATATTTAAAAAACTATATCTAATGTTTCAAATAATCGCTCATTTTCTTTTGATTTTTTTTTACTTTGGCTTGTATTTTCACCATTTCTTCGAGAGGGACATCTTCCCCTTGATACATAAAAAATTTCTCTAGCAGCTTAACTGAATATACGGCTTGCTGAATGGTTGGTGGTGGTGCCAGATCAATTTCTTCATCTTCTTCTTCCTCTTGGTGCTCTTCCTCGCCCTTTCTTGCTTGTTCTAATATGGCTTTCTCTGTCAAGTCTGCTGTTGTAACCAAATGCTGATCTATCACCATAAAATCTTGCAACTCCTCACTTGAAAACGTAATTGTTGTTTGAAACTGTTTTATCCACTAGCTTAGTGCCTGATCATCTTCCAAGTCCTGTCCTGTCCTGTGAATTCTGTCTCGCACGACGATAGAAGTGTTGAATTATTTCTGTTGTCACCTCTTTCCAAGCTTTAGTAATAAAGTTGACTGCATCTAGCATATTAATGGAAAATTTGTCTTCGGACTCGGTAATTTCCATTAAAATGTCTTTCCTGTATCGACTCTTTAAGACTTTTTATTACAGTCTGGTCTATCGGTTGTAATATACTTGTTGTTTTGGCTAGAAGAAATGACAATTCAATATTCTGTAGATTTGGAATATGGGGATGTGCAGGGCAGTTATCTAGAAGAAGTAATATTTTCCTCCCCTTTAATTCTGCATCTCATTTCTGCATCTCCTCTTCAAAAATTCATCTATGCAGACTTATTTGCCTTGTAAGTGACCGGCAAATGCTTGATGTTCTTAAAACATCGTGGGTTAGTTAATTTTCCAATCAGGACTAGCTTTCTTTTTTTTCTTCCACTCATAT
Organism: Cylas formicarius; assembly: GCF_029955315.1. NCBI lineage: Eukaryota > Metazoa > Arthropoda > Insecta > Coleoptera > Brentidae > Cylas > Cylas formicarius. The sequence continues at coordinate 168,420 of NW_026844334.1, read as the reverse complement.
TGGCAGCTACTAACACTGTTATACGTTCTTTAGAAAGTTTTCCACCCACACAATTTTCGCTTCGAAATTTAAAAGTTTTATCTGGCGCCATTTTGTAAAAACTACCAGTTTTGTCAGCATTAAAAATGTCGCCAGCAGGGTTCTTTTCTGCTAGTTTTGGCCACGTCTTCTCCAGCCAATAGTTAGTGACGTTTCTGTCGACATCGCGGGCTTCGCCACTTATCTGTCCATAATTTATACCATGTCTCTGTTTGAACTTCCCCAACCGTCCTTCCGAAGCCTTGAAATCGATAATGTCAAGCTGTTCAGCAAACTTTTCCGCTTTTAGTTTTACGATAGCCCCAGAGAGTGGTACATTTTTAAGATGTTGCTGTTGGAACCACTGCAACATTGCCCGATCCAAATCTTCGAATTTTGGCTTTCTTGGTTTTTTACTAGAACTGCCTGCCGCTTCAGCCTGAATGATTTTTCCTTTGCACTTCCAAATCGTGGATACAGTCGACGGTGTAAGTCCGTGTCGACGTCCCACATCACTTGATGCGGCGGAAGGAAATATCACTTTATAATAATAATAATAACAATAAATTGCCTCTATTGTTGTACATTGTTATAAACAAACAGACAGTAGAGAAAAGGCGAAGTCTAGCAAAAGCTACTCCACTTAACCTCTTAAATTAAAAACTAAATAGCAAGTTATAATTACGTTGATAAATTAAATACAGTATAATAGACAAATGTAATAGTAATATGGAACAATAGAAAGTTACTAAAAGTAAAAATAAAAAGAATAAGTTCATAATCGAAAGGACAAGTGATCGAGATAAAAGTTTCCGTAAACTGAAATTAAGGATAGTTCTATGCCTGTATAAATGGTGCAAAAACAAATAAGACTTTTTCACCAACACCACGAATCTAACTCCACAATCAAATATAACACCAATTTTACAATTCACAATTTTGAAACGTTCACCGTTAACTTGTAAGATTTTAACATTCTGCACAACGGTTTTTCGGTTTGGCTGTAATCCAACGGAAACCAACACGAATTCGGCAACGTTGTACATTCAATGATTTCGGGAGTTTAGAAGTTTTAAAAACCTCAGAAAAGCGGATGGCGTGACATAATGAGGTAGGCAAAGTGGGTATATTTAATTCCACGAAGTCCTATCGTATCACCTTTCGATTGTTTGCGTTATGCGGGTTTATCTAAAAAAACAACGTTCTTAGATTGAGCGCTCGGATAAAGATAGATAAACGGCCAAATAAAATGTGCGGAATTTAAAGGTTCGAATTCCTATCCGACGTGTTACAGTTTTGGTCCCGATTGATTTGGTATTACGCGATCGTCATTGGCCTGCTTCGAAAGAGCGCACTCGGCCGATAACCTTATCCTAGTTTGCGTCGAATAGAAAAAAAAGCCGTCCGTCGAGCTAGACCAAACAAATGGTGGAAACTGTGCGAAAAAAGAAAGATCCTCCAAGCGCTCGCAGTCGCGTTGCTTTAAACGCGGCATTTGATACTGTCGTTCTTTTGTTTTAATGGCGACGGCAGCGCATGACGTCACGCCCCAACCTCCGATATCGCAATAATAACGATGTCGTTTACTAGAAACACAAAGAAATTTGATAGGGTGTATGACAAACGGAAAATTTTGACAGGTTGCACCGTTGGGCACACTTTGATTTATAGTAAAAAAATATATATATATAAATGATTTTTTTAAAGAAATCATTATTTTTTTAATTTCATAAGAATATGTATTTCCCGTTTTTTTTTTTGTAGCAATTGCAAAACATTTTAAAGCCACTACAAACAATATAGTATAATACGACCAAAAATATAGTTTTTTGAAGGTTCCTGTTTTTTAACAACGCAGTATTCAGATTCAAGTGTAGATTATCGTGAAAACATAACCGCGGAAATATTGAGGACTGAATTGAAAATGAACTGTTGCCAGAACTATCGCCAAATACTGTTATTGTGTTGGACAATGCGTCGTATCATTCAGCCCAACTTAGAAAAATTCCAAATACTTCTTGAAATAAACAAGAAATTCAAGAATTTCTGTACGAAAATGGTTCATATTTTGAAGAGAGATACAGGAAAAAAGAAATTCTGGAATTATTAAAAATAAAACAATTTCATAAAGACTACAAAATTGATTCGATAGCACAACAAAACGGACATGAAATCTTGAGATTACCCCCGTAACATTGTAAATATAACCCGATTGAAATAATTTGGTCCGAGTTGAAAGCGCATATCAGAAGAAATAATTGAACTGAGGTGGCTTTTACTTGATGAAAATCCATTTAACAAAATAAATAAAAACTAAAAGTCCACCGTGTCTTTATCAAATGTGTTTAAGTGTGTAGCATAATTAGAATCTACACTATTTTTTTAAGCGCATAATTAAAATTAAAAAAATAAACCTTAATTAATGTTGTCATAACATAACAGAAAGGCATTTAAATTAAACTTTTTTTTGGGTTTTGAAGTTTTGAAATCATATTAACTTTGCATCAACATTGATGAAGATTTACTTTGAGATCGGGCGTTTCAAGGTAATTTTAAAGGAAAACGCTTCATTAAAGTGTAGCCCGATTGGGATGCAGGAAACAACTTGAAAAAAAAATCTAGTCTTTTGAAAACCGACCCCTTTGAATAAAACCGAAATAGAAACAAAAGAAGCTAACTTTTTAATATTTTTTATTAAAAAAACATCTTTTTGGGCAGTTACTGTAAATTGATTTTTTCGTTATCAATTGGCGGATTCTTTTCGATTTTTTTTGTTTCTTTCGCGTTCATAAGAAAAACTTAAAAAATATATATACTAAAGTGTAAACGAAATTAATTTATTAGTAGATTTATTTGTAAAGCTGGCACCACATCTCTGCGCTCTCTGTCAACTAACCTCTCGATGTTCTCTGGTACGATTTTTTAATGCATGTCTTCGCAAAACAGCGAAAAAATGGCATAATAATATCATCAATGTCCTTCGATTTTATAGATTTTTGTATAGTATAACGTAGTCAGATTAAGCGATGATATTTATAATTCTCGTAACGTTTCACTGAGACACCTCTAAAGTTTCCTAGGTGCAAAAACTTCTAATATTTTGAAATGTTAAGAATTTTTCTATTAACAGTGGTAAATTTGGCGACACTGCTGCCAGTATTTTTATAGTATACATTATTATTTATGTTTATATATAATTATAATATAAACTTCCCCATGGTGCGAAATTGCACCATTGTAACTAAGCAAATTTGCCCAAAACTCAATGGTTCATGCACAAGCTTAAAAAATATATACCGGAATCTAAAATTCAATAACATTATCTTATAATATATTTTTTTTAAGTAGTTTACAGATGATAAATAAAACTTTTTTTTTTCATTTGAAATACATCGATTTCATTAGATTTATTTGTAAAGCTGGCAACGTCGACCCCATTTCTACGCTCGCTGTCAACGCCAACTAACCCCTCGATATTCCCTGGTAATGTTATAATGTTACGCGAACTTTTAATGCACTTCTCGCCAAAACCGTTCAACATTTTGAGGTTTTTTGTCAACGTTCGACATTTTGACGCGTTTTACGGTCAAAACTACAATCCGGTAAGTGACAGGTAACTCGTAACCTTTTTTTAAATTGATTTTCTCTCGAAAATGTCTCCAGTGGTGTAGAAATCTTATTTTTATCGTTATTATTTACGCGCTTGTCTGCTAGCGAATTGGACAGGGTCACGTGCCACGCCGATTACGACCCGAATCGTTTGTTGTTTTTATTTATTGCGCGCGTTTAACAACATCGTCCATTACGTGTCCGGCATAGAGAAAATGGTGGCGTCCGTTATACTTACCGTACGAAAATTGTCGCGACATGTTCCCAATTGTTTACACAAATACCTGAATCCTTATCTGCGCGTTAAAAAAAAACAACATTTTATCATTGGCGTTCGGCAATGCACTGGCTGCGGAAGGCGCCGAAGTCCCCACACATAAAACCGTTATCAGATCAACGGCGTGATAACGGCGAGGATGCAGATAACGAGATCTCGATGGTCTCCGGGGCACAGCGGCGCGCCCACGGGGGGGGGGGGGGGTATTCTTGGCTATCGATGAGTGTTTACGGGTGCGCCACTGGGCTATCGATGAGTGTTTACGGGTGCGCCACTGGGATAGCGAGCGCGTTTGGCAACGTCGTAAATTTTTCCAAGGGGAAATTACCCTGTTTTTTTTATAAATCAATGTGATCGATTTTCGATAAATTTAATACCAAAAACGGCGTTTTTAATTTTTTGTTACAAATAAATATACACGAGGTTCTATTCTATACTAGGGTCGCTTGAAAAGTTTCCGACCCGACGATGATACTAAAGACATGTTTTCTCTTTTTTTTTTATTAATCTACATGGACAACTTGTTCCGTGCGTTCAATTCAACACTTTCATTGACTGTAACTTTTTTGTTGTAAACAAAAAAAGCGGGAGTTAGTAGCCTTTTTTTCCCATTGATGAATTAAAAGAAAAAAATAAGCCAAACATATTAGAAGTCTATGAAGCATATCCAGTTTCCTCTACTATAAGAGTATAATTTTTTGGAAAAACATTTCATGGACTAATGAAAGTTCCTTCACTACAAGAAAGAGTTGTAACAGATAAAATACGCGATATTGGTTACTTGTTACTTTAGCGCGTTTTGTTATTTTTGGTCGTTGTATTCTACTTCAATATGTAAATAATTATTGTTGTTGCAGTCAATCGCGGGCTCTTTGAAATATATAAAAATTATATAAAATTTTTTGACGATTCGTCAAAAACGAATGGACTAAAATATAAAGTGTGTTACATCATTGTAATCAGGATAAGCCTAGATAATTCTGACCAAAAATTCTTCTTTTTTTGTTGAGTGTTCGTTTATTAATAATTCGCTTCCTCATCCTTTCTTTCTTTTCTGTTCTTTTTCTATTTCGTCTTCGTATCACCCTTCTTTCCTCCTCTATTTCTTCTTCGCACTTCTCATGTAACGAAACCGTCACCCTTAATCCACAACTCTACGTATAGTTGGTGTGAAATAAGAATTAAGAACCTTATTCTGAAGAACCACAGTATTCTTGCTTTTCGGGCGAACAGTCCAAATTGGAATCGGACAAGAAATAGAACTGACAGATCGTGTATTTTATTTTATCAGAGTTTTGAGAGTTTTCTATAGATTCTATATAACTTCAATAACAATAACAATTCAATAAGATGCTTCTCTATACTCACGAAATGGAACCCTGCGGCACTCCATTATCGATTTCTTTCGCGCAACTGTCTGATCCACCAACAACAAACGCAGATTGTTTTTTTTTGTTTTACTTAAGAAAGAGTCAAACATTGTTGGCCAATAATATCCGCCACTGGCTTCGACCATTTTAATGACGTTACCGAATTTCAACAGAATCCCATGTCTATGACAACAGTTTTTTTCCTTTTTTTTCGAACCAATGCGAGTGAACGATGACGCCATCGTGACATCACGGGTAAAATTAGCTCGGAGTCGAATTCGGCATAATCCACTTGAAAACTGACGCCATTATCTCGAATCTCAGCGACATTCCGAATGTGTCAAACGTATATTAAGACTATCATATACGTCGCTATATCTCCAAAACCACGAATTGTAGGGATTTGCGGTAAATAATACAGTATTTATATCGCTAGGGCGCGTTGTAATAGCAATTTTCCCAAGTATTTTCGTATCAACATTTCTTTTATTAAAATACCTTTTTCCATATTTCTAAGTGCAATGATAGATTTTTAGCTGTTTCAGCAGTGATTAGTATAGGAATATGTTTTTTGAAAAATTTTATTATTGTAACTAATAAGAAAAATAACAATACTAATAATAATAATGAAATATTAATAATAATAAAAAGAAAACTTTTATTATTATCAAAGAACTTTATTTACTCCAAGTTTTATATTATGTATTTAAATAGAATAAATTTTATCGAATATCAAATGATTTACTAAAAAAAGCGTGCTTTTAGCCGATTTTTACAATATAATTATTGTTATAATAACAGTTTCGTTATTTTAAAATTATCATTAATCATTTTTTTATTACTATGTATTTTCAGATGTTTATTAATTTAACAAATTTCAATAGTGGAATTTCGACATAATTTTTTTTTCGCATTTTACCTTTCAAATTGAATTGAACCGTACGTTCCGCGCGTACGATTTTTAACATTGCCACTAGTGGGAGCCTTCCCCTCTTATACTCTTCGGGTGTAAATATGAATAATATTACGGTTTTTTTTTTGTTTTATTTATATTTATTCAAATCTGTTTGTGATATAAGTAAAAAATAATAGGATTTCCGAAAAACGACTTCAATTATAAGGAAATAGTTCTGGCTGTATGGAAAATAACATTAATGTCCATAGTTTTTTATGCATTAAAAATGCATATTAGTCATTTCCACTGTTTTTGCTTACAAGAACGAGAGTTTTTGCACTTCTGCCTCATACCACATGGTTTACTCATTCCAACTATTCATTATTTTCATTATTATCATTATTAATTGTAACGCATCGAATGAAACAAAAGTGGTCTGACTGATTTAAGCGGCTATAACGTCAGTTTATTTCATCATATTTGGGCAAAAAGTTCGTAGTAATATTTTCTTCTTCTTCTTTTTTCTAGGGGCTATCCTCTATAGACGTTGGCTATCGCATTAGCCCAGATCAACTTTGCTTACAAAACATCCATACATGGGTATAGCTATGAATAAAAAACTATTATTACGATTTTTTTAAAGTTTATTTATATTTATTCAAACAGGTTTGTGGTATGGGTAAAAAAATTATAGGATTTCCCGAAAACGACTTCAATTATAAAGAAATAGTTCTGGCTTTGTCGAAAATAACATTAATGTTCATATCTTTTCATGCAATAAAAATGCATATTAGGTATTTCTATTGTTTTTGCTTACAACAACAATGTTTTTGCACTTCATACCACATGGATCATTCATTCCAACGTTTTTTTTGGCATTTTTTGGGTCATTACTTATAATTGTAACGCATTGAACGAAGCAGAAGTGGTCCGACTGATTTAAGCGGCTATAACGTCAGTTTGAAAAGTTAGGTTATGATCGAAACCGCGCGGAACGTGATACCTCGTGGGACCCATTTCGCGTAACTCGATAAACGAGAAAGAAAACAACGCATGCGGAAACCGCGTCGAAGCGACAACGACGAGAATTTAAAAAAATCGCAGTTGCGGAACATTTCGAGTTTCCACTGTAACTTTTTACGCAGGTCTTAAAGGCTTACGGTTTATTAGTTACCGACCGATGTATATTTTTCATTTGTCGAAATGAGCTTGAAATTACCTTTCCGGCAATATACTTGAAATTTGGCCCGAGTTTTATTCGAAACACAGACTTTTCACCGTCGTCAACTAGTAGGCTTTGCGCAGTTGTCAAGTTGTCAATTTGGTTGGTTTTGACCAAGTCTTTCTACAATATTTAGTTCAATTTGTCCCTTATTACGGCGAATATGAAGGAAAGGAGACTAACAACAAGAAGACCATTCGCAATTACAAGAACGTCTGTTGATCGGCGTATATTAAGTGAATTTGAGCTTAAAAATAATAAAAAAACTATTTCCTATAACACGCTTATTTAAATACGTATATGTTAGAATTAACTAACGGCAAAATCGTTATAAAAAATCGCACATAACGTCAAAAAAAGAAAAACATCGAAATCAATAAACCAAAGAATACAGAATATCCACGTTCCATGAAAAATTTGAATCGCGCGAAACTGACGATTACAAAATAGTTCTTTGGAATTAATAGAAACAACCAAACCACCGCCGGACTAACCTAAAATGAAACCAAAACGAAGCTAGCCTTTAGAATCTTCTTTTTAATTATCGACCCCGAGGGACGTTCGACCAACATGAATGAACTTTGACCCCAGTTTTGAGGTGGTCGATATATGGAAAGGAAATGCAGGATTTCTTTTCAAAAAAAGGATGAAATAAATAAAACTCATTTTTTAGTTCGTGTTTTATTGCGGCATTGCGCTTATTAATTTAAATGGTTGCCATCAAACGAAATACTTATCCATAACAATCGAAAATTATTAGCTTTGTTCACATTTTTACGAAACTCATTTTTTCGCCACCTCACTTTCACACCCTGTACAACGAGCACGATGGAACTCTCAAAGGATTTCAAGTGACGACACACCCATCAGGGTCGCCGCTTATCGTCACCAATCGTCCTCCTCAGACGCCGTTACGGCCATTAACGATTATCAACGTCCCGACAGTTTTTCTTCTTTCTCTATCTCGTGTCTACGATGACAACTCAATCGGCGGACAGTACGGGCGCCGCCGCGTAAAAAGAGAAGGAATCTCCGGGCCGCCAAGGTGATCGGCTCGAATTCCTCCGGCGTGACGTCACGCGCGCACATAACGTACAATAGGCGAAACGGAGAAAACGCTGTCGTACACCGCACACGAGTTTCAAGCCGCCGCGTCGCATAGGAAGCACGTGGAACATCCATAAATTTAGATATAGCTGCCGCAAACATTTAAGGGGGTACGACGAAACACGAAACCCGCCTGCTTAAAAAGCGACTCACAGAAGACGAAAACCATCTGTCAATCGCCCGCAACCCCGCCAGCACAGACCGAAAAAATTACACTCAGCTGATCGTAACGGACCACGTAACCTGGTAATTTTTGTTTTGCGATTTTAGGGAAGTGTTATTAGATGCGGTATACCCGTTTATTTGATTTTATGATGCAGGAGCCCTTTGGTTTAGTGCCGGCAGTAATTTGTTGTATAAAAAAAAGTACACGCCGCGTAAATATGGTGTAGCGGTAAAATTAGGAAACTAGCAGTTGTTTCCTAATTTTTCCTCACTTGGTGCTGTCAAAATCAGAGTTGTGGCTTTTCCGGTCCTATCCTAGTTGTGATTAATTGTTTTCAATTAAAGTACTGAATTTTTATTTCTTTAATTACACCATCTGATTGCGATCGTTGAAACCTTTGCAATTTCGCGGTGTAAAGCTAGATGGGGGTATAAGTTTACGTTTTCTGGAAAGAAAAGTTTGTATTTGCGGGACTTTTTGACGAGATAGCAGATATAGGGCAAGAAAACAGAAATAAAGTACTGAAAAGTACTGATAGTTTGTGCGCATCAAATGTACAATTATAATGTATATTAATCTTTTTTGATGACCATTTTTACACTTAGCTTAACTCCCAGAAGCTGTCAAACGTATTAATAATTTGTTGCAATCGTTATTGTTATTTTTATTATAAAAAAATAAAAGCCTAGCTATTATTATTATTAAAACATCGTTACTATTGTACGAGGAAGAATGAATACTAAATACCAAAATAGTACTACAAACGTGACACTTTTGAATAAAAACGTCAGTTATAATACAAAAATGTGGCCGCGTATAGCGCGCGGTTCACAGAACACGGAAAACCGAACGATCTATCAAACGCAGATTGTAATCGGCAGCGACCCAGCGAGCACAGACCGAAAAAAATGACGCTCGATCAGCTCGAAATGAACCAAATAACCTGGTAGAATTTTTCGAAAGTTGTTTATTGCGTTAAAGATTTAGTGAATCGTTATTTACGCGTTTATTTGATTTTATGTTGCAGGGGCGATTGAATTGAGTAATGTTGTTGAAGTAGTACAGCTAGTACAACTAGTAACGACTTTGTTTCTTCACTTCGTGCTGTCTTCAACCTGTTTTAAGACCATTTTTTAGGACATATTTGGGCCGATCATAAAACGATGTTGTATCTGGCGCATATATTTGTTTGCTTAACACACATAGTTGTGTGCTTTTTAGGTCCTTATCAGTGATGAGCGATTGTATTGAATTTTCATTTCCTTAACTGCGCCATCTGACGTGCAGTCGTTGAAACATTTGCATTTTTGTTGATTTCGCGGTGTAACGCCAGATGGGACTGTAAATTTGCATTTTTTGGAAAGAAAAGATTGGGATTGTTGTTGTTCGTGCGATTTTGTAACGAAATAGCAGATATCGGACAAGAAAACAGAAACAAAATACTTTTGGTTTGTGTTTAAATTGAATCCCGAATATTTTTTAAGATGGTATGTTGCGGTTTACGCGACAGCGTGCTACTTTTTTGTGAAATTAAAGACGTCGTCAACAAAATTATCACGGCCTACTTGGTTGAGATTCAGGGTGATTTTTGGACCACCCTAGTATCTCCGTTGTATTTTAAGTTATCGAAGAGTTTAAAAAACATTCCCATAGAATCCAGTAGCACAGTTTATTTCTCACTTGCTCCAACCCTTTATTGGTTATGAAGCAAAACATAATTTTAATAGAAAACCCTGTATACTATTTTTTACATTAAACTTTTCATATATCGGTATAAAGGTGTTTTTAAAATTAAGTCCAAAATTTATTTACTTTGTCATATTTTATTTTATTTGCAGCAGTAGGCCATGCAAGTTGGCACATGGAAAACCTATAATAATTCTAAACTATCGCGAAATACTGTTAGACTTATTGCAAAGCGATGGTTTCACTTTTTTAAAGCTATGACTAATGCAAAAATTGTAACAAAAACAGCAAAGTGCGCAACTGAATGATACTTTAGATGTATAAAAACCATGTTAATGTTTTATTTCGTTTCTTTCAAGTAAACAAAGTTAAATATTTTAAAAAATCCGATAACAATATTTTGTTTTAATCTATATTAAATAATTAACTCTTTTTTATAAATTGTTACTTTTGGAACACCCTGTATAATTATTTTTTTATCTACTTAAATATAATTATTTCAAAATATTTCTACACTTTGTCTAATGTAATTAAAAATTTAAAAACTTTTTGTAAATATAGAGTTTTTTGTCAACACCCTGTCCAATAATTATATCGTATTAAAGTTTAAAAAATCGAATTAGTCAAACACCTAGGGTTTCCCTGGCCCACTGTGCGTCGTCGACCCGGCTAGTAACGTTGCGGCGCGTACACCAGAGATATCGTAACAACGGGCGTTATTATTATTCGCTTTGCCGACTGACGTGCGAGAATTTGCGCGATTTAACCGCGCCCTTCGCATACCGCTCGCGGGAATAATGGCCGCCGTGAGCCGGTAACCCATTAACGCGCACGACCGGACCGCGATCTGTGGTACCTTGGACGTCATCGCAGACGCCTACGGCAATTGTTTTAATTATCGCACTGAGGTGGCTTTTACTTGATCAAATTTCATTAAACACGAATAAGTTAGAACAAAAAACGTTCAGATTTTCACACTTTCAAATATGATAATATTCCGAATTTTTCTTATCGACAGTGCCAGTAGTACATACTGTGTTTTTACTGTATTACCTTTACGATACATAAAAAATAAACAACAGCATTACTTTTAAGTAACAACTAATGTTAGAAACCGCTACAAAACAGTCTTCGTTGACCCTTGATTCTTAGAGAAATCGCTCATAGCCCTCGACATCAAAAATTAGAATCAGTTAGCCATGACTTCAGCTCGATAAGAAAAAAAAAAGTATCGGCAACGTCGCCGTATGTAAATCAAGGTCAAATGTCCTTCGGCAAACAGAACCACAATGGACGGCGGTTATGTCACGAGAACCGGTCCCACGATGACGTCAGCGTTCTCTTCCGACACGTTCCCATTTGTTTTTTATGTCGCGATGACCGACTGGATTAAAAGGAAGCGTGCATCGGAGGACGCACGCCCACTCGCAGAGGAAACCGGCAGCGAAAAATCCATAGATTTCAGTATTTCGGCGACTAATTTGGATCAAACACTTCATTACTTATTCTTCGAGTAGAAGTATACTCGTATATTTTTTAATAAATCATACAATTGTTTGCAAATTATATCGGAATGTAGAAAAGGTAGTAGTTTTGGTTAGCCCTTCGTCACTACTAACAATGCTGTCATTGAATTAATTAAAAAAAAAAGAAACCTATTAAAATTTGTGGGGGGGGTCGCGAAGTATTATATATATATATATATATATATATATATATATATATATATATATATATATATATATATATATATATTCACGTATTGATTCATATATATATATATATATATATATATATATATATATATATATATATATATATATTCACGTATTGATTCATATATATATATATATATATATATATATATATATATATATATATATATATATATATATATATATATATATATATATATATATATATACTTAGGAAATGGTTCTTGGGTTTTTTTTGGTCCTTTTTTAGTGAAATTAAAATAAGTTTCCGTTACTTGTGAAACATTTTATTTTTTGTGACGTTTCGGCCTTCAAGACCTTCTTCAGACATTTAATTTTAACCTTAAGCCAAAAATCAACGGTTCACTATATAGTTGTTTGGTAATTTACAGTTTTACAACATTCACAACAGACATATTGAATATGTAAATCGACAAGCCACATTGATAAGACGACGAACCAAAACAATATTATTGAAAAGAAAAAGAAAAAACTGAAAATCGGCCTAACTTCAATAGGTTTCTAATGCGAACATCAACAGCTGAAAAAGAAAAGATTCACAAATAACAAACGCACCTATTAAGACCTGGCAATACGTCACCATCAAGAAAGACCTTATCAACAAGCCTTTTAGATGACATCTATAAGGAGGAAACTATTGATACTTCGGGAAAACCTCATACTTATACTGAAGTAGGTTGCCTAATTTCTTCATGCATGAGAAAAACTTTGGAGGAAAAGACGGACTCAATAACTTATGGCTGCTCTGCACATATTTTGAACTCACTCTTACAAATGCCAGACGTCAAAGAACATATAGTCCAAATTGAAAAAGAAAACAAAAACCAAACTGATTCGACCACTTACGAAAAGATGTCAAATATTGGGCTTAAACATGCAGCATAACAATATTTAAGCATTTTAAAAACAACATCGGTTGCTCTTGATATTTTGCAAAGAAAAAACGCTATAACCTCAGATGCTGCAGATGTATCTTCGAGAATCTTGTAGAACAACCTTACCATATTATTCGACCCTCGACAGCAAGAATATGAGTTAATGCCCAAAGAAAAGAACCTGGCTTTGAGTAATTGAGTTGAATGCTCGCAGTTGCACGTTTAAAAAATTATATAATAAAAAACGTAAATGGAATAAAGTGGCGGACACCACAAAAGGATGGACCAGAAATTGCGAATCAGCTACCAATAACAAAACGGTTCCTGTGTGCAACTGCTTCCTTACCGTCAGTAGCATTTTAGTACTAGTAGTTTTGTTCGAACTATACAACGAAATTGCGGAAGCATAAAGCATATATTATTATGTTATTTGTCTTATGTTTTTAAAGAGTTGTGTTTTACTTTTTACTTGAGATATTGTGACATTGTGCTTTTTGTGTTAGTCTCAAAACAAAAAGATTTTAAAAAATAGGAGTATGATTTCGACATTAGGGCGGTTTTCGCTCGAATTTCGCCAAAATTTCTCACGTCCGATACTTCCTTGCCGTCCGGTACTTTATCGCAAACGTGCCAACGCCGCGCGAACCTATCCAACATGGCGTGCGGCCACTTTCGGGAGGTTTTTGTTTTTTTGAAAACGTTTTCCTCGTTCTCGGAAAATTGGCGACAACGCCGGACGTACCCGCGAAGCGGTGATTCAGCGCGGGTTTGCTCGCAACGGTAAACACAAAACGAGAGATAAAAAAGCGTCGGGAAAAGCGGGACGGCGGCGAAAGAAGTCGATGACCCAGTGGCGCGCACGCACGGTGTCACACTTGGCGTGAATCTCGCGGGGCTTCGAAAACCCGACATTTTTAGATATTAGGTTAGTATCGTGAGGCTTCGCGGGGATCGATTCCGGGCGTATTTGCCGCAAAACTATCGCAAACCGACCCGTTTCAAGGCCGGCGAACGTAAGAGACGCAGCCGACTAGATTCGTTTACCTCTTGAGCGGGCGACTGCGGCAGCCGTATACCGTCCCTAAAATCCGAGCGAAACGACACTTCAAAAAACTGCACGCACAAACAACACGCGAAAGACACACGGACGCGGCGCGCATAAGATCGCGTCGCTTCGTTTTACGACCGAAAGCCTCCGGTTTCGAACTGAATCTCCCCGACGCGTTTCAACTTTCTCATCGTTCAACAGGTGTCCGATGCCAGCTCGTGCCGCCCGAAGAACGCGTCGACGAAACCGGCAACGTCGCAATCTCTTCGAGGGCGACAGAACAGTTTTTTTGAAACCCTTAAATCGCGTACAAAACGGGAACGCTTTTCGAATATAACAGAGAAGGGCAAATAAAACCGTTTAACGTTAACGCAGCGGATTTTCGAGATCCCTTTACAACGTCAACTCGTGCCGCCGACTAGCGTCGCACGGACGCAACGGAAGTACCAATGGACGAGCGTCAGATGGCGCGCAATTGAAAAGTTGGTGTGGCGATTAAGATGAGAACAGAGACAACTGCCGACTGAAAACGCACAGAAGAGCTAAGCGTAGTTCTTCTTTTTGCGCGATGTTTTGCCAGTAGATAGTGGTGTCTACCACCAAATTGAAAGAATTTTTTTGTTTGTTTTAGTAAACTTGCTAACTGAATAAAACTCTCCCTAAAAACTAAAGCAATTTTCTATTGGAACGCCTAATATATTATTGGTTACTGTCGGCTCTTCGGTGTGCGTCGTACTGCCGTTCGTTCTTGCGTAGCAGGAACGGCATGCCTGTCGTCCGTCCTGACTAAGCATACGTGACTTTTGGAGGCTATAGAAACGATATGTTAACAAACTTACAGGTTTGGTCTGAATGAAAAATGTAAATAAATTAGAAATCACAAAAGATGCAAAAAAGACAATAAACAATTCGTTTAAAAAAAACTGTTATTCGATATGTAAACTAAATTAGCCTTAGAGACCACATAAATTAATATATATCATAAATATAAAATCCGATTCACAGTATAACAATTTTAGTGCGCCCATTATCGAATGGAACCGCAAGTTCTACCAAGCTTTACTAAACAGAAGTCTCGCCTAAGAAAGAGTACAAAATGTCATTGGTTAGTTTGAAACAGGCAAAGTATTATGTAGACATCGGATATTTTACGAAACGGTGCACCGTGATAGTGTAAAGTTACCTTTTCCAAAACGAAAATGTTCAATTTAAGAGCGCGTGTAAAAAGAAACCGTTAATGTAAATAGTTCGTTGCTTGCTCATTTTTCAACGTCGCCAATAAACCAAAACTAATGCTATTAATTTAATAAGTAGTATTTTTGTAATTTTGTATCTTTTTGCGTTCCCGGCGAATGGTGTTCATAACCTAATAAAATATAAAAATCTCTTTTCTATAAACTTGTTATATTTACGAAATAAAAAGATATCAATCACGAAGCATTGAATTTTTATTATTTTTCACTGTAATTTAAAGATAACTGCCCCCCAAATTGTCCGCAATCTAACGTTGGGAAATGAGTTCATCATGTTCTGTGGTTAGGTTCAGGCGCATGGGCCAATTTCCTTGGTAGACGCGCTCACGTTACGGAAAAAGCAAAGAAGAAAGTTCTGTGGTGCGAATGGCCATAGTAGTCTTGCCCAACTGTTTGTAAACAGCAAAGGAGAGAGAGAGAGAGAGAGAGAGAGAGTGAGGTTCTGTGGTGGGGATTCTGTGGTGGAGCATTGCACGCGGCGGTTTAACCTCCGTTCGCTCCCGACAGAATCCCTTGTATTCGTCCTCACAAGTTTGATATCGGTTTCCACTGTGTGGACTTAGTGTTTTTAGTGTTCAGTTTGAGCAAATATTGGTTATATGTCTTCTTTGTACGTGTTGGTCCATGACCAAAAGCGAAGATCCTCGACGGAAGTCGGCAATGGGCGAATGATCCTAGCAGTCGAGCCCAACATTTTTTTGTGAAACGCATAATTGAATTGAATTGAATTAGGTTCTGTGGTTTAATCCGTGTAAATTCCCAGTTACGGATTAGGATTTTAAATTTCGCAAAATCACGTCCGCCCGATGGGAATAGACAAGTGTCCGGTAGAAAGAAAGGACAGGTAACAAATGCCAACCTAAGTGCCCGTTCCTCCGAAAAGATTTATTTTTAATTTGGTAACTCTGTTCGTTTGTGACGTGGTTTTCACACAGTAAAATCGTGTCGATAAGCAATAGATGGCAATGGAGGCGAACGCGGCCGACGAATTTACGCCCAGAAATTACCAACTGGAACTGATGGAGATCGCGTTGAAGAAAAACACGATAATTTATTTGCCGACCGGCTCCGGCAAGACGTTTATCGCTGTGCTGGTGCTCAAGCAAATGGGCCACAGCCTCGCCAAGTAGGTACTTTTCGATATTCCCACAAATCCTTAACGGGCAATGTGTCGAAGGTCGTACAGTGAGGGGGGCAAGCTGTCCTTTGTTCTCGTGAATACCGTCACCTTGATCGATCAGCACGCCAAAGTGATCGAGAAAAGGACTTGCTTCAAGGTGGGCCGCTACTCTGGCGAGATGAACCTGGATGGTTGGCCCAAGTCCAAGTGGCTCCAGGAATTCAACAAGCACCAGGTTATCGTTATGACCGTCCAGATACTCGCCAACCTGACTATTTCCGGCTTTATAGGTCAGTGTTAAAGGCTAAGGGTAATTGCTAGTTGATATGTCTTTACAAATGATTTTTAACGAACCGACACCTATAATCATTCCTCCTTCTTTGATAGTAATGGCTCCGATCTAATTATGGCTGCGGTACAACCCTATTCAAGATTACCAGTGATATTGGCTATGCTTTCAATCAGTCATACTATTTTTTTCGGGTTTAATAGAAATGGCAGCAGAAGGGTGTTCCGCAGGGTTCTACCCTCGGACTGAAATCAAAATAGAAAATTTCCAATGGAGACCCCCTATAAAACCCTCATTTTTATTAAAAAAACAAAAAAATAAATTCCATTCATACAAACGTTCAATTTTAATAAAATTAGACCCCTTCAATGGACACATTTTTAATATGTAATTTTATACACCTTTTCATTGATGTGGCCTCCATCAAAAACTTGAAACATGTTTTTTTTCTTATTGAAATTGACTTAGAAAAAATGACATGAAATTTTTAAACCCTATTATTTTCAAAACTTTTGGAGCTATCGAAAAAAAAAAACATAATAAACTATAAAATAAGAAAATTTATAGGGTGTTTCATTGAAAATAAGGAAGTTGATGCCATTTTCGGTGAAAGCAGAAGTGCATTTCAATTGTTTTTTTATGTTAAAAAGGTAAAGATTTTTTAACAGAGTAACATTGTGTCCCAACAAATCTATTCCTGCTAGAGACACCTCTTTCAGGGGCGTACGTATCTATGAGTTCCGAGATACAATCCAGGCTTTACATTTGTTTGCTATAAATTTCTTCTATTTTGCCGGCAATTTCACCAAAAATAAAGTCATGAGACCTTATCTCCTATAATTGATATTATAATATTTTCCAACTGGGAAACAATATAATTTTCATAAAGTTATCACATTTGTTACTAGCGCTAGAGTTGGGTCTCCCAAAAACCAAGACCAGCCAGACCAAAAAAGTAATTTATAGGTCATGTTGACTTAACTGAGTATTGCATCTATCTGAAATATATTTGTTCCGCAAATAAATAAATACTTTTCAATTCCATAAAATCTATCTTCCCGCGAGTGTTCGCATGGAAATAAATATTAAAATAACCTCTTATATGCCTAAAGTATGCAATTGTTAATGTTAAGGAATAGTTTTTAAAATTAAGCAACTTTTCTTAACAACATTTCGCTCAATGGTTTGAAATAAGGCACTTTACCCTAGATTCTGCACGTTCGATTTGTTTTTAAATTTTAATACTGTTCCACCACAATCTGGTCGTCAGTAGCATTAGAACCAGTTTGGTGTAAAAAAAAATATTTATAATTGTTGTTAGATGTGAGTGAGGTCGATAGACAAGATAACGACATTTTCACTAACTTCTCTATGTGGGCGGTATCCTCTTTGACCAGGATAGCCATACCCGCTGATTGACTAGATTCCTCATGGCCTCCAATTATTTCCGTACCTGTTCCACCACAATCCGATCGTCAGCAGTGTCGTGTACAAAAAAATGATATTAATAATTATTTTTAGATTTGAATAAGGTCAATCTGTTGGTGTTTGACGAGTGCCATCGCGGCGTGAACGATCAACCGATGAGACAGCTGTGCAAGCTTTTCGAGCACCTGCACGACAAACCGAGAGTGCTGGGCATGACGGCGACCCTATTGAACGGCAATTGCAAACCGTCCAAGGTGATAGAGAACGTGAGGGCTTTGGAGGTCACCTATCACGGTCAGGTCGCGACCGTCGACGGTCTCGCCAAGGTGGTGGGGTAAGGAGGCGTGGTTGTCACCGCGATTTTGTTTCACCGGGCGTGTTTTGGGCGCAGCTACTCGACCAACCCCACCGAGAACATCCTCGAGGTGTCTCGTCACGTGCCGACCGCCGCCGAAATCAACGTCAAGCATCACTTGAGCTACGTCATCGACGTTATCAGGAGTTTCAAGGTGCCGGTGGCCGTGGTGGAGCCGCCGTCCACCGGATTGATGCCATTGAACAAGAACCGCGGGCTCAAGCAGTTGGAGAACCTGATCCAAGATATTATTCTGCAAATTGACTGGTTGGGGGCGTACGGGGGCTGCGAGGCGCTGCTGGCGCACGCGATACAAGTGGAGAGGATCAGCAAACACTGCGAAGAGATCGAGACCTGTCGGATGCTCAAGTACGTCCAGACGATGCTCAGCTACTGCAGGGAGATATTGCAGCGAGCGATGAGTGGCCACTCGGAGTACGAGAAGATCGTTTTGTTCTCGTCGGACAAGGTGAGGGGGAGGGGCGTTTTTTTTTTTTTTGAAAATTGGAAAAAAATTAATGGAAATTTTAAAATGTCTTACGTGCTTATTTTATTTGAAATAAGAAAAATATTGATGTAGAACAGAGAATATTTATCCAAAAAAAAAAAATAACGATTA
This sequence comes from Cylas formicarius, assembly GCF_029955315.1. Taxonomy (NCBI): domain Eukaryota; kingdom Metazoa; phylum Arthropoda; class Insecta; order Coleoptera; family Brentidae; genus Cylas; species Cylas formicarius. The sequence goes on along the minus strand of NW_026844334.1, from coordinate 149,347 downwards.
TTTTTTACAGCTGAAATGCAAAATTTTAAATGGGAATGTTGTATTTAAATTTCAAAATACTCGAAATTTCGATTTAAAACCAATATATTTCCAAGTCGCATTGACACCTATTTTATTTGACTCCACTTTTTTTCCATATCGTAATATATAAGTATACATGCTTTTATAGTTCAAAAACTTTTCAGAAATTATTACTTGTTTTTAGAAAGTCTGTTGTTTTAAAGACATTTTGAGTTTCTCAATCAGAAATTTGGCCTTTTGTAAGAAATTGTGACTTGTTTTTCGGAAAATTTGGCTGTTCCTTAGAAATGCTGACGTGCTTCTCAGAAATTCTGACTTGTTTTACAGACATTTTGATTTTCTCAAAAATTCTGACTTGTTTTACAGACATTCCGAATTTTTTCTTAGAAATTCTGACTTATGTAAAACATCGTGACTTGAAAAAGATTTTCTACGAAATATTGATATATCTTTACATTATATTCTTACTTGATTCATTTTGAAATAATTTAAAAGTTGAAAATTAACCAAAACTAACTTCCTTCTCAAAAATTCTGACTTATGTAATAAATTGCGACTTGTTTTCAAAATTTCTTACTTCTTTTTCAGAAATTCCTTTGATGACTTTTTCTTCTCAATATACTGGTTATGTTGTTTTTCCGAAATTTTAATTTGCTTCTTAGAAATTCCGATTTATGTCAGATATTCTGACTTATTTCTCAGAAATTCTTACATTTTCTTCGAAACTTTTTACATATTTTTCAGAAATGTTGAGTTATTTTTTAGAAATTGTGGCTTGTTACTTAGAAATCTCGACTTGCGTCTCAGAAATGTTGGCTTCTTTTGCAGACATCTTGATGCTCTCAAAAATTCTGACTTATGTAAGGTATTGTGACTTGTTTTCCAGAAATTCTAATTTACGTGGGAAATGTATTTCGTTGTTTGTCGCTCGTTTTAATTTAATGTTATCGAGGCGAACGTTTCTCGTAAAACGCAGATGAGAAAATTGATCGGCCTCTTCGAGCATTACCCGAAAACGTCGCAGGACCTGAGCGCGCTCATATTCACCAAACGTCGCTTCACGGCGAAGGTGATCTACTACGTTTTGAACAGCCTGAGCAAGGCTTCGCCCGACCTCGCCTACATCAAGGCGAATTTCCTCGTCGGGAACAACTCGAACCCTTATTCGAACACGAGGGAGGGGATGTACCTTTCGAAAAGGGGCCGCGAGATCCTGCAACAGTTCGACAACAATGACCTGAACGTGTTGGTCGCATCGAACGTACTGGAGGAGGGCGTGGACATCGGGACGTGCTCGTTGGTGGTCAAATTCGAAATGCCCGAGGAGTATCGCTCTTACATCCAGTCGAAAGGACGTGCCAGGAACAAATCCAGCAGGTACGTGATGCTGGTCGACGCGGACGCGATGGACAAGTTCATGGCACGGTACCGGGAGTACCAACAGATCGAGGGCATCCTCAACGACCTCCTTATCGGTGAGAACCTGAATCGCAGCGAGCCTTCGGACGCCGACCTCAGCGACCTCTACCAGGAGGACTGTCTGCGTCCGTACTTCGTCGACTCGAGTCCGAATTCCGCGCGGGTCACGTCTACCTCCGCCATATCGTTGCTGGCCACGTACTGTCAGAGTCTGCCGTCCGACAAGTACACCGACCACGCCCCCGAGCTGTTTTACCAAAAGAAACTGAACGGAGACGGCAGGCAGTTGTGCAGCGTCGTCATCCGGATGCCCATCATTTGCCCCATCGACGTGGTCACCGTGAGTATGGGGGGAGGGTGTTGGGCAGGTCGATAATCGTTTAGTTTTTCTCGGGAAAGGTCTTTTTCTTGTGGAGAAAGAAAGAAAATATATTTCTTTCGGTATATATGGAGAACTGGAAGCTTTGAAATCGAAAAAAAAAACTCTTTTTCGGCAAATTCTTGATCGATATCGACATTTACTATCTTAAATTAACACTAAGAGTCGAATATGAAGGACAACGACTTAGATGGTCATATAATTTTTTTGGCATATATATATATATATATATATATATATATATATATATATATATATATATATATATATATATATATATATATATATATATATATATATATATATATATATATATATATATATATATATATATATATATATATATATATATATATATATATATATATACATATATATATAGAAATTAAAAAAAAAACTCTTTTTCACTACATTCTTTGTCGATATCGACATTTACCATTGCGGCATTGTTTTGTTGGAATAAAAGTTACATTTAAGGAGTCGAGTATCAAGAAAATTACTTTGAAGGTTATGTAATATTTTTAATTTTCCGATGAATACAGAATACTGGCACCAAAATGCGAAACTCAAAAATTTTTGATTTTTTTTGAGAAATAAGTCAGAATTTCTGAGAAGTAAATAAGAACTTCTAAGGAAGTCAGAATATCTAATTCAATTCAGAATTTCTGATAAAAAAGGATTAAGAGCAATTAATCAATCAAGTCTTCTTCCGTAATTTTAAAAAAATCGGGCTTATTTTTTAGAAATTGTGACTAACTTAAGTTGGGTATTTTGACTGATATCTTCGAACTTCTTTTTCATAAATTCTTAGTCTTACTTATTTCTCAGAAATTGTGACTTATTTTTCAGGAATTATAACTTTTTTTCAGAAATTATCACTTGCGTCAAATATTCTTATTGCTCAGAAATTTTTACATTCTTTTTACAAATTGCGGCTTAGAAATTCTGACATATTCGTCAAAAATTTGGCTATACTTTATTTTTCTTGGTCTTTTAACTTTTTCTTGCCTTACTATAAAAAAAGAACAAAATACACATACCATAGTATAAAATAGCAATAAACAGCTATGTTAAATTAATAGATAGAAATTTTAATTATATTTCATGTTTCTTAAATACTTTTCCGAAATGTGAAGCATCCTGTCCTTTCCCCGTTCTTGCAAAAGTATTTTTCAAAATTGTTTTGTTTCTATCTGTGTTTTTGATATCAATCTAATTTTAATTTAAAATTGTATTTTATAACTTCTTAGAAACGGGCGTGTTTTGTGGATGGTTTTGCCATGGATCTGATGCGGTAACAAAATAATTGCTCTTTCTTGTTTATGAGAAAAGTAGTAGCACGGATGTGGTATAATAAGGCTGTCCAATAAAATTTGTGTCATTTTGAGGTTATGTCATTTTTTCAAGTTCTTTAAGAGAAATCGAAATCTTTGACTGGTCAAATCGAATATCATATTTTTTTTAATATAGTTACTAGAATAGAAAGAAAAAAATCAATTTTTAATTCGATAGGAATTTTAATCTTTGCTTCCTTAGTGTCTCTTCAATTCGGTCCACCTTTGAGTATAACCTCAAAACGCTTTATTTGACAGTCTAAACTCACCGCTCCCTCGACCTTGTCCGGATTCACTTTTTGGACAAAAAAACACCAAATTTCAACCCTTGAGTTCTAAAATTAATCGGTAAGATAACATTCAGGAAGGTTTTGGTGAATGTGCTGTGCGCAATAATAGTTCCTTTATGAAATTGTCTTAAAGTACTGGTGTCGTGCAGGGCCCCTTCATGCCCGGACTAAAGCTGGCGAAGCGCGCCGCCGCATTGAAGACGTGCGAGATGCTTCACAAGTGCGGCGAGTTGGACGATTCGCTGGCGCCGCGCAAGAGGCGCGTGCCCGAAGAGGACGTCGGGTTCCTTTTCGCGCATTATCCCGCCGTCAAAGAGCCCGACGCTGGCACCAACAAACGGAAACGCCTTCACAGGCACGTGGTGAGTATTAGACTGTTTAGGGATCGACCGTGAATTAACAATTAAGGACATTAACGATTCTAATTTAAACAAACATGGATTAGCGAATATGATAAATTCTCAATTAATAAATAACAACAAACACCAAGAAATTTCTCAAATGTCACTAGTAATATCTATCAAAAACAAAGCTTCTGGAAATAACATCATATGTGCACGTCATAGCTATCGATCTCCCAGAATATATTTCAAAAAGTAACAATTTTCTTAAACCCGTACTTTTCCAATGTATCAAACACTCAATAATTCAATCAATCAATTACTAACTCCACACTATTGAGTGACAAGTATTTATTAACAATTATGAATCCACAACCGCCGAAATTAAATTCTTTGGTTAAATTGCATAAACAAGATATGCCCATTAGACTAGTCGTGTCTTATGTAACGGCTCCAGCAGTTAAACTCTCAAAAAAATTAGTAAATATCTTTAAAGTTCCACACAGATTTGAAACCAAAATTTGTAATAACAAATTATTTTCAATTAATCAACAAAATTAAAGATATCAAACTTCCCTTCTAATGCAGCACTATTGTCTTTTGATGTACAAAACTTATTTCCGAGTATGAATGTGATAGATTTAGTAGATTTCACTATCACTATCGAGATTGAACAGGATAACTCTATTAATTTTTTAGACTTAACTATTACGAAAACGCAAAACAAATTAGATTTTTCTATTTACCATAAACCTTCACACAGGGATAGTCATACGTAACAGCTCAAATCACCCTTATACACGCAAAATGGCTGCCTTTCACATTTTATACACAGGCCTCTTAATACGCCACTCTCAACAGAAAATTACAACAAAGAACTTAATATCATTAAACTAATTGCACTGAACAACGGCTACAATCCGTCCATTATCGATAAAATTATAAATAAAAAATTAATCCAGACAACAGTAAACTCTATTTATCCGAAACCTGATACAGAACACGAACAGTTTAAAACAATTACATGAATAGGAGAACCCAGTGAAAAAGTTTCAAAACATTTGTCAAATTGTGGTTTAAAAATAGATTTCATAACTAAGAAAATTTTTAAAAAATAAAAAAATCTCAAAAATTAGGTGTCAACGGGTTGAAATGCGGATCATGTCCTAAAATTTATATTAGACAAAACACAGAAAAACACATTTTTGACGATAATTTTGATATTTTACCTACAGGCACAAAAAGTAGAAAATTAAATTTATTGGAAGCCACGGAGATTAACAAAATGAGACATTCAAATGTAATACTTAACGATCAGTTAGATTTAAATACCTCTCCAACATTAATTAAGGTTTTATTGGCATTTTTTGGTATATGTAGTAGCAGGTAGTTTGTAAATATTACATTTGACAAAGATACGGTGTTCTCGAAACATTTTTTGTTAAATGGATTTTCATCAAGTGAAAGCCGCCTCAGTTCGACTTTTCCTACCCTACAAATCTCGATATCGGTCGATACCGATCGATACGGCGTCGAAAAACGACGTATTTTAAATTTTCTCTGTTCCCCCGTGTATGTTCTCTGTTACGGAATCTTTTAAAGTTCTTGTGATACACAGTTGTTGCTTCGGATCTCTCTGATTCTCGCAAAAGTATTTTTTTCACATTTTTCTGATATTGACTGAGTACCGCTATAACTAACCGAAACACATTTTTTTACTTATTTTTAATAATGCCTCTATAGAATTGTCGTTTAAAGTAGTAAATCAGACCGGGCTTCGGTATCGGTCGACAGTACGCCGTCGACGTCGATACAGATCGATTCGGCGTCGAAAAACGACGTATTTTATTTTTTGTCTGTTCTCAGTTCCCCCGTTTCTGTTCTCTGTAACGGACATGTGGGAAGTTTTTGAGGGCAAATATAGGTCTTACGGAGCAAAAAACCATTAACATGACCAAACATACAGAAATACAGTTTTCCCATTTTAAACCTTCCACGCGATCTCAACTTGGGAAGAGAACAAAACAGCAACTTCTCTTCAAAATTATCTGCACCTTTGTAGCGAACATATACCATTAGCTGTGAATGTGAATGTTTAGCATGTTTTAATGCGAAAATAACCTGTTCCTTTACATTTTCTGCGAACAATGAAATTCGTTTTTCCTTTAACCAAATCTTCGCTGATCAAATTGCTATTCAATCTTTGTCTTTTAACAGATATTTCTAAATTTTTCAGATTGCTAAGAACGTTGATTATTTATCATTTTCTGTCTTTTCTGCAGTTGCTGAACTGGTTGCATCACTAACTTTAAACGTGTAGGTCTTGGTACCAGATAATGTTTGTAAACAAAAAAAAAATGTGTGGCAGTTTCGATGAAAACAACTTAATTTCCACCCCAAATTTCGGCAAAGTCCCCCACGTTTACAGATCCCCCCGTGCGTCACGGGGGCGTTGCCCCTCGCCGACCGGGTTTACCTCCACATCATCGAGCTGAGGCCGATGTTCGCGCGGAGCGAGAACGTTAATACGGCCGCCATATTCGACATGTACGACTCGGACCTCTGCTACGGCGTCATCACGCCGAAACCGGCGCCCACCGTATGCGATTTCCCAGTGTACGTGTCGCAAGGCACGTTGTCCGTCTCTTTGCGGGTCAACGCGTCATGTGTCCGTCTCGACGCCGGCGACATCGATGACGTCAAGGCGTTTAACGTCCTCGTCTACGCCGACATGCTGCGTTGCCTGAAAGAGTTCCTCGTGGTCGACAATTCCGACGGCGGAGAGTCCATGTGGATCGTGCCCGTCGACAGGAAGCGAGGCGCAGTCGACTTCGGCGTCCTCAAACGCTACAAGAAGATCGAAGAAGTCGCCGAGCCGAGCCACGAGGAAAAGTCGAACCTGGAGGTCGACCTCGACGGGTACCTGAGGAAGATCGTCGCACCTTGGTACAGAGACACCGGGGTACGTCGTTCAAATTTTTAACCAAAATCATAAAAACCATAATATGTATATAAGCAACCGACGCGTTAGAAAATTATTTTTTGTCCGTTCTCTGTTCTCCCGCTTCAGTTCTCCGTAACCAAGTTTTTCGAACGGCCGCAGCTACAGGCTTCAAATTTTCCTCGCTGCGCAACATATCGAGCCGTCGCCTCCCATTTTCTCCTTAATATTTTGCAAAATTTCTGGATTCCTCCTGTGTCGGTTTTTGTTGAGTCGAACTTGTTACTTCGTTTCATCGATTTTTCGAAAGTATACGCGCTTGGCAACGAAACCTATATCTTCTGCAACGGAGCGTCGTACAGCTTCGAAAAATAAACGTTTTAATTTTTTCTCTGTTCTCCGATCTCCGTTGTCTGTTCTCTGTAGAAGCTCCATAAAAACGCGAATAACTTCCGAACGGTTCGAGCGAGGGAGCTGAAATTTTGCTCTTTTTAAACTGACCACGAGACACATAAGTACATAGGAAATGGCCGCGATTGGAAATTGACATCTGCCTTTTTTTGCGATTTTTGTACATCGATATGAAACTCGACAAGTGAATTGGCACAAATATAGAGTTTAGTCTCCTAACGGAAACTATTGAAATTGGGAGTCCTGGGGGTTCGGAAAGTATTTTTAAATATTTAAAAAACGCGTTTGTAGGGTGTCGAGAAAAAAAACGGTATACTCGATCGAAAAAATTCTTGAACCAGAAGACGCGCGAGATCGTAGACAAAATCTTTTATTCTTGTTGATTTTTTAAAAATGTTCAGGGTGCGCCGGCAAATTTCAAAAAACTGAAAATTGGGTTCCCCTTATAAGGATAATTGACCATAACTAGAAGGCTGTGTTTTAGTTGGTTATTTTCTTTCACGCGACCATATAGTCCGTATGGACTGCTAAAACTTTTGTATTTTAGGTTTTCACATATTGTACAGGGTGTTCGGGATATTCTGTACCATATTCAAAAATGCAATATATGTCTCAAATTTGCAACTATCGACTTCAAATTTAGCAGAGAAGTGAAAGTCCACACCCACATTTAAACCGTAGAAAGCAATCAATACCTGCCAAGTAATTTTTTTTAGTTTTTGAGTTTTTTTTTTTTTTTTGAAAAAACTAAATTTCTGGAAAACTATTAACCTGATCAGCAAAATTATTTTACCAGGAGACGCGGAAGGTTCGGATACTATAACTTCTATTTCAAGCATTTTTTCGATTATGTACAGGGGTTTTCAATTATAGACAAAAATCTAAAAGACCCCGAAAATTGTTCCTTTCCAGAGTAAATTATTAGCCCGTAAACCAAAATTCGTAAAAAAATATTTTTAAACGGTATTGTACAATGCATCAAGAGCTACAATTTTTGTATCTACGGTTTGAAAATCACCGTTTCACGCCCTGACGCGATTACGTCATTTACTATTACGACGTACTGGATGGTTTCAGAAGACAAGTATTTTTTTCCTCTGTTTCGAACATTGTTTGGATTATATACAGGGCGAAAAATCTAGAGTATCCGTTAAACCGTTAAAAATGTAATAATTTTATTTGAACGGTGTCGTAAACCGTGTCGAGAGAGAATTTCAAGTTTCATGTATCATACAGATTTATATAGATTCTCGGATTTTTCGTTGGTAGAAGAATTGATTACGTGCAAGAATTTTAATTTTATCGAATAAAATTTTATGTCCGGTTTCGTGAATGTGTTGGGCATCTGCAGATAAGTTTATTTGTCTTAAGTCTGAAGGTTCTTTCATGTTTTTTGAGCTTAGTTGATATTTTTCGTTCGCTCTCTCTCTCTCTCTAATGTATTTTTTTGTCACATATGCATGGAGTGCATCTCAAATGAAATTTTGTCTTTGACGGATCGAAGATGTTGAGAGATTGTGATCAGTGATCTTTGGAAGTGACAAGTCCGGGCTCATTGCTATTGGAAGGTTGTGGTGAGGTGTATTTTGTAATGGAACGCTTAATGTCTCTAATGTGGAAATTATTAGAAAGAAGAGCGGCGGTAAGGTGTTTTATTTCTTTGTTCAGTGAGTCGGGTTGAGATTTTGCGGATCTGTGGTGATGATGGTGATGTGACAATGCATTAAGGTATCGGTCTGTGTGCGTAGGTTTTCTGTAAACAATGTTAGGTCTGATTTTTTATTGATAAGAATATCTTATCTAAAAATGGGAAGTTCTATCAGTTTGTAATTCAGTGATAAAACGAATGTCAGGGTCAGGGTGTAAGTCTTACTCTGCTAACCCTTCTTCAAATTTTACATTTGATAATAGCGACTGTGCGAGTGTCCTTGCTCTATCACTTAGAGTTCTATTGAATACGTGCCTTAAACCTTGCACTGTGTCTGATATCTGGAAGTTATGACAATTTATTGTCATAACTTCCATGATAGATAACTTTTATGATAGGGCGGTCTACCATTACTAATCTGGCAAATATCCCCCAAGTTATAGCTGAAAATCTAGACTTGCGATCTCAAACCGACGTTGTCTATACCGATTTTTCGAAGGCGTTTGACAGACTTGATCGTGGGATACTTATTTCTAAGTTTAATTGATTTGTTATATTTGATGGACTCAAGTCTGTAGGATATGTCGCAACATCCGGTGTTCCTCAAGGCAACAATTTAGGCCCCCTTCTATTTAATATTTTTATTAATGACATTGTCGAAAGTGTTGATGTTAAAGTTGTTCTGCAAAATTGATACCATTCAAGACTGCCTGAATTTAAAACGTATTGAAAACTGGTGTGACCATAATAACTTGTTAAATCCCTTCAAATGTAATGTCATGACGTATTCATTTAAAAGTAATATTATCAGATATGATTACCAAATGAATGACATCGTAGTTCAGCGTCCAGCCAATTTTGTTGATCTAAGTGTCATTTTTGACCCTAAACTTTCTTTCATTCCACATATGGACGCCGATGTGTCTGCCGCGAATAAAATGTACGGGTTTATAGCTCGGAACTCTCGAGACTTAACAGATTTAGAAACTTTATTAACTCTGTACTACGCATTTGTCAGATTTAAATTAGAATACGGCGATATTATATGCAAAAAACAATTCTTGAAACTCCGAATAAGTATCCACCAATTGATATAAGTAATACTTCGCTTCGTAATAGGCATAACGTTCTGGCCGCCATTGTCACTCGGCGGTATTCCTGCAGAAAATTATTCATAATCAGGTTGTCGATCCGGGTCTCTTATCAAAATTGAACTTTGGTGTTTGCCGGGTTACCTGCAGAGTAGATCAACCCTTTTACCTTTCTACGCCGCGTACGAATATTTTAAAATTTTCTCCTTTCCAAAGAATGTGCGACCTGTGCAACTCGGCAAGTTTCCAGCTTGATAAAACATGTTTTTTAAGGAATGGCATATAATTCTATTTTTGTTTTATTTTACTTTGTATTAGCATTTTAGTAGTTGCATAAAGGGGATTCAGGCGAACATAACCTGAAAACACAATCGCCCCCCGCGGGGGCCATGATCCTTCTAGGGGGTGCTCCGCCCCTGTGTTTTTGCAGTTTTTTTTAATTTGTTCTGTTCTGTAGTTGGGTTTACCCTGTTGATCGATGTATCTAAATAAATAAATAAATAATCGCGTCTCAACGAATGAAATAAATTGATCGGCAAATTCGGAAACGTGGATTTAAACGGGTCTTGATGTGCGATCTCTATCTCTCTCTCTCGTAACCGATGGAAGTCAAAAATCGCAATCGTAATTACTAACGTAACCACAAAGAACAGTACCGGCAAGATTAAGACGACACTCGTCCGCTGCTGCTCGTGACCGTTTTTCACGCCCTTTTGCCTTAGTTCTACCTCGTGACTGAGGTGACCTTCGGGAAAACAGCCTGGAGCGAGTTCCCGAACGAATCGTTCGCGACGTACGAGGACTACTTCAGGGAAAAGCACAACCTGCAGCTGGCCAAGCCCGAGCTGCCTCTCCTCTACGTCAAGGCGTTGTCGCAGCGTCGCAACTGTTACAAGCCACGCGGCGACTCGAAAAAGGGGCGGGACGACAAGTTCGACGAGCTCGAGATCCACCTGGTGCCCGAGCTCGTCGTCAGGCAGGACTTTCCGGCGCCGCTCTGGCTCCAGGCCGCGTTGCTGCCGACCGTCCTCTCGCGGTTGTCCTTCCTGTTCCGTCTGGAGCTATTGAGGTCGACGATCGCGAGGGAGGCGGGGCTCGGGCGGGACGTCGTCTTCGTCAAGACGCCGCTCGAACTCGACCGCCATCTGCTGAATTACGAGCCGCGCGTCGCAGGAACGAAGGAAACGACGGCGAGGGCGTCGTCCGTAAATGGGTTCGAGGTGACCCAATTGCCCGCCCTCAACGTTCACAAGGACTACGCGCACCGGGTGCTCGAACGCGACTACCCGTGGAAGGACATCGAGGAGCCGAAGGACGTGGAGCGCGACATCGACGATGTCACCGTCATGGACGTCGAGTACTACGAAAAGTTCATCGGGACGACGCTCCGCGAGGGCGACGTCCACTTGAAAAACGATAGGGCGGCGAAGGGCGGCAACCGTCTCGCCCTCACCTACCACAAGGACTACGCGTTCCGGCCGATCGGGCTGCTGGAACGCGAAGCCGTCGCCGAAGGGCCCGAGCTGGCCGTCATCTACAAGGCGGCCACGACCGCGAAAGCGAACGACGTCGTCAACATGGAGCGGCTCGAGACGCTCGGCGACTCGTTCCTGAAGATGTTCGCGACGGTGGGTGGGTGACGGCGCACCGGGACCTGGTGCCCCGAAGTTTTCTTTTGTTTTATTATTTTTTTTTTTTTGAAAATACTACCATCTCATGGATTCGTTAGATTGACGAAATTTCCGTATGCGATCAAAATAGTTACGACGACGATACACTTGGACCCGGTACTCTGACGTCAGAATAAGAAATTTGCGTAATATTGTTCGAATTCCAAGTTTTTCAGTTTTTTTTTTGTCGAAAATACTTCTTCCATCTTATGGATTTCTCTAGATTCTAGGAAAATGTGTGAAGAACTATTTTTGACGAAGTTTTTGTCTGTGATGTAAATAGTTATGACGAGGGTGCACTTGAAACTGGTGCTCGCATTCGATGAATAATTCAAGTTTTTCAGCCTGCGACGGCTAGATTCTAGGAAAAAGTGGACAAGCCTCTTTTTGACGAAATTTCTGTCTGTGATGAAAATAGTTTCGACGACGATGCACTTGGACCCGGTGCTCTGACGTCAAGTGATAAATTTGCGCACTGTTGGACGCAAAAAGATAAAAGTGGCAAAAAACATTTTTCACAAAATTTCTATTTGCATTCGATGAAAAATATAAAGTTTTCCGCGTTTTTCCCCCTGCTACAAACTACCGCACGCACCACTGTTTATAAATATTCCGGATTCCTCGAAATGATCGTATCGCTTACGCGTGATGGTGATATCGGGGCGGTTCCGTTTCGCAGATCTACATCTACCTGAGATTCTCGTCGTACAACGAGGGCCTGTCGACGACCCTAAAGGGTCGTCTGATCAGCAACAAGAACCTGTACTACTTGGGAAAGCTGAAACACATCGCCGCCACCTTGAAAAACGCCGATCTTCAGCTTTCGAATTGGCTGCCGCCCGGTTTCAAGATCCCCGAATTGGTGACGAGTCGGATTGGGAACGGGGAAGCGGCGCTCGCCTCCCTCTACCACGTCTGGATCCCCGTGGACGAGCAGACGTCGGGGACGCTCTCCGCCGAGACGGTCGCCGCCATCATCGAAGACCGCACCGAACCCGACCCCAGCGAGGACGGGCTTATCAACGAGATAGCGCCATTCTTCAGGTTGAACCACTTAAGTCAGAATTTTTGAGGAATAAATCAGAATTTTTAAAGAACAAGTCAGAATTTCAGAAAAACTAGTTGGAATTTCTTTCATAAGTCAGAATTTCTGAGAAACAAATCGGAATTTTTGATGAACAAGTCAGAATTTCATACAACTAGTTGGAATTTCGGTCATAAGTCAAAATTTCTAAGAAAGAAGTTAGCAGTTCTAAGAGTCAGAATTTTTGAGTAGAGTCAGAGTTTCGGAAAAACTAGTGGTGATAAGTCAGAATTTCTGAGAAACAAGTCGACATTTTTGAGTAACAAGTCAGAATTTTAGAAAAACGAGTTGGGATTTCCGTCAAACGTCAGAATTCCTGGGAAAGAATTGAGAATTTCTAAGAAACAAGTCGGAATTTTTAAGGAAAAAATTTTTGAGGAATTTCTATCGTTTTGCTTGAAAGTGCTGGACAATGATTCAAGAAATTGTCGAACTTGCATTTCTGAAAAAGAAATCAAAATTTTTCCAACTAACCATTTCTGAGAAACATATTCATAATATTTGATAAACAAAAAATAAGTCAGAATTTCTGAGAAATAAGTCAAAATTATTGATATAAATCAAAATTGCTGACATTAGCATGTCGTAAGGAACATTGCAAATCGAAACATCAGATATACACAGTTTTTATAAGATGATAATTAAAATTGTAAGTTTTTGTTTTATTTTTTTGACATGACAATTGCGAAATTTAGAAAAACAAGTCAAAATTTATGAAAAAAAAGGACAGATAAACAAGTAAGAGTTTCGGGAAAAAAAAGTAAAAGTTTCTGAGAAATAAGTCAAGTCAGAAGTTTCTGACATCAGAATTTTTAAGAAACAAACTCAGAATTTCCGAAAAATAAGTGAAATTTCCTAAGAGTAACCTTTTTTTAACAACAATTCGGAATTTCCGAGAAACAAGTAAAAAAAAAATAAAATGACGGAATTTTGTAATTTAGGTCAGACGTTCTCAGGAACAAAGTCAAAATTTCAGAAAATGTAAGAATTTCTGAGAAAAATCAGTAAAAATTTCTGAAGAATAAGTCAAAATTTGCTGTCTTAAGTCTTAATTTCTGGGAATCAAGTCAAAATTTCTAAGAAACAAGTCAGAATTTTATTTTAAGTCAAAATTTCCGAGAAATAAGTTATAATTTTGTCTTAAGTCTGAATTTCTGGAAATCAAGTTAAAATTTCTGAAAAATAAAATCAGAATTTCGGAGAAATATGTCAGATATTTATTTTAAGTCGAAATTTGTGAAAAATTAGCGAATATTTTTGAGATCGCGCCCTTCTCCAGGTCGAACCACGTCGGCGACAAGCAGGTGGCCGATTGCGTGGAGGCCCTCCTCGGCGCCTATTTCGAGTGTTGCGGCATCGCGGGGGGCCTCAAATTCCTCGAGTGGGTGGGCGTGGTGCCGCCGTCGGAACGTCTAGCCGACCTCCTCGACGCCGAGCCCGCAGACCCGATCTTAAGGCCGGAAAAGACGACGGTCGCGGAAGTGGTGCGTCACGTGCCGTTGTGCGCGGAAATCGAGGCGACGCTCGGGTACCGTTTCCGGAACCGCGGGTACCTGCTGCAAGCGCTGACGCACGCCTCGTATTCGACCAATCGGATCACGCAGTCGTACGAGAAGCTCGAGTTCGTCGGCGACGCGGTGCTCGACTTTTTGATCACGTGTCACATCTACGAATCGTGCGGAAACTTGTCGCCCGGGGAATTGACCGATTTGAGATCCGCCCTGGTCAACAACAACACGTTCGCCACCCTGACGGTCAAGTATAACCTGCACAAGCATCTGCTGCTGACCAGCAGCAAGCTGCAGGGGTTGGTGGACACGTTCGCCGGCTACGTGGAGGCGAAGGGCTTCGAGGTCGACGACGAGGTGCTCTCGTGGCTGACGGAGGGCGTCGACGACGACGACCGCCTCAACATCGCCGAGTACATCGACGTGCCCAAAGTACGAACCGGTTGGAAAGTATTCACCGAGATTACCAGTTACCGATATGTTATTTATCTAATTTTGATTATCAAGAGAAACATTAAAAAAAAAAAAAGAAAAAGCCGGAAAGACAGCAAAAATAAAATGTAGGTTTTAATAGGCTGAGAAACGAGTCGGATTTCTGAAAAGTAAGTCAGAATTTCGGAAAAACAAGTCGTAATTTCTGAGAAATGAGTTAATTTAAAAAAAAAATCAGAATGAGAAACAAGTCAAATTGTCTGAAAAACTGAGTCAAAATTTTAGAAAGATAAGTCAACATTTCTCAAAAACAAGTCGAAATTTCCGACAACCGAGTCAGAATTTCTTAAAATTAATTTGAATAAAAAAAACAAATGAAAATTTCTGAAAAAAAATCAAATTGTCTGAGTCAAAATAGGACAAATTTTCTGCAAAACAAGTCGAAATTTCCGAGAACCAAATCAGAATTTCTTTCAAACAAGTAGTAAATTCTGAGAAATAAGTTGGTTAAAAAAAAAGAACCAGAATTTCTGAGAAACAAGTCAAATTGCCCGAAACACTGAGTCAAAATTTTGGAAAAATAAGTACAAATTTTTGAAAAATAAGTCGAAATGTCCGAGGAACGAGTCGGAATTTTTTGAAACAATCGAAATTTCTGAGAAACAAGTCAGAATTTCTGAAAAATAAGTCGAAATTTCTGAGAAATAAATTAAATAAAAACAAGTCAAGAAATAAAAATTTAAAATTTAAAGTTCTAGTAATTTTCTTCTGTAGGTCATTATTTTTTTTTTATATTGTGTAATTTGTAGACTCTGAGCGGTATGTATTTATTCATTTATTTTATTATTTTCTATATTTATTTATCCACTTATTCTCTCTGGCTACCTGGTTCATCACGAGCTACTATTTTATCTTAAAAAAGCTATCTACAGTTCGTTATACACAATTTTAAAAAGTTTTTTTTTTTAATTTAAATATTTAATACCCAGGGACCTAAGTTTATGTATTTTTTTTTCCATATATATATATATATATATATATATATATATATATATATATATATATATATATATATATATATATATATATATATATATATATATATATATATATATATATATATATATATCAATTTTAATGGTAACTATCAAAAAATCTTTGAAAAGTCGCCGGCAGAAGCATTAAAGTTCTAATCATTTCCTTGTACAGGTCATCAATTTTTGTTTTATTTTATTTATTATTATTATAATTTATAGGTACTGGGCGATTTATTTGAATCGGTGGCGGGAGCGATATATCTGGACAGCGGAAAGGACCTGAGGCAGGTGTGGTCCGTGTTCCATCGACTGATGTGGAAAGAACTTGAAGCGTTTAGCGCGAACGTCCCGAAAAATCTGGTCCGCCGTCTGTACGAGTGGGCCCCGAATCCGCACCCCATTTTCGGGTATTTGTCTGGGCACACCACCGGGGGCGACGAGAACGTCTTTCTTTTTTTCTTTCAGCAAGCCCGTGGACGTGCAGAAAGGCAAGGTGATGGTGCCACTAGAGTTTATGACGAACGGGCACATGCAAAGGGTCCATGGGTTCGGATCAAACAAGGCCCTCGCGAAGAAGGCGGCCGCCAAGCTAGCCCTGCGTTTCCTCAGCTGAACGACGCCAGTTTTACATTACAAATGTTTGTTAAGTTTTTTTATATATTTGATATAATAAAGTTTCAACTATTGTTTTTTTTTTTTTTTGATGAAGAACTCTTTATAAACGCTAAACTTTTATTTACACCTAAAAAAGAGCTTGGAATTCCACCGAACTATGAGCCCTTTCGACCTCTGAACCGCGTTCTAGCATCAAGCTACGAGTAAGGTAACTTAGTGACATTTCCGTTACTGTACAATCGACAACTTACTATGGATCGTTTGCACTCGAAGAAGGAAAAACGCAGTTGTTTGCATTGGTCGGGTATCGAGTCGTCCTTCAGACAGTCCCTCGGGGTCTTCCTATGCTGGAATTTGAGTATTACACGACGATGCGCTCGAATCCACCCGACTCACTTTTTTGCAGCAGTCGCTTTCAATCAGGCACATCTTGAGGTCGGCTCGGAGCACAGCGCATGGCCTCTTGTCCGCCAATTTCTCGCCTTCTTCCAAATATTGCATGTCTTCAAATCCAAACGTAAACACTTTCGAGAAACGTTCCTAAAAGGGCACTACGTCAAGTCTTGGATACTTAACGCAGCGTCGGATATTATTTCCTTAGACCCTAAACAACTTAATGGAAGTAATATTATCTAATGTTACAGCGAAATAAATTTCCTAACTAAAGCGATTCTTCTTATTTTCAAAGCAATTCGCAAGGATCATTAGCCCGTCTCGAACGCACGTCGACCAGCTTTGAATTGACAGATGGTCCAATGTTCCATAACGCCCGAGGCAGACACGATGCAATTGGTACATGATTTTTTGCACGCAATTTTAATACAATAAACGATAATAAAGATTTCTAAGCAGCATTGCTAATAAGAACTTGCATTGCTATGGCTAAAATGAAAAACGCTCGAATTAGGATACTGTCGTGAGCATTGCACATGGCGGTTTAACCTCCGTGCGCTCCCGACAGAATCCCTTGTAATCGTCCCCCAAAACCTTGCAATCCGCTTCTACAGTATAGATTTAATATTCTTAGTGTTTACTGTATGTTTTAAAGTGTCTAATCGTTGTCGGCCCCGCTGTTGTTGGCAGTTCACGTATTTTGATGGTTAATCCGCGGGTAAGCGGGGGATGCCGTTATTTGTTATCGATCAAAGTTTTTTGAATAACGTTTATAATTGTTGTTTTCGTTCCTCTCGAATGGCGATGGATCCGTCCAGTCCCTTTTAATTTAGTCTCCGTCCAGAGTTATAAAGAAAGTGTGGAACTATTATTGTAAGTCGCCGAGTGATCCCAGTAATCTAAGGCAATAGAAGTAAGAGAGGGAGACGCTCGAATTTGACAGTTTATCTGTGCTTGTGTGTTGTTTGTTTGTTGAATATTTTACAAAATTTTACAAGATGACCGCGACGGATGAAAGGGCGGTTTTCGCGAAACTCGAGGCGGTTAAAGAAATCAGGTAATTTTCCTTTCATTGAAAAATAACCGATTTTTTTACGCGACGTTTCAGGGCGAAAACGATACAGTTGGAGAAACTGAAAGCGCGGCTGATCTGCGAGGTGGAGTCTCAGGATCAGGAGGAAAAATCGCTGTCTGAGTACAAGCAGGAGATGGACTTGCTCTTGCAGGAGAAGATGTCGCACGTCGAGGAGCTCAGGCAGATTCACGCCGACATCAATTCAGTATAATCATTGTCCCAATGTAAGTTCCATTGTTATGGATGATGTTTTAGATGGAAACCGTCATAAAACAAGCGGAGGAGAGCAGGTCGAGGTCGATGAACGCAGCGCTGAGACTGCACGAAGAGTACTTACCGTTAAAGAGCGAGATAGACCGCCTGCGGCGTGAGTGTCTGGGTCTGGAACGTCTGCCCGATCTCCACGAGGAAGAGGGCACCGTGATAACTCCAGAGTAACCCCGCAATGCATTTTTATCGGCCCGTCTCGCTTACCACACCAAGTATTTTAGGAAATTTTCTCAGCTGTACAACTCGACCAAGAACCAATCGACAGGTTTCTCCAAGACTGCAGACTGGACGAGGCCGTTGACTTCCTCGGACGGTTCCCTGGGCTCGTTGGCGCCGCCGTTGCCGCCCACGTTCCTGCCGCCCCCCAATCCGCTCCGACTCGTCGCCAACAAACCAGAATCGGGGAGGTCGGGAGGGATGACGCCCTCGCATCCGGGGCCACCGGCGCCCACTTTCAGGTCCGATCTCGGTTTGAGGTGCCGGATTTTTTTGGGGCCCGGACCGGTTTTCTGTAATTCGACGACGTTTTCAGGCAGCAACCGCCCCCCATGAAGTCGTGTCTCAGTTGCCACCAGCAAATCCATCGCAACGCACCGATATGCCCGCTATGCAAGGCCAAGTCGAGGTCCCGAAACCCGAAGAAGCCGAAGAAGAAGGACCATTGATGTCCGGCCTCGAAGGGATAAAAAAAACTACCAGGGTTCACTTTTTGACAGCCAACGCCTGTCGGGACGCGGACCAATGAATCCTTCCAAGTTCGAAAGTCAACATGGCCGCTAGCAGTTCTTCAAAGTTTAATTTTCGGGAAAAAAAAATGAAACCCTTTTTTTTATGTGGTACATGTGTGTGGTCCTTTTTTTGGATTTTTAAAATGTCCTGGCCAATATGGCAGGCGCTTTTTTCGTATTTTAACCATATTTATATATAACCCTATACCGAGTGTTCGTGTTTTATGTGTAGGTTAAGCGACGAATATATGTTTAAACCAATAATAAGAGGTTTCTTATTTTTATATTTTGTTATTATAATTACAATGCGCTATTTACATAATTTTTGGATTTTCAAAACCTGTTCGTCCTAGTCTTTTTATGTGCATAAAACCATCTAGATTTGTTTCTTCTATTTTCTTCGTTTGCTCATAACTGCGTCTATCTTTATTTGAAAATTTCTTTTATCGTGTCGAAATCAAGCATTACAATATACACAATATATTTTAATCGATCGTCTTTCTCCACGTTTAAGGGATTATTTGTTGTGAGCCAGTCGCGTAACACGCACTTTTAGCAAAACTGCAAATAAAACAGTCAACATGGCCACCGACAAAAAATTTAAACGTTATAGCTGCTGAGCCATTCTGTAAAAAAAAAATCGGTTTTGATTGGTTAACACTACCGCATCTCGTTGAATTTTCAGGTTGATTTAAAATCTCGTTTTTAACCAATGACGTCTCCGCGTTCGGCAACCAGCATGCCCTCTGACAGGTCATGAGGTTTAGAATGAAATAGATGCAAAGTGCGGGTTATAATAAAAGCAATGACCGATTTTTATATAGGCGCTCATGAGTACGGGTTGCCATGGCGATCCATGGAAAGTCAATTTTGATTGGTCGAAAGCTCGGGACGTGACATGTTTTTTTCGATATGGCCGTAGCGAGTGTTTGTGTATTACGCGTAGGTTAGGTGGTACAAGTAAAAGCGGGTTCTTTCAAGACGAGAGTTTATTACCAAAGCGAGGATAAAGAAAATAAATACAAATCAACGAATTTTACACTCGGCCGACCGGCAAAGCCGCTATAGGTCCGCGAAAAAGGCCCCGAACCCGAAAGCCTGCTTCATGGCGTCCCAGTAGTACCGGTCCCAGTTGGACCTGGTGACGTCCGCCTCTCCCACCGGTACTCCCTTTTGTTCTAGCGTTACCTCCGTGTGGTCCGCCTGAAACCCCCATTTTTACTCAAATCCCCGACGCTCCCCAATCCCTCGCTCACCTTTTGTTCGATTTTCAACACCACAGTGGAGTAGTGCCCTTCGGGCCACTGTTTGTACCGCCAACGTTGCACGATTTTCTCATTGGCCACGAGCTCCTCGAACCACCCTACAATGTTACCGCCGAACAGTTCGAATCGTCCCCCTCGGCACGGCTCGAGCCTCACAGCTCCCCTAGTGAAGGCGGTCACCATTTCGACCTTCGTCAGGGCGTTGTAGAAGTCCTCGGCGGTGCATTGGAACCGGTGCGTCTGGGTTAGGCTCGTCGTTTCGATTTTTGAGTTCGCGTTTTTGATTTCCGGCGCCGCGACGGGCGCCACGTTCACTTTCTTGTTGAAGCCGCTCGCCAAATTCCTCACACTGTCCGGCTTCACTTGGTCTTTCATGGGCAGGATCATGCCCTTCGAGAACTCGTTTTTCAAATTCTTCACGTACTCGCCGAGCCGTTCCCTCACCGCGACTTTGCCCTCTTTCAGCATGACCTGCCTGAGTTTGTCGCCCTCGTCGTCGCTATCCAGTACCGATATTTGAATCTGCAACGCCGACCGCCGTCGGACACATCGTCGAAAGCTAAAAAAAATTACTCACGTCCAAATCCGACATGTCGTTTTCCTCGGACAGGTTTGGGATTTTGATTTTCCCCTTGAACTCGCGACCGCTGCCCCCCTTCAGTTTTCCGTGCCAGTTTAAGACAATGTCCCACTCATAGAAGAAGATGAGCTTGCCTTTGCGGTTGTTCGCGGAGGCCTCGCCCTCGCACTGCTCGACCCCCGCGATCGCGACGTCCGCGAAGTCCGATTTTAAGGGCACGTCGTGGAACAGGAGCGCGATCTGATCGCGAGACCAGGGCCCCGCGTTTTTCTCCGTCCAGTGCCAGTTGTTGACGTTGGTCGCGTCCGGCCTTTCCTCGACGATCCAGCGCGGATCGCCCTCGCCCCACTTGGCCATTTTCTCCCGAAAACCGTGTCGAAGTAAACCACGAAAAGTAGTCGCCAGATTTCAACCCGCGAGGTTAGTATTCGCTCCGCTGTTCGAGAAACGTTCTAGAAATTGTTTGCGCCCGCCGTGACCCCGTCGATGACGGCGCCACGGCCGACAGATGACGCGGCGTCGCACGAGCGACGTCATTGGATGCTCGACGGATAGACGGCGCCACCAGCAAGCTCCTAAAAACCGAATATTTCGCTACAAAAAGCAATTTTGTCCGATATTTGGGCGTGGTTTAGATCAGATTTTGTTTTTGAGATATTGAAAGTTTTCGCGAGTGTGCGGAGCGTCTAGATCTAGTGTAGAATGTATCAAGGAAAGAAAAAGTTTAAATTGTTCGATAATTAATTTATTTTCTACTAAAATTATGACGTGTTGTGCTTCCCTTACACGGTAAACGTGAAGCTTTCTGACGGTGCGATACGTGAATAGAAAAATCCGCGTCAATGACGGTTACGAAAGGGCTAAACGTCCCTGGTAAAGTTCGAAAGCTGAAATTCCAAACTGAACGTAATTAAATTGCAAAAAAAAATACGTTTTCGAATAAAGTTCTTGACATCGCGTTTTCGCATCATACATATTTTTATCGCACGGCGAGCCAGCGGTCCATCACCGGATTGGGAGTGTTAAAAAAATCCTGTAATATTGCTTAAACGCACACATAAATTTACAAACGTTTTTAAACCATTTTATTATCAGGTAACGCGAAATGAACCATGCACATCGAATAAAAATCCATTGCAAGGAAAAAAAATGGCAAAATCTTGAAACACAAATAAAGATTGCAATGTATTTACAATACAAAAGTAACCATCGGAAAAATACGTTAGAACGTCATATATTCAACATATTCCAATGCGTCAAAAAAATAAATCTGAGCGCAGTACCATAGCGCACACTAATTAAGAACTTTCATTAAATGATTTTGAGGTGGGTACGGCCTAGCTTCATAGTCTATGCAATCCCGATCTACATGTTCTTCAATAAACCAGTCTTTATCGATGGTTGGAGCACAGTTTGTTAGTTAAACGGCAAACACGTTCCTGAAAGCCATCAAATTGAAAAACCAGCTCTTATACCCTTAATATCACCTTTTTTCCATTATGCGTCACATTGAGTTTAGAGGTTTAGAAATTCGCAAGAAGATTAATATTCAAGTTAGCTCTAAAATGTTCAAGCGAAACGAAAAAAAAAACGTTAATACTCACAGTCGAGAGAACAAAATCGGACGGTACATTCAAATGTCATTTTAAACGTTACCGGGGCCAAATACGAATCGGCCGGACGGGCATGGGCGAACCTGGGGCATAAACATTAGGGTTGAAAAGCGGACTTCCCTTTTTGCGTTTCCCCCGCGTAGAAACGAAATCTGGCATTGATCACGTGCATTAAACGATCCCATTGAAATAATAATAAGACGAGTAAGCCATTATTCAAGATAAAGAAATAAATCATAGATCCACAAGGTGATTTTTATTAGCGCCACCGCAAAGCCATTTCGAGCGGAGCGCTTGACCGAGTACCGGATAGATGGCGCCACGTGCGCCGAAAACGACAAAGGGAATTGTTCCGTAAAAAGTGGGTAATAAAACGCGACGGCGTTTCGATTTACGTACGCGTCGCTTGAAACGGCTGAATAGGAGACGCCGGGAAGCGGGACGCTCACGATATGATACACGT